>NW_027514425.1:0-600000 GCF_048772815.1 Callospermophilus lateralis | reverse complement strand
CCCTAATATTACCGTTAGATGTATACCTGGTTGTAGTGAATGTATGAATATCAGTTTAAGATTTCCAGTATATTTTCAGATATCAAATCAATCCACTATTTAAAGTTGGAACCAGTTATATTATTTATTCACAGTATCGTCTATTCATACATTATTTCTATATCCATTGACACAGGGTACTCCACTTTGTTCCCCCAATATTTATACGTCTTCAAAATATTGCTCCCAGTAATGGTGGAAGAAATGCTCATGTCACCTGATCTACATATAAATTTTAACACAGTAATATTCTGGACACAGAAAGCAAAAGTCACTCTTATGATTGTAGCAAAGCCTAAAAGGAAAGTGAGCATGGATTACTAAAAATATCCATGTCCCGGTCGCTTAATGCTCTAAAATGTAAGTCCTATTGATAAATCCTATGTATTTGTTTCTTTCTAAGATTATATATTCAAACTCAACCCTGTTGAAAATGTCTAATCCTATCCCTCACTTTATACATTGCCTGATTTGTTAATGTCTCTATTGATATCTGCTTTCCTACATATTTTCCCCATTTCATCATTGTGTCTGACTCTTCACATGTGCTGATATTTACATTCACTCTCTTATTGAAAACCAATTGCTAAAGAACGTTTGGTCCAAATCCTATATTCATTGTTGTTTCTAAACCTAGAGACTATCGTCCTAAACCTACGGACTTTCCCTTTGTGACTGGATGTTCTCTTCAACTTTCAATCATCCAAGGTACAAGGTCCTATGTCATTGTATATCGATTTATCTGAGACATCTGTGCAGAACATAATTCAAAGCTAAGTAACCCACTCAAGGGCCCAATGCCCATCTGAGCTTCAAATCTTGCCTAGATTTCTGTTTTCATACTTTTATTTTACCTATATATTCTTGTAATTATTGCAGATTCCCAGTACGAATATTCATCCTGCAGAATGATTCCTAACCCAAATCGAACGTTTTATTAACCCTAACCATACACTGTTCCCTCAATCTAACTTTACAGAAGAGCAGGGACAGTGTGACCAGGAAAGTCTCAGTGCAGAAACCCTGCTTTGGGCCTTTTGCTTACCTATTTTTCTGTTGCCCTGAATGTCAGGAAGTTCTTTACCTCAGGCTAACCCTTTGTAAAGCCTGAAGAAAACAGTTTTCAAATGGAAATGAATGGGCATCACCTATGGCTCTTTGCTAAATTTCTTTGGAAAGGGATGTGTCTGAATCAGCATCTTGGCCCTGTGTGAGGCTGTGACTTAGATTCTCAGCACCTGATGGATCTAAAGAAAGATCCCATGTGTGCATCCAAAACCAAAATGGCAAAAAGTTCAGTCATTTTGGATGAAGTATCTTCCCTTCCTCTGTTAGATTCCTGACCTCCATCAATTGAGAATAGGGATCCTTTGGGTCATATGAGTTCTTCAATCCCTGAAGAGGTGCTTGGGTTTCTCATGATTCCAATTCACATAAAGAATCTGTACCTATCAATCAGAAGTAGTCAGTCAATATTGCTCCCAGAAATGGTGGAAGAAATACTCATGTCACCTGATCTACATATACATTTATTCACAGAAATATTCTGGACACTAAATTCAAAGTTCACATTTATGATTGTACCAAAGCCAAAATGGAAAATTAACATGGATTACTAAAATCATCCATGTCCAAGATTACTTATGCTCTCAAATGTCAATCCTATTGATGACTACATATTTGTTTCTTCCTAAGATTGCATATTCAAACTCAACCCTGATTTCATAATGTCTCTATTGATATCTGCTTACCTACATATTTTTCCCACTTCATCATTGTGACAGACTCTTCACATGTGCTGATATTTAAATTCATTTTCTATCCGAAACCCTGTTGCTAAAGAAATTGTGTTCCAAATCATACACTCACCCTTCTTCCTATACCTACCTACTATCTTCCTATTCCTACTGACTATCCCTTTTTGACCGGATGTTCGCTTCTACATTCAATCATCCAAGGTATAATGTCCTATGCCATTGTATATCAATTTATCTGAGACATCTGTGCAGAATGTAATTCAATGCTCAGTATCACAATCAAGGGCCCAATGCACTTCTGGGCTTCCAATCTTACTTGGATTTCTATTTTCATACACACAGTTCACCTCTATATTCTTATAAATTTCACAGGTTGCCAATACCATTATTCATCCAGAAAATGATTCCTAATCCAAATTGAACCTGTTATTAACCCTAAACATACAGTGTTCCCTCAATCTTACTTTACAGAAGAGCAGGGACAGAGGTGGTCTTATAATACTGAAATGTAGGGATCCTCTACCTGCTGAGAACTTCAAAGGTCCATGCTGAAAGTATCCCTGGAGAATATGTAGGCAGCTATGAAGGACCTGAGAGACCACAAGTCATCTTCAATGGCAAACAACCTGGTCAGGATGTAGGGTTGTGTCTTAATCAGCTTCTCTCTTCTTAATGTAGAGAAGATGGACCAAATCAGGCCTGTATGGAGAGCTGTTCCCGGGTGCCAATGGTTGATATACCATTTTAACTTGTGAAATTGTCACATTAAGTAGGGGAAGCCTCCATCTCATGGGACCCTTGGAAGCAACTGTTAGGACAAAGTGGTTGCCAAGGCAGTGACCTCATTCAGATCCTGAAGGAAGTGACCTCACATCACTTCCTCGGTGATGGAAATTGGCATCCAGGAAGCCAGGCACACAGAGCCAGTCCCAGTCCCACTCCCAGTGGTGTCACTAGTTTTGAATTACCAAGGACAGAGTCAGCCTATCTTGGTACCTACAGATGTGAGAATGGCCATATGCCAGGAAAGCTCTGAAGAGGGGGCTTGTATGAGAAAACAGATAGTGGCTCACCACTGGCTTCTGACAAGTCTCAGTGAAGAAACCCTGCTTTGGTACTTTTAATTACCTATTGTTCTGTTGCTCTGAATGTCAGGAAGTTTTTTGCCTCAGGCCACCCCTTTGGGAAGCCTGAAGAAAAGTGTTTTCAAATGGAAATGAATGGGCATCATCTGTGGCTCCTTGCTTAATTGCTTTGGAAAGGGATGTGTCTGAATCAGCCTCTTGGCCCTGTGTGAGGCTATGGCTTAGATTCTTAGCACCTGATGGATCTAAAGAAGCATCCCACGTTTGCATCCAAACCCAAAAGAGCCAAAAGAGCAGTCATTGTGGATGAAGTCTCTCACCTTCCTCTGTAAGGTTCCTGACGTCCATCTATGAGAATAGGGATCCTTTGGGTCAAATGAGTTCTTCAAAGCCCTGCAGAGACTAGATCATACGTTCATAGGTTTCTCATGACTCCAATTAACATAAAGAATCTAAACCCCACATTCATTAGGCCTCAAAATGGAGAATCAGAGCTGTATTAAGGGCAGGCCTCTTTGATCACTCCTGGTTCACTAGAAGGGTTTCCCAGCCACATTGACTTTAGGCAAATGTGGGCAAGGGACCTTATTTTGGATACTGTCCTTGGCTGTGAAAACTGCAGCCTGAGATTATGATGAGTGTCGATATGAAAGAAGATGAGGGCCATGTGGAAGTGTTTTGGTTTTAATTGTGGTCATTTTTGTGGCTGTTGGAAAAGATGATGGGTCCACCTGGTCTTGAACACTGGTGTGATTCCCCTTAGAGACTGAGTTTTGGAATGGACCTCAAAAAAGTATTGCCATGTATTGTGTTGGGATTTTAGGATGCCACACATGAGAGTTGCCCTTGGAAACTGAGATCTAGGCCCAGGGTGGCTTTCCACAGAGCACTGGGAATCTCAGGAAGAATATCACATAATTTTATTCTTAAAGAATTGGCAGCCATAGTTGCAAGTCAAAACACACATGGACCACACATTGTAGACCTCAAACGCCTGGCTTTATGTGACCTTTTTGCCTGTCTTTGGGAAGCCTTGCCTGTTAGAATTCTCCAGAATTTTCAATGAAATGAGCTTCCTCTCCATTTAATGGTTCCTGAATGAATTGAAACCCACAGTGCCTCCAACTTCATCCTTGAAAAATGTCTGATAATTACCATGAAATTTTTGAAATTCCCATGACCACTTTGCACTGTAGAATCTTTGGATGTTCTATTGATGATCACGAGTATACCAGACAGTGCCTGTTTGATTGGGTTTCAGGAAAATGGTGTAGAACAGAGATGGCAGTAATTTGGACCCTGCTGAGTAGTCGGCCTAGAGAAGTGGTGTGAAGGTGTGTGTTAAAACATTTGTGGTTGGGTGATGTGGATCTGCCATTGGCTTTCAAATGGTTTGTGACTGACATGGTGCAGCCCCCAGACCCTTGTATGTAAAGGTATGTTGTTATATGGAGAGGTTTCAGTGCAATGTTTAGAATCAGATTGCTATTGTGAAGGGGGCAAGCTATGTGGGATAGAAGCCTGGTTGGTGCATTCTCCCGCAGACCCTTACCCATCACATGTGACAGAACTCCCTCCAGTACTGTGTCCCAGTTGAACTCTTCGTATTTCATGAAGCAAATACCAAACTCCCAGTGCAGCTGCAAGAAACACAACAAAATTGGAGGATGAGCAAATGGCTTCCAAACTGGAAGACACTTAGCACTCAGTGACAACAGTTTACCTACAAAGAGAGAATTCAGCACTGCTGCCTCATGTCCTTTGGAAAATAAGAAACCATGTCCTCCAGGTCACATACATGCAGACACAGCTTGATGGTCTCACTACAAAGGGAGCTAAAGCTCCTGACAACAACATATATTTCAAGTGCCCAACCTCAGAGGCAGTTTCTCAAAAAGTCTTTAGTCTAGCAGAGCTCCATGTTTGTGGAGTTTTACCCTCTCCCTTACATTTGGAAACTCCTCTACCACCTCCAAGGTTGTGAACTCCTGAGCATTTTCCATTCGTGATGGGTATTCACAGATTTTCTAACTCTTCTCCTCTAATTGTGTCTTACTTGGGGTGAAGGTAATGTCAAGGCATTGTTCTGGATGAGAGTGGGAAGATTTTTGGGTAGCACATATTTGCATACACATTGGATTCTTTCTCCAATTTTCCATTTGAAATACTGAATCCCTGACTGTAAGGGGTAGAAGGAATTCTCCTTCAAAGAATAGTCTGACACTTACAAGAAACAGCCCCCAGGGAGACATCCTGTCTGGGAGACATCCTGTAGTCATCTGTGTTCCTGAGACATCCTGTGGCCATCTGTCTTCCTGAAATATCCTGAGGTTATCTCACCTTGTGAAGACATCCAGGAACTGCTGATAAGAGAGCTTTCAAATCTCCAGCATATAAATTCCTCTGTGTGAACAATAAAAGTTTGCAGCTTGATCAGAACTTTTGTCTTGCTGTCATCTCTCGTGTCTCTTGTCCCTTCATTCCTCCCCACCTAGGTTTGCTACCCACTTTGATGTGTCCTGCAGGCCAGGACAACTGGCGCCCAACGACTGGGGCTCGAGCCTTTGACTGAGGGGGAACCCTGTCCTCCTGGAAGATTTGGACAAGTGGAGCTCGCGATTGCCTCAGCAGACACCACTGAGAGACAGATCCAGGAGGAGAGTGGGGATGACGCACAGTGAGTGACCCACCATGGGACAAGCAGTTTCGTCACATGATTTGTTTTTGTCAGGCCACAAGGAATCCTTAAATACATGGGGGGCACGTGTTAAGAAAAATGACTTAATATTTTTCTTTTCATACATCGAAGAATTTTTTCCATGGTTTCCCCTTGAAGGTACCATTGATGGTAAAAGATGGCTTAGAGTAGGAGACATTTTAAAAGATTATTATGAATCCTTTGGCCCAGAAAAAGTGCCTGTTCCTACCTTTTCTTTCTGGAAATAAATTAGTGAAATTCTTAAAAGTTCACCCTTTGACAATGGTACCTTAATACTTGTCAGGATTGGGGAAGAGACTATGCAAAAGACCTCTCGTCCCTTCTCGGCATGCCCATCAGTTAGTATAGACATAGACCCTTCTTAGTCTCCCCAGGACCCTGGGACCTTCCTGATCTTCCTCAAAATCCCACCCTAATGAATAAGGCTCCAATGGTTTCCAACCGCCTTTATGCAGTTTTAAATCCCGGAGAAACATTGACCCATGGGGAGGAGGCTACCTTGGAGAAGGAAGCAGCTCGCTACCATTCAGAAGACTCTCCACCTCTCAGGACCCTGCCACAGACTATAGGACTTACACATTCCCCTCCCTCCTATATCCCTCCTGCCTTTTGTGCTCTGGCCCTTCAGGGGCCAAATGTCCCCCCAGATATTTTTTCCCCACTTCCCTTGCCTAACCTGGCTCCCTTGAGAGAGTCTCTCCAACATGGACAGGAACAGATCCAATTTTTAAAAGAATAAAGATCCCTTGACTCTGAGCTCTCTTCATTAGCCTTAGGAATGGAGTCAACACAAGCTGGCCCACAGTGGTCTAATACAAAGGCGAAGCCGCTCCATCGGCCTGTGCTCGCCTTCCAGTCACCACCAGTCAGATAGATAAGCCTGCCCAGGCTGAGGTCAAAGACTTAGAAGAGGAAAAAGAGGAGGAAGCGGGGGAAATGGATCAAGGAGATCAGGACTTAGAGGATGAGGAGTTCACCCCTAGGCAGGAAGGAACCCAGAGTGTCTACAAAAAATTTAGCCTCCATTTTCTTGAAAAACTTAAAAAGGCTTGTGCTCACTATGGCCCCACTGTGCCCTATACGTTGGCTTTATTAGAAAGCTGCAGCACACAATTTCTTACTCCCAATGATTGGAAATTTTTAGACCTAGCTGCCCTCAGTGCCGGAGACTTCCTGCTATGGAATGCAGATTTCAAAGAGCCCTGTCAGAAACTACTCAAAAAAAATTAACAAAGGCCTCCTCTAAATCCTGGACTTATGTTAAGGTAGTGGGCAATGCAACTTTTGACACTAAAACTAAACGGGCACGTTTCCCTGCTGGACTTTTTGCGCAGATTTAGATGGCTGGCTTAGTTGCTTGGAGATGCCTCCCTGAAAGGGCCTCGGCTATCACTTCCCTGGCAAGAACTCGACAAGGGCCCGATGAGCCTTATAGCGACTTTGTTCCCCGGCTTTACCTAGCTGTGGAATGCTTGCTTGGACCAAGCGAAAGCGAAAGCACCTTTGTAAAACATCTTGCCTTTGAAAATGTCAACCCGGCATGTCAGGATGTTCTTCGACATCATAAGGATAAAGGGAAACTTTCTGACTTTATTAGAATCTGTGCAGGCGTGGGTGCAGCCCATGCGATGGGTCTCAAATTAGTGCCGCATTTACCAAGGCCTTTTACAATACTGGCTCAAGTACTTGCTTTACTTGTAAACAACCAGGCCATTTTGCACGCAGGTGTCCGACAGGCAAACAAAGAGTAAGAATAGTGTCTCCTCAAACTGGAGCTAAACCGACCCCAGCTACACTTTGTCCTTGATATGGTAAAGGTCATCACTGGGCCAGTGAGTGTAGATCAATGACAAATGCCCTCAGACAGCCTATTTCTTCCTACTTCTCAGGAAACTCCCTGGGGCAATGAGGTTTGTTCCCTCCCAAACTCCCAACCTACCTCAAAATCCTTCTCCACAATTGGCTCCCTCCAACTACCCACTCCGGGCAGTGCAGGATTGGACCTCTGTGCCACCACTGATACAATATTAGACTCAATGCAAGGGCCCCAGATAATACCAACTGGAATTATGGGTGCCCCTCCATCTCATACGTGTGCCCTTATTCTTGGAAGAGCCTCTACTACCTTACAAGGTGTTCAGGTCTTCCCTGGCATTAATGATAATGATTTCACTGGAGAAATAAAAATAATGGCCACAGTTATTAATAGAGTTGTGGCCATCCCAGGAGGAAAAAGTCTTGCACAATTAATACTTCTTCCCTTAGATTAAGGGGCATTTCCACCTCCCAAACCTACTGTGGGGGACTGCCTCCTTGGGCTCCTCTGAGGTATATTGGGTTCATCCCATTTCTCATATTAGACACACCCTTACCTTACTTATTGAAGGAAAGGAATACCAAGCAATTGTACTTACTGGAGCTGATGCGACAATTATTTCTCAAAAATACTGGCGATCAGGTTGGCCCCTCACCCCATCCTTGACTGACCTTAAAGGGATAGGAAAGTCAAAAAATCCTCTGGTCAGCTCTACTGCTCTTAGCTGGACTGATAAAGAGGGTAATAAGGGAACTGTCACTTCTTTTGTTGTTCCTGACCTCCCTGTTTACCTATGGGCTGGAGATATTTTGAGTCAAATAGAAGTTATTCTTGCCAGTCCCAATTCCATGGTGACTCATCAAATGCTCCGTATGAATTTTGTCCCTGGTACAGGCCTTGGGAGGCTGAGACAAGGACTGGTGGAGCCTATACAACCAATAAAAAAAAATACATATGGACTTGGATATTTGGATTTTTAGTGTCGGTTCCTGACGCTCCTGTTCCCATGGAGATAAAATTATTTGGGAGACTCAGACTCTTGTGTGGGTGGATCAGTGGCCCCTTACCCAAGAAAATTTGGAGGCTGCCTCCATGTTAGTGAAGGAACAGCTGGCAGCCCGCCATGTAGAGCCCTCAACCTCACCATCGTACACTCCTATTTTTGTTATCAAGAAAAAATCAGGCAAGTGGCGCCTTTTACAAGATTTGTGTGCCATTAATAAAGTTATACTCCCGATGGGAGCACTACAGCCAGACATTCCCACACCAGTGGCTATTTCCAAAAACTATTGTAAAATGGTTATGGACTTAAAAGATTGCTTTTTTACCATTCCTTTGTATCCTGTGGATAGACCCTATTTTGCCTTTAGTCTTTCTTGCATTAATATTCAGGGCCCTATGCAGAGACTTCAATGGAAGGTTCTTCCCCAAGGTATGGCCAACATCCCTACTCTTTGCCAAAAATACGTTGCTCAAGAAGTAGACCCTGTGAGAGAGCGAGGGCCACAAATTTATATTTTACATTATATGGATGATTTGTTAATTGCTGCACCTAATACCCATGATCTTAATAATTGTTACTTGGACTTTTACAAAATCCTCACTACCTTGGGACTACAGATAGCTCCTAATAAGGTTCAAACACAGGACTCTTATAAAAGTTTGTGCCTTAAAATTCTACAGAAATCAGATCCAAATTTCTAAAATACAACTACGTGTGGACCATCTTCACACCCTTAAAGATTTTCAGAAATTACTGAGGCATATTCAATGGCTAATAACATATTTAAAATTATGCACTTGTGTACTTTTGACCCTTAATGATATTTTGAGAGGTAATTCCCACCCCTCCTCCCCTCAAAATCTTACTCCCAAGGCATAACAGGCATTAAACCAAGTCACAGAAGCCATTGCCCAACAATTTGTTACGCAAATTTCTTATAACCTTCCTCTGGTTCTGGTTATTTTACACACTCCTCATACACCCACAGGAATATTTTGGCAGCGAGATCCACATTTTAATAATAAAGACTGCCCCTTGTTTTGGGTCCATTTACCCACCACATCCTCGAAGGTTATTACTGTTTATCTTGCTCAGGTAGCTTCTATTATTTTTAAAGGTCATTTGATTTCTCTACAACATTTTGGCAAAGACCCTGATAATATTTTTATTCCATATACTAAGGACCAAACCCAATTTTTACTAGAGACAAGGGATGAATGAGGTATTTCCCTATCAGGCTTTTGGGAACAATTGATCACCACCTCCCCAATGACCCCCCTTTACATTTTGTCCAGTTACATCCATTTACTTTTCCTGAAATTACTCAAAATGCTCCCATTCCTCAAGCCCTTACTGTCTTTACAGATGGTTCCTGTAATGGCCGAGCGGTCTTTGTTGTCAATAACCAGCCTACCACCTTTGATACTGTCTATCAGTCACCACAGTTTGTGGAATTGTTTGACATAACACAAGTTTATATAACATTTTTTATAATCCTGTTAATATTTATAAAGACAGTGGCTACATTGCTCATTCTGTGCACCTGCTGGTGATTTCACCCCCCATTAAGGCTTCTAACAATGCGGCCTTTCTGTTTCACCAGCTTCAGCAGCTAATTCAGGTCAGACAACACCCATTTTTCTTAGGACACATAAGGGCACACTCTGATCTTTCCAGCCCTCTAATTCAAGGTAATGCCCAAGCTGATGCAGCAACTCGTTCCATCTTTCCAATTTTTGTTGGCTCCATTCAAAAGGCCACGGAGTTACACAATATACACCATTTAAATTTCCAGAGCCTTTGATTACTTTGTAAAATTACCAGGCAACAGGCACGAGAAATAGTAAAAGCATGCCCTAGTTGCGCTGCCTCCCTCCCCATTCAACACTTGGGAGTTAACCCCCGAGGATTACTGCCCGATCAGTTTTGGCAAATGGATGTTACTCATTTTCTTGAATTTGTAATAGCCAAATATATATACACATTTCTGTAGATACCTTCAGCGGCTTTATTTTTGCATCACCACATTCTGGAGAGGCTACCAAAAATGTCCTTTCTCATCTTGTTTCAGCCTTTTCTGTTATGGGTAAACCAATACATATTAAAACAGATATTTATCCTACATATACCATTGCCAAGTTTAAACAGTTTTGTGCTACCTTGAAAATTTGTCATACTCCTGGAATTCCATACAACCCTCAGGGCCAAGGCATTGTGGAACTTGCCCACCTTACCTTAAAAACTTGGCTAACCCTCCTTAAGGCTTCCTCCCTTGTATTTACCACACCCAGGCATCGCCTTAACAATGCATTATTTGCCCTTATTTTTCTTACCCTAGACAAGGAAGGCCATTTGGCAGCAGACAGACACTGCCATCCCTCGTCCAATTCTGTTCGCCCACCTGTTATGTGACACAATCCCCTTACAAATAAATAAAAAGGCCCAGATCCTGTCCTCATCTGGGGAGGAGGCTCAGCTTATGTTTTGGACCAAGATCAAACAGGCCCAAGATGGTTACCAGAACTCCTGGTTAAACAGGTTAATGACTTACCTCAAAACAGGGACAGAGGGACTCCTCATGAGGACAAAATTTCTTCTTTTTCAGATGCAGCCAACAATCTGCCAGCCTTGGAATAACAGTTCCTGTGGGCACAGGTACACTGGCTTAGGCACGTCTATTCACTCTTACCATCGCCTGTCTCAACAAATTATAAACTCTATCAGTAACAACTGATAAAAACTCTATCATGAACCATTAAAGATTTGCAGGACCAAATAGACTCCCTGGCAGAAGTGTTCCTTCAAAAAAGACGAGGCTTAAATTTGCTGACAGCTAACCAGGGAGGTATTTGCTTGGCCTTAGGGGAATGATGCTGCATTTATGCCAATAATTCTGGCATAGTATGCACTAAAATTAAGCAGCTTCAAGAAGATCTAGAAAAGAGACGAAGGGAAATATTTGAAAATCCCCTCTGGACTGGGCTTAATGGATTTCTGCCCTATCTTCTTCCCCTATTAGGCCCTTTGTTGGGTTTACTTTTAATGGTGTCCCTAGGACCCTGCATTATAAACAGGCTGTTACAATTTATTAAAGAACAGATTAATATTTTGGCCTCTAAGCCCCTACAGGTCCACTATCATCGCCTGGATATGGAAGACCGTGCTGCCAACATTTAAAAGGATGTTCTACCCTCCTCACAAGCTTATTTCTTAAGGTTACATGCCCACAGATCTCTCTTTCTTATATAAAACTCTAAGTAACAGCTCTGACCAACCATCTTCTGCCCTTGCCATAAAAGTTCGTCCTCCATGGGCCCCTCTGTTTGGGGGAGGACACACCCATGGAGTGAGGACGTTAGGCCATAATAACAGAGGGTGCAGGAAGGACTGCAGGAGGATGGATCCATGGTTCCCAAAACCCAAGTCTTCTGAGTGACACGCTCTGGTGCATGGCAGTTGGCATGCTTCCCCCTCAAAGCCGTCTCCTTAAAAAACATGCCTAGGCCACCACGAAATCTCCTGGTAAACATGCTCGATCAGATCAGGAGATATTCTAAGGCCTGTTAGAGAAACAGAGCCTCTATAACCCCCTAAAACATTGGCCTGTAAGGTATGGTCAAATATTTAATATAAGAAAGGGGGAAGATGTCAGGGGCTAGAAGGAAGTTCTCCTTCAAAGAATAGCCTGACACTTACAAGAAATAGACCCCTGCGAGATTTCCTGCCTGGGAGACATCCCGCAGCCATCTATCACCCTGAGACATCCTGCGGCTATCCGTCTTCCTAAAATATCCTGAGGTTATCTCACCCTGTGAAGACATCCAGCAACTGCCGATAAGAGAGCTTTCTCATCCGCAGCATATAAATACACTGTGAGAACTATAAAAGTTTTCAGCATGATCAGAACTGTTGTCTTGCTGTCTTCTCTCATCACTCTTGTCCCTTCATTCCTCCCCAACAAGGTTCAACGCCCACGTTGAAGTGTCCAGCCGGCCCGGACACCTGACACTAAACCATAACCTACTAGACTCTGACTACTAACCCTAATATGATGGAGAAAAATAATCCAAACAGAATGGAAATACAAGCAGTACAGAGGAGGCATGGTGTATAGTTGGACTTGCCTTTTGAATGATATAGGGTAGGTGTTATAAATCTAGCTAATTTTTAACTGAAATAGTTCTCCACATGTTTTTAAAGTTAACAAATATGTGAATACCTGTCTTCCTTTCTCTGTAGCCAATTAAGCACATGTATTTTTATATGCACATATAGAATCTTACCTGGTATCACACGTATATTCTTCTGAGGTGTCTGACTTGGCAAATACAAATTGTGAGAAGAGATCACTCCTCCTAAACTCTGTTGGAACTGAAAATTCAACCTATGGGTGAGCCTCCTAGTAGAACAACATTATACATAAATCGATGTTTGGTAAAATAAATATTTTTGCATCTGTGGCTGAAGTACATTTCATGAAGAATTTCGATTAGCATATATATTGCTACATTTTATTGTCTGTGTGTGTTTTTTAATATATATATATATATATATATATATATATATATATATATATATATATACTCTCCAAATTTTTTCCAAATATAAAATATATGTGTCTTATATACACTACCTAAATTCATTCATGTTCATAAATATATGTGTCTTATATACACTACCTAAATTCATTCATGTTCATGTATGTGGATTTATAATCAACATTTCACAAGATTATTCTCAGAAATATTCATCCACCTGAAATACATATTTGTTTCCTATTACTGAAAACTAACTTCAGTGAATGGTGCATACAATCCTAATATTTCTACATTAACTGACCCTGTTTAACATCAATGCAAGTAGATTCCTATGGGACATGATGTGTATTTTGAAGTTCATTTTATTCAACACTGGTACAATAGAATTTCTATAGTTTACGAACATCATAGGACATATATTTCATCCATAAGTTCACAAATTTATAGGCATTTGATTCACTTTCAGTCATTTACTGATTCAGAACACATGTATTCCTCCAGGTTTCTTGACTGGTCTTTTCATGAGACTTCATTTCACACACATTATTTTTGATTTCCATAATCATTTTGAAGCAAAACTCACACACTCTTCATGATAAAACATAACCCTAATATTACCATTAGATGTATTACTGGTTGGAATGAATAATTGTATATCAATATAAGATTTTCTGTATATATTCAGATATCAATTCAATCCTTTATTTAAAGTTGGAACCAATTATATTATTTATTCACAGTATGGTCTATTCATGCATTATCTCTACATTCATAGACACAGGGTACATCTATTTGTAACCCCAATACTAATTTATTCGTCTTCAAAATGTTGCTCCCAGAAATGGTGGAAGAAATACTCATGTCACCTGATCTACGTATGCATTTATCACAGTAATATTCTGGACACAAAAAGCAGAGGTCACACTTATGATTGTACCAAAGCCTAAATGGAAAGTGAGCATGGATTACTAAAAACATTCATGTCCAGGTTGCCTAATGCTCTCAAATGTCAATCCTATTTATGACAACATATTTGTTTCTTCCTAAGACTATGTATTCAACCTCAGCCCTGTTGCAAATGTCTAATCCTATCACTCACTTTATACTTTCCCTGATTTCCTAATGTCTCTATTGATGTCTGCTTTCCTAAATATTTTCACCAGTTCACAATTTTGACTAACACTTCACATGTGCTGACATTTACATTCACTGTCTATGTGATACCCTATTGCTAAAGAACTTTTGTTACAATTCCTGTACTCACTCTTCTTCTGAAACCTACAGAATATCTTCCTAATCCTACCGACTATCCCAGTTTGAGTGGATACTCACTTCTACATTCAATCATCCAAGGTACAAGGTCCTATGCCATTGATTATTGATTTATCTGAAACATCTATGCAGAACATGTATCAAAGCTAAGTATCCCAATCAAGAGCGCAATGCCCTAGTGGGATTCCAATCTTACCTAGATTTCTGTTTTCATACTTATATTTCACCTATATATTCTTATAAATATCACAGGTTCCCAATACCATTATTCATCAAGCAGAATGATTCCTAACCCAAATCAAACCTGTTATTAAGCGAAACGATACACTGTTCCCTCAATCTAACTTTACAGAAGAGCAGGGACAGTGTTGGTCCTAAAATAGAGGAATGTAGTGAATCTTCCACCTGTTGAAAAACTCAAAGTTTCATGCAGAAGTGATCCCTGGAGAAGATATAGGCACCACTGAAGGACCTGAGAGAGCAAAAGTCAACTTCCATTGCAAACAACCTGGTCAGGATGAAAGGTTGTTACTGAATCAGCCTCTCTGTTCTTTTTTTTATTATTGGTTGTTCAAAACCTTACAAATCTTTTGACATAACATATTCATACATTAGCATACATTAGCTTCAAGTGATTTATGAACTCCCATTTTTACCCCAGATACAGATTGAAGAATAACTTCGGTTACACATCCACATTTTTACATAATTTCATACTAGTAATTGTTGTATTCTGCTACCGTTCCTATCCTCTACTATCCCCCCTCCCCTCCCCTCGGATCTTCTCTGTCCACCCCATCTACTGTAATTCATTTCTCACCTTGTTTATTTTCCCATTCCATTCACAACCTCTAATATGTAATTTAGTATAACAATGAGGGTCTCCCTCCATTTCCATGCAATTCCCCTTTTCTCTCTCTTTCCCTCCCACCTCATGTCTCTGTTTAATGTTAATCTTTTCTTCCTGCTCTTCCTCCCTGCTCTATTCTTAGTTGCTCTCATTATATCAAAGAAGACATTTGGTATTTGTTTTTTAGGGATTGGCCAGCTTCACTAAGCATAATCTGCTCTAGTGCCACCCATTAGAATATGGACTCAAACAGTCCTGTTTGGAGAGCTGGTCCCTGGTGCCTATGGTTGATATACATTCTAACTTGTGAAAGTGTCACAGGACGTAGGGGCAGCCTCCATCTCATGGGACCCTTGGAAGCAACTGTTAGGACAAAGTTGTTGCTAAGGCAGTGACCTCATTCAGTTCCTGAAGGAAGTGACCTCACCTCACTTCCTTGGTGATGGAACTCTAAGAACTTGGGATGCAGGAAGACAGGCACCCAGAGCCTGTCCCAGTCCCAGTCCCAGTGGTCTCACTTGTTTGGATATACCAAGGACAGAGTCAGTCTTTCTTGGTACCTACTGATATGAGAATGGCCAAAAGCCAGAAAAGCTCTAAAGAGGGGCCTTTCCTGAGAAAGCAGATAGTGGTTCACAAGTGGCTCCTGACATCTTCACAGAGTTGGTTAAAGAGACCAGATCTGAGACAGGACAGGCCATTTCGGGGGAACATAGTATAACCCACCAGTCAGAGGACACTCTGGATAGTCACAGACCTACTTTGGGGAAGGAGGTGCCTCTGTGGGTGTCGCTGTGTGTTTATGGATTTGCCTCATGTTCTGAGAATAGATAGAAAAGGCGGTTTGTTTGGTTTTGAGTGAACTGTTTCTAGTAAGTCATTTGACAACGCGAGTGTTTCTATGTCTGTGTATCCCACTGTGTCCATGGTTATAGACATTAGAAAAGATAATGCATCAATTGATGTGTCCTGTCTAGTAGAAAGCTTCCCATCATTTATTCCGCCAAATTGATGAATGGATTTTGGCTTGCCTTATCGATGGGCAACACGCGCTATCTTCCAAAGTTCGTGCGTTCTTCCTGAATTCTGGCCACTCTACAGAATAGGCTCATGGTTTTGTGTCCAATATATGTACCATTTCCAAACCCTGTTACATGGCCATGTACTGGATAGCTGAAGGGAATGGCGAGCATCTCAGAAAACTCAGATATCAGTGTGACCAATAAAGTCTCAGTGGAGAAACCCTGCTTTGCTTACCTATTGTTCTGTTGCCCTGAATGTCAGGAAGGTCTTTGTTTCAGGCCACCCCTTTGTGAAGCCTGAAGAAAACAGGTTTCAAATGGAAATGAATGGGCATCACCTGTGGCTCTTTGCTTAATTGCTTTGAAAAGGGATGTGTCTGAATCAGCCTCTTGGCCCTGTTTGAGGCAATGGCTTAGATTCTCACCACCTGATGTATCTTAAGAATGATCCCATGTGTGCATTCAAAACCAAAATGGCCAAAAGAGCAGTCATTGTGGATGAAGTCTCTCCCCTTCCTCTTTTAGGTTCCTGACCTCCATCAAGTGAGAATAGGGATCCTTTGGGTCAAATGATTTCTTCAAAGCCCTGCAGAAGCTAGCCGATATGTGCTTGGGTTTTATAATGACTCCAATTCACATAAAAAAATAAACCCCACAGTCAGTAGGCCTCAAATTGGAGAAGCAGAGAAGTATTAACAGCAGGCCTGTTTGATCACTCCTAGTTCACAGGAAGTGTGTCCAGGCAACCCTGATTTTAGGCCATTAAGGGGCAAGGGAGATTATTTTGGAGACTGTCTTGTGTTTCGCCCCTCATGGAAACATCCAGCCAGAGGTTATGATGAGTGTCTATATGAAAGATCATGAGGGCCATGTGGGAGTGTTTTGGTTTTAATTGTGGCCATTTGTTTGGTGTTTGGAAGAGATGACTGGGTCCACTTTTACATGAACTCTGGTGTGATTCCCCTTAGAGACTGAGTTCTGGAACTGAACTCAGAGAATTATTGCCATGAATTGCGTTGGGATTTTCGGAGGCCATGCATGAGAGTCCCCCTTGAAAACTGAGATCTATGTGCAGGGTGGCTTTCAACAGAGCACTGGGAATCACATCCAAGATATCACGTGATTTTATTCTGAAAGACTTGTCAGCCATATTTGAGAGTCGAAACACACATGGACCTCATTGTAGACCTCAATGGGACTGGCTTCATGTGACCATTTGGACACTTTTTGAGAAGCCTTGCCTGTGAGAATTCTCCAAAGCTTTCATTGAAATGTGCTTCCTCTACACTTAATGGTTCTGGAGTGAATTTTAACCCACAGTGCCTCCAACATCATCATTGAAAAATGGCTACAAAAATACCATAAAATTTTTGAATTTCCCATGACCAGGTGGCAATGGAGGACCTTTGGATGTCCTGTTGCTGATCATGAGTATACCAGACAGTGCTTTGATTGACTCGGTTTCATGAAAATCGTGTAGAACAGAGATGCCAATAAGTTGGAGCCCGCTGAGTAGTGGGCCTAGAGCCGTGGTGGTCAGGTGTATGATAAAACATCTGTGGTGGGGCCTGTGGATCTTCCATTGGCTTCCAAATGGCTTGTGACTGACATGGTGCAGCAAGCAGTCCCTTCTAAATAAAGGCATCTTGTAATACTGAGAGATTTCAGGGCAATGTTCAGAATCAAGTTTCTATGGTCAATGGGGCAATATATGTGGGCTAGAAGTATGTTTGTTGCATTCTCCTGCAGAAACTGACCCACCACATGTGACAGAACTCCCTCCAGCACTGTGACCCACTAGAACTCCTTGTATTTTTGAATCAAATAGCAAACTCCCAGTGTAGCAGCAAGAAACACCATGAAATTTGGAGGATGACCAAATGGCTTCACAGTCCACATGGGGAGACACTTAGTCCCCAGTGGTCACAGTTTACCTACAAAGAGCAAATTCAGCACTGCTGCCTCATCTTCACTGGAAAATAAGAAACCATGTCCTCCAGGTCACATAGATGTAGACCCAGCTTTGATGGTCTCACTACAAATGAAGCTAAAGCTCCAGAAAACAACATATTTTTCAGGTGCCCAACCTCAGAGGCAGTTCTTCAAGAAGTCTTTAGGCCAGCAGAGCCTCATGTTTGTGGAGTGTTCACCCTATCCCTTACTTTTGGGAACTCCTCTACCACCTCCAGTGTTGTGAACTACTGAGCATATTCCATTCCAGATATGTATTCACAGATTTTCTAACACTTCTCCTCTAATTGTGTCTTACTTGGGGCAAAAGTAATGTCAAGCCATAGTTCTTGATGAGAGTGGGAACATTTTTGTGTAGCACATATTTGCATACACATTGGATTCATTTTCCAATTTTCCATTTGAAATACTGAATCCCTGACACTAACCCCTACCCTACTAGACTCTGACTACTAATCGTAATATCATGGAAAATAATAACCCAATCAGAATAGAAATACAAGCAGTTAAGAGGAGGCATGTTTGGTATTCTTGGACTTGCCTTTTGCATTATATAGCATAGGAGTTATAAATCTAGTCAATTTTTTTGTTGAAATAGTTCTCCATGTGTTTTTAAAGTTAACAAACATGTGAATTTATGTCTCCCTTTCTCTGTAGCCTAGTCAGCAAATGTATTTTTATATGCATATATAGAATCCTACCTAGTATTACACGTACATTTTTGTGAGGTGGCTGACTTGGCAGATACAAATTGTGAGAAGATATCACTCCTCCTAAATGCTGTTGAAACTGAAAATTCAACCTATGGCTGAGCCTCCTATTTGAACAACATTATACATAAATCCATGTTCAGTAAAATTAATATTTTTGGATCTCTGGATGATATGTATTTCACGATAAATTTCCGTTGGCATACATAATGCTACATTGTAATGTCTCTCTGTATATATATATATATATATATATATATATATATACTCTCAAGATTTTTCAAAATATGAAATATATGTGCCTTATTGTGCACTCCCCAAATTCATTCATATCATGAATGTGGATTTATAATCAACTTTTCAAAAGATAATTCTCAGAAATATTCATCAACCTGAATTACATATTGGTTGCCTAGTACTGAAAACTATCTTCAGTAAATGGTGCATACAAAACATAATATTTCGACATTGCAAGTTGGCCGCGAATAGAGTGCATCACACCCAGTGTACCACGCCACATTGCAGGTGAATAACGAGTTAAAATGACAAAAGACTATCTTGTTAGGATCTTATAGAAAAATGGGTGTGCACCGAAACCTAAAAGAATGATTTCCACCAAGGAGGTCCGGTAATTGAGTCTCAAACGTGAGCTGAATATGCAACCGGAGATCCGGGCTTACTGATCCGTGCGGCCCGCCCCGTGGCTACAGACGTCGGGGCACCACCGAGAAGCGACTAGCATCCAGGGAGAAACGTTGCTGCAGATTCTGTGGAATCCTGCCGGCTGACCCCCCACTGAGCCCCAGGCGGAGTTCGGGATCTCAGTCAGGGAAGGAAGCGCTACAGTTCTATCCCCCACAACGGAAACTCCACCAAGGAAACCAACGGCAACCATCTTGGAGAGCTGAAGTAACCACCGCCACTCTCTGACAGATTGCAACAATAAAACAGTTGTGTGTTTTCCGCTCATCTCCCATACAGTAGGATATTTGCATAAAATCTTTCCTAAGCTTTCCAGGGGAGGGATTATCAGAGAGAGCCTGAATAAAGATGGGGGGGGGAAACTAGAGGCACCTGACCTTCTACTCCCCCTCCCATCAGTGGTGAAAACAAAATCTGTCTAGCCAGCGATGGGGAAGGGGCAAACGGAAAAAAAAAAAAAAAAGAACAATAGAGTGCTGGGGTTCCCAATAGACACAATCCACACCCAAGAAACGGCAGGCCAGAGTACAGTTTGAGCTGCCGAGGGCATTACTCAGGGGAAAACTGGTGTAGCAAGAGAAACCAGGACTAGCAGGAGAAACCAGGGGACTAGAGGCCAGGCCCGCGTGACTGGGCGCCTGGAGAACGCTCGCCCGCCGGCAACAGCCGGCCCGCTGCAGGTGCGACTGGACGGCTGGAGACCGCCTGCCCACCAGCGACCAATCACCTGCCATATGCCTGCCCTAATGGGTGGCTAGAGATCGCACAACCACCGGTGACAGCCCACCCGCTGACTGCGTGACTGGACAGCTTGTGACTGCCTGCACACCCGCGACCAGGAGCTGAAAACAAACAGAGACAGTACAGTCCCACACCCCCATGCGAACACCCGGGCAAAGAGCCTGGGGCCCACCATAGCAGAGAGGTGACATCACTGGAGCTCGGCCGTCGGAATTCCTTCCCAGTGGAATCCACTTTAGCATGCACAGTCTACCAACACAAAGGAGCTACAATAGAGATATATAAAACCAAAACAAATATATAGAAGAGAGCAGAAACACAGCAATCAAACGGAGCTGGAAAGTAATGTGAACTTCATGAAAAAACAAGGGAAAAAGGTGTACAAATAATGCCGGACAACTTAATTCTACAGGAGGACCTAGAATCATCAGAAACAGGCATAGGGAAAAAACTCAATGCATCCCTAACTCAGATGGAAAGAAATATTAGAGAAGACATGAGGCAGCAAGTCCAAGCAATAAAAGAATATTTTGAAAATGAATTAAACAAACAAATTCAAATGGCAAAGAAGGAGCTTTACCAAAAGACAGAGTTCTTAAAAAAATCAAACAGTAATCCTAGGAATGCAGAAAAATATAAACCACATTAAAAACTCAAACGAGAATATTGTAAATAGACTAGATTAAGTAGAAGTCAGAAGATCAGATAATGAAGACAAAGTTTATCAACTTGAAAAGAATATAGTCAACACAGAAAAGATGCTTATATCCCATGAGCAATCTATTTAAGAGATATGGGATGTCATAAAAAAACAAATTTGAGAGTCATCAGGATAGAAGAAGGCATAGAGATTCAAACCAAAGGAATGGACAACATATTAAATGAAATAATTCTAGAAAACTTCCCAGAGATAAAAGATGGAATGGATTGCCAAATCCTTGAAGCCTACATGACCTCAAACATTCAAAACCATAATAGACCAACTCCAAGACATAGAATTATCAAGATAGCTAACATACAGAACAAGGAGAGAATATTAAAAGCTAAAAGAGAAATGAGGCAGATTACATTCTGGGGTAAACCAATTAGGTTAACGACTGAATTTTCATCACAAACTTTGAAAGCGAGTAGATCCTGGAACAATGTATTTCAAACGCTGAAAAATAATGGATTCCAACCAAGAGTACTGTATCCATCAAAATTAAGTTTGGGATTTGACAATGAAATTAGTGTCTTTCACGATAAACAAAAGCTAAAAGAATTTGCAGAAAGAACACCAGCACTGCAAAGCATTTGAGCAAAATACTAGAAGAAGAGGAATTGAAAAATAGTGCCCCAAACTAACAGCAGGAGGTATCTCAGTAAAGGGGGAGAAAAATAACCAAAAAGTAAAAACTAGCCAAACTAAAAATAAATAAATAAATAAACATGAATGAAAGTAAAAATCATATTTCAATTGTAACCTTAAATGTTAATGGCATAAACTCACCAATCAAGAGACATAGGTTAGTAACCTGAATCAAAAAAACAAATCCTACAGTCTGCTGCCTTCAGGAGACTCATATGATAGGTAAAGACATACACAGGCTGAAAGTAAAAGGTTGGGATAAATCATACCACTCACATGGCCCTCGGAAGCAAGCAGGAGTAGCCATACTCATATCAAATAAAATCAATTTCAAACCTACGTTAATAAAAAGGGATAACGAAGGACACTATGTACTGTTAAAAGGAACCATCCACCAACAAGACATAACAATTATCAATTTGTATGCACCAAACAATTGAGCTGCAACACTCATGAAACAAACTCTCCTCAAGTTCAAGAGTCAAATAGACTACAACACAATAACTACGGGTGACTTCAACACACTGATCTCGCCATTAGAAAGATCCTCTAGACAAAAACTGAATAAAGAAACTATGGAATTCAACAGCACAATAAATAACCTAGGCTTAACCAACATATATAGAATATATCAACCATCCTCAAGTGGATACACGTTCTTCTCAGCAACACAAGGATCCTACTCAAAGATAGTTCATATATTATGCCATAGGGCAACCCTTAGTAAATATAAAGGCTTGGAGATAATACCATGCACCATATCTGATCATATTGGAATGAAACTGGAAATAAATGATAAAAGAAGGAAGGAAAAATCCTACATCATATGGAAAAATGAACAATATTCTACTGAATGATCAATGGGTTACAGAAGACATAGAGGAGGATATAAAAAATTCTTATAGACAAATGACAATACAGACACAACATACTGGAATCTATGGGACACAATGAAAGCAGTTTTAAGAGGGAAATTCATTTCTTGGAGTTCTTTCCTCAAAAAAAATAAAATAAAATAAAATAAATGAACTCACACTACACTTCAAAAACCTAGAAAAAGAAAAGAAAAACAACAGCAAATGTAGTAGAAGACAAGAAATAATTAAAATTAGAGCAGAAATCAACGAAATTGAAACAAAAAAAAAACATTGAAAAAATTGATAAAACTAAAGGTTGGTTCTTTGAAAACATAAATAAGATCGACAGGCCCTTAGCCATGCTAACAAAGAGAAGAAGAATGAGAACTCAAATTACTAACATACGGCATGAAAAAGGCATTATCATAACAGACACTACAGAAATACAGAAGATAATTAGAAAGTATTTTGAAACCCTATATTCAAATGAAATAGAAGATAGTGAAGATATCAATAAATTTCTTAAGTCATACGATGTGCCAAGATTGAGTCAGGAAGACACACACAATTTAAACAGACCAATAACAAAGGAAGAAATACAAGAAGCCATCAAAAGACTACGAACCAAAAAAAGCCCTGGAGCGGATGGGTATAGAGCGAAGCTCTACAAAACCTTAAAAGAAGAATTAATACCAATACTTTTCAAGCTATTTCAAGAAATAGAAAATGAAGGTGCTCTTTCAAATTCATTCTATGAGGCCAAAATCACCCTGATCCCGAAACCAGACAAAAACACTTCAAATAAACAAAACTACAGACCAATATCTCTAATAAACTAGGATGCAAAAATTCTCAATAAAATCCTGGTGAATGTAATACAAAAGCATATCAAAAAATTGTGCACCATGATCAAGTAGGATTCATCCCAGGGATGCAAGGCTAGTTCAATATACGGAAATCCATAAATGCTATTCACCACATCAATAGACTTAAAGACAAGAACCATATGATCATCTTGATAGATGCAGAAAAAACATTCGACAAAGTTCAGCCTCCCTTTATGTTCAAAACACTAGAAAAACTAGGGATAACAGGAACTTACCTCAACATTGTAAAAGCTATATATGCTAAACCTCAGGCTAGCATCATCGTAAATGGAGAAAAACTGAAGGCATTCCCTCTAAAATCTGGAACAAGACAGGGATGCCCTCTATCACCACTTCTATTCGATTTAGTTCTTGAAATACTAGCCAGAGCAATTAGACAGACAAAAGAAATTAAAGACATGAAAATAGGAAAAGAAGAACTTAAATTATCGCTATTTTCAGATGACATGATAATATATTTAACAGACTCAAAAGGGTCTACAAACAACTGCTAGAGTTAATAAATGAATTCAGCAAAGTGGCAAGATATAAAGTCAACACGCATTAATCAAAGGCATTCCTGTATATCAGCAGAAAAACTTCTGAAATTGAAATGAGGAAAACCACTCCATTCACTATATCCACAAAGAATATAAGATACTTGGGAATCATCCTAACGAAAGAGGTGAAAGATTTATATAATGAAACCTACAGAACCCTAAAGAGAGAGATAGAAAAAGATCTTAGAAGATGGAAAAATGTACTTTGTTCATGGATAGGCAGAACTAACATCATCAAAATGTTGATATTACCCAAAGTTCTCTACAGGTTTAAATCGGTGCCAATAAAAATCCCAACGGCATTTATTGTAGAAATGATAAAGCAATCATGAAATTCATATGGAAAAACAAAAGACCCTGAATACCAAAAGCAATTCTAAGCAGGAAGTGTGAATCTGGAGGTATAGCGATACAAGAGTTCAAACTGTACTACAAAGCAATAGTAATAAAAACATCGTGGTACTGGTACCAAAACAGGCAGCTGGACCAATGGTATAGAATAGAGGACACAGAAACCAATCCACAAAATTACAACTTTCTTATATTTGATAAAGGGGCTAAAAACATGCAATGGAGGAAAGATAGCATCTTCAACAAATGGTGCTGGGAAAATTGGAAATCCATATGCAACAAAATGAAACTGAATCCCTTTCTCTCACCATGCAAAAAGTTAACTCAAAATGGATCCAGGAGCTAGATATCAAATCAGAGACACTGCGTCTAATAGAAGAAAAAGTTGGCTACGATCTACATACTGTGGGGTCGGGCTCCACATTCTTTAATAGGATGCCCATAGCCAAAGAGTTAATAACAAGAATAAACAAATGGGACTCACTTAAACTAATTTTTTTTTCAGCAAGAGAAACAATAAGAGAGGTAAATAGAGAGCCTACATCCTGGGAACAAATTTTTACCCCTCACACTTCAGATAGAGCCCTAATATCCAGAATATACAAAGAACTCAAAAAAATTAAACAATAAGATAACAAATAACCCAATCAACAAATGGGCCAAGGACCTGAACAGACACTTCACAGAGGAGGACATTCAATCAATGAACAAGTACATGAAAAAATGCTCACTATCTCTAGCAGTCAGAGAAATGCAAATCAAAACCACCCTATGATACCATCTCACTCCAGTAAGATCGGCAGCCATTATGAAGTCAAACAAAATAAGTGTTGGTGAGAATGTGGGGAAAAGGGTACACTTGTACACTGCTGGTGGGACTGCAAATTGGTGAGGCCAATTTGGAAAGTACTATGGTGATACCTGGGAAAGCTGGGAATGGATCCACCATTTGACCCAGCTATCACCCTTCTCGAACTATTTCCTGAGGATCTTAAAAGAGCGTACTGTAGAGATACTGCCACATCAATGATCATAGCTGCACAATTCACAATAGCTAGACTGTGGAACCAACCTAGATGCCCTTCAATAAATGAATGGATAAAAAAATGTGGCTTTTATACAAAATGGAGTATTACTCTTCATTAAAAAATGACAAAATCATAGAATTTGCATGGAAATGGATGGCATTAGAGCAGATTATGCTAGGCGAAGCTAGCCAATCCTTAAAAAAACAAATGTCAAATGTCTTCTTTGATATCAAAAGAGCAACTAAGAACAGAACATCGAGGAAGAGCATGAGGAAAAGTTTATCATTAAACAAAGACGAGTTGGGGGAGAGAAAGGGAGAGAGAAGGGAAAGCATATGGAAATAGTAGGAGACCCTCAATGTTACACAAAATTACATATAAGAGGATTTGAGGGGAAATGGGGGGGAAACAATGGAGAGAATTGAACAACAGCAGATGAGGTAGAGAGGGAAGATGGGAGGGGAGGGGAGGGGGGATAGTGGGGGATAGGAAAGGTCGCAGAATACAACAGTCACTAATATGCTATTGTTCAAAAATGTGAATGTGTAACCAATGTGATTCTGAAATTCATATTTGTGGAAAAAATGGGAGTTCATAACCCATTTGAGTCAAATGTATCAAAGATGATATATCATGAGCTTTGTAATGTTTGGAACAACCAATAGAAATAAATAAATAAATAACGGTTTAAAATTGAGAGGGAAGAAATCAGCTAAAAATGGGTTGAGATGCATTCATTTTGCTAAGCAGAAACTTTGTTTCGTTTAGTTGTAACTATCACAAATTTATTTTACCAGGAAATTGGCTTTTGAAAATGCACATAAATTGAGATTAAAGGATAATTCACCTACCTTCATAAAAAATTCATAGCATTTTCTATATTTTTCATATTTCATTTTTTTTTCGTGAATATTTTGTCATGGACCAGGTCTAGTCTTAGGCTATTCTTCCAGAATACTACCTCATCTGACAAATTCGTACAATGTGTTGGATTGTTGTTTTCACCTTTTATTTAATAGTTTCTAGCTGATAATGTGTATTTTCTTTATCTTTATTTGCACATATATACCCAACAATATCTTTGCATTTTATGTTTTACTGGGGAAGAGACTCATCAAAAGCTCTTTGTTATATGTATCAACAATCAGACATTTAGAGCACACAATTATTCTTAATTTTGCATGAAAATATCTTTGTACTATTTTCTTATACAGATTTAGAATTATTAATAATGTCCCTACTGTAATAAGTAATTATTTACAAGAAGAATTAAACAATTGACTTTATATCAATTATGAATATGAAAAGTACTAAAATAAGCATTTGGCAATTAATACACAATTGATAGAAATTGAAATCACAAGAAAGCCTTTAAAATGTCAGTGCATATGGTCCTTAAATAATAGGTTATTCAAAAAACTTTTTCTAATTCATAAGATTTAATATGCCGTATTATAGCTTAATGTGATATAAAACCTTAAATTATCAGTATTGATAAAAAGAATGATACCTGTTTATTTAAATATGTTTATTTGATTTTCACTGTAAGATGTTAATTCTGGAAGGCTTGAGAATTAAGAAAGTTTTGGTCTATATTATTTTTAACAGGCTAATCAAAGTACTTTTAAATGTATATGTATGTATATATATATAATATGTAATGCATATGCATGAATATAGATACATATGTATAAAAATTTATTTTAATATATCTATCAGGTGATTATAATTATTAAATTTTCTCAAGAAAAGAACAATGACTATAAAAACAGTCTTAAATTTAAATTTCATAGCATACTACTGTTTGTAATGACATGAGAGAAAAACAGATATGAAAGGAAAACAAAAAAGCAAGAGAGAGAAGGGGGAAAATGAGGAAGAAAGTGAGTAAAGATGAGGGAGAGGCATGTTCGATGTAAAGATAAAAGTGGAGGGGCTGGGTTTGTGGTTCAGTGGTAACATGCTTTTCTAGCATGTGTGGGACACTGGGTTCTATTCTAAGCACCACATACAAATAAACAAAATGAAGGTCAATCACAGCTGAAAAAATTAAAAATAAAAAAGTAGAAATATTACCAAAACTCCAAGCTTTTATGGATGTTAAATTAAAAAAATTATGTTACATAGCCTTATGTAATTTCTAGACTATCCAAAAGAGTCATTAAATGTTAGATTATTAGTGCGATAACTAAAAATCCATTGCTCTTTCCTCAACATTCTGTGGCATGCTAGTGGTAAAATAAATTCTATTATAACACCAAAAAAAAATCTAATATTTCTATAGTAACTGACCCAGTTTAATATCAAGGCTAGTAGATTCCTATGGGACATGATGTGTATTTTGACATTCATTTTTATTCAACACTGGAACATTACTATTTCTTCAGTTTATGCACATCATAGGATATATATTTCATCCACAAGTTCGCTAATTTATACGCATTTGTTTCACTTTCAGTCACTTCCTGCTTCAGAACACATGTATTTCTCTATGTTTCTTGACTGCTCTTTTCATGAGACTTCTTTCCAAACTCATTATTTTCGATTTCCATTATCACATTTGAAGCAAAACTCATACACCCGTCATGATAAACCAAACCCTAGTATTACCATTAGATGTACAACTAGCTGGAATGAATGATTGTATATCAATATAAGATTTCTTACTTAGTTTCAGATATCAATTAAATCCATTATTTAAAGTGGAACCAGTTATATTATTTATTCACAGTATGGTCTTTTCATGCATTATCTCTATATTCATAGACACAGGATACACCTCTTTGTACCCCCAATACTAATTTATACGTCTTCAAAATATTGCTCCCAGAAATGGTGGAAGAAATGCACATGTCACCTGATTTACATATACATTTTATCACAGTAATATTCTGGACACAAAACGCAAAGGTGACACTTATGATTTTACCAAACCTAAATGGAAAGTGAACATGGATTACTAAAAACTTCCATGTCCAGTTTGCCTAATGCTCTCAAATGTGAATCCTATTCTTGACTACATATTTGTTTCTTCCTAAGATTATATATTCAACCTCAAGCCCGTTGAAAATGTCTAATCTTATCACTCACTTTTTCATTTGCCTGATTTCCTAATGTCTCTATTGATATCTGCTTTCCTACATATTTTCCCCAGATTATCATTGTGACTGACTCTTCACATGTGCTCACATTTACATTCAATCTCTACCAGAAACCCTATTGCAAAAGAACTTTTGGTCCAAATCCTATACTTACTCTTAGTTCTAAACCTACAGACTATCTTTCTAATAATACCGACTATCCCTTCTTGACTAGAAGTTCTCTTTGACATTCCATCATTCAAGGTACAAAGTCCTATGCCATTGAACATTGATTTATCTGAGACATTTCTGCAGAACATAATTCAAAGCTAAGTATCCCAATCAAGGGCCCAATGCCCTTCTGGGCTTCAAATCTTACCTAGATTTCTGTTTTCATTCTTATATTTCACTTTTACATTCTTGTAAATATTACAGGTTCCCAATACCATTATTCATGCCGTGGAATTTTTCTTAACCCAAATTGAACTTTTATTAACCGTAACCATACACTCTTCCCTGAATCAAACTTTACAGAAGAGCAGGGACAGAGTTGCTTTTACAATACAGGAATGTAGGGGTTCTTAAACCTGCTGAGATCCTCAAAGGTCCATGCAGAAATGATCCCTGGAGAAGACGTAGGCAGCTATGAAGGAGTTGAGAGAGCAAAAGTCATCTTGCATGGCAAACCCCCTTGTCAGGATGAAGGGATGTGTCTGAATCAGTCTCTCTATCTAAATGTAGAGAAGATGGACTAAACCAGTCCTGTGTGGGGAGATGTTCCCAGGCGCCTATGTTTGTTATACCATTCTATCTTGTGAACTTGTCACCGAAAGTAGGGGCAGCCTCTATCTCATGGGACCCTTGGAAGCAAATGTTAAAACAAAGTGATTGCCAAGGTAGTGACCTCATACATTTCCTGAAGAAAGTGACCTACCTCACTTCCTTGGTGATGTAACTCTCTGAACTTGGGATTCAAGATGCCAGGCTGCCAGAGCCAGTCCCAGTCCCAATCCCAGTGGGCTCACTTGTTTGGATGTACCAAGGACAGAGTCAGTATTTCTTGGTATCTACTAATGTGAGGATTGCCAAATGCCAGGACAGATCTGAAGAGGAGCCTTTCCTGAGAAAGCAGGTAGTGGCTCACCGCTGGCTCCTGAGAACTTCACAGAGTTTGCAAAGGAGACAGATCTGAGACAGGACAGGACATTTCATTGGAACATAATACGGCCCAACAGACAGAGGACACTCCAGATAGTCAGAGACCTACTTGCAGGAAGGAGATGCCTTTGTGAGTGTGAGTGTCAGTTTGTGGTTTTGTCTCATGTTCTGAGAATAGGTAGGAAAGACAGTTTGTTTGGTTTGGAATGGACTGTTTCTAGTAAGTCTTTTGACAAGGTGAGTGATTCTATGCCTGTGTATCCCACTGTGTCCGTGGTTGTAGACATTAGAAAAGAGAATGCATCAATGGATATGTCTTGTCTTGTAGAAAGCTTCCCAGCATTCATCCTGCCCAATTTATGAATGAACTGCAGCTTGCCTTATGGAGGGACAACACCTACTATCTTCCTAAGTTCCTGTTTTCTTCCTGAATTCTGGCAACTCTGCAGAATAGGCTCATGGTTTTGTGTCCAAGATATGTACCACCTCCAAGCTCTGTTACATGGCCATGTACTGGATAGCGGTAAGGAATGGCGAGCATCTCAGAAAACTCAGATATCAGTGTGACCAGGAAATTCTCAGTGGAGAAACCCTGCTTTGGGCCATTCTCTTACCTATGTTTCTGTTGCCCTGAATGTCAGGAAGGTCTTTGCCTCAGGCCACCCCTTTGTGAAGCCTGAAGAAAACAGTTTTCAAATGAAAATGAATGGTCATCATCTGTGGCTCTTTGCTTAGTTTCTTTGGAAATGGATGTGTCTTAATCAGCCTCTTGGACATGTGTGAGGTTGTGGCTTAGATTCTCAGCACCTGATGGATCTAAAGAAAGATCCCATGTGTGCATCCAAACCAAAATGGCAAAAAGATCAGTTATGGTGGATGAAGTGTCTTGCCTTCCTTTGTTATGTTCCTGACCTACATCAAGTGAGAATAGGGATCATTTGGTTCAAATGAAATCTTCAAAGCCCTAAAGAAGTGCTTGGGTTTTCTCATTTTTCCAAATCACATAAAGAATCTATACCTGACAGGCAGTAGGCTTCAAAATGGAGAAGCAGAGCAGTATTAACTGCAGTCCTATTTTATCACTCCTGGTTCAAATGCAGGGTGTCCAGGCCCCCATGACTTTAGGCAAATGAGGGGTAAGAGAGCTTATTTTGGAAACTAACACATACCCCACTAGACTCTGACTACTAATCCTAACATGATGGAGAATAATAACCAAAACAGAATAGAAATACAAGCAGTTCAGAGGAGTCATGTTGTATAATTGGACTTGCCTTTTGCATTATATAGGCTAGGAATTATAAATCTACTCAATTTTTAATTAAAACAGTTCTCCATGTGTTTTTAAAGTTAACAAATATGTGAATTCCTCTCTCCCTTTCTCTGTGGCCTATTCAGCACATGTGTTTTTATATGCACATATAGAATCCTACCTGGTATCACATGTATATACTTGAGAGGTTGCTGACTTGGCAGATGCAAATTGTGAGAAGAGATCACTCCTCTTAATGCTGTTGGAACTGAAAATTCAAACTATTGGTGACCTTTCTAGCTGAACAAAATTATATATAAATCCATGTTCAGTAAAAAGTATATTTTGGGATGTGTGGATTATATATATTTCGTAATAAATTTCGATTGGCATATATATTGCTACTTTTTAATGTCTGTGTGAGTGTGTGTGTATGTATATATATATAGGCATATGTATATATATGTATCTATATATCTATATATCTATATATCTATATATATCTATATCTATATCTATATCTATATCTATATATATCTATATATATATATATACACACTCTCCAGATTTTTGAAAATATGAAATATATGTGTCTTATTATACACTCCCAAAATTTATTCATGTTCATGTATGTGGATTTATTATCAACTTTTCACAAGATTATTCTCAGAAATATTCATCCACCTGAAATACATATTTGTTTCCTAGTACTGAAAACTAACTTCAGTGAATGATGCATACAAATCCTAATATTTCTACAGTTACTGACCAAGTTTAACATCAATGCAAGTAGATTCCTATGGAACATGATATGTATTTTGACGTTCATTTGTATTCAACACTGGTACATTACTATTTCTTCAGTTTATGCACATCATGGGATATATATTTCATCCACAAGTTCGCTAATTTATATCAATTTGTTTCACTTTCAATTACTTCCTGCTTCAGAACACACGTATTCCTCCATGTTTCTTGACTAGTCTCTTCATGAGACTTCTTTACAAACACATTATTTTCGATTTCCATAATTACTTTTGAAGCAAAACTCACACACCCTTAATGACAAACCATAACCCTCATATTACCATTAGATGTATAACTGATAGGAATGAATGACTGTGTATCAATATAAGATTTCTTGTAAATTTTAAGATATCAATTTAATCCATTATTTAAAGTGGAATCAGTTATATTATTTATTCACAGTATCATCTATTCATGCATTATCTCTATATTCATACACACAGGGTACACCTCTTTGTACCCGCAATACTAATTTATACATCTTCAAAATATTGCTCCCTGAAATGGTGGAAAAAATACTTATGTCACCTGATCTACCTATACATTTTATCACAGTACTATTTTGGATACAAAATGCAAAGATCACACATATGTTTGTACAAAAGCCTAAATTGAATGGGAGCATGGATTACTAAAAACATTGATGTCTAGGTTGCCTAATTCTCTCAAATGTCCATCCTATTGGTGACTACATATTTGTTTCTTCGAAGATTATATAGTCAACATCAACCCTGTTAAAATGTCTAATCCTATCACTCACTTTATACTTTGCCTGATTTCCTACTGTCTCTATTGATGTTTCCTTTCCTACATATTTTCCCCAGTTTACCTATGTGACTGACTCTTCACATGTGCTGACATTGACCTTCATTCTATTACCGAAACCCTATTGATAAAGAACTTTTGGTCCATATCCTGTACTCACACTTCTTGCAAAACCTACCGACTATCTTCCTAATCCTATGGACTATCCCTGTTTGAGTGGATGTTCTTTTCTACAATCTATCATCCAAGGTACAAGGTCCTATGTCATTGATAATCAATTTATCTGAGACATCACTGCAGAACGTAATTCAAAGCTAAGTATCCAAATCAAAGGCCCAATGCCAATATGGACTTTAAATCTTACTACATTTCTGTTTTCATACATATTTTTCAACTCTATGTTCTTATATATATCACAGATTCCCAATACCATTATTCATCCAGCAAAATGATTCCTAACCCAAAACAAACATGTAATTAACCCTAACCATAAACTGTTCCCTCAATCTACATTTACAAAAGAGCAGGGACAGAGTTGGTCTTACAATACAGGAAAGTAGGGGATTGTCCACCTGCTGAGAACCTCAAAGGTCCATGCAGAATTGATCCCTGGAGAAGATGTAGGCAGGTATGAAGGTCCTGAGAGATCAAAAGTCATCTTCCATGCCAAACAACCTTGTCAGGATGAAGGCTTTTGTCTGAATCAGCCTCTCTCTTCTTAATCTAGAGAAGATGGACCAAATGAGGCCTGTGTGGAGAGCTGTTCCCAGGTGCCTATGGTTGATATACCATTCTAACTTGTGAAAGTGTCACAGAAATACGGTCAGCCTACATGTCATGGGACACTTGGATGCATGTGTTAGGACAAACTGGTTGCCAAGGCAGTAACCTCATTCAGTTCCTGAAAGAAGTTACCTCACCTCACTTTTTTGTTCATGGCACTTTCTGAACTTGGGATCCAGGAAGCCAGGCACCTAGAGCCTGTCTCAGTCCCAGACCCAGTGGTCTCACTTGTTTGATATAACAAGGACAGAGTCAGTCTTTCTTGGTATCTACTGATGTGAGAATGGACAAATGACAGGAAAGCTCTTAAGAGGGGCCTTTCCTGAGAAAGAAGGCAGTGGCTAACTGCTGGCTCCTGACAACTTCACAGAATTGGCCATGGACACCAGATGTGAGATAGGAGAGGCCATTTCAGGGGAACATAGTATGGCCTATCAGTCAGAGGACACTCCGGATAGTCACAAACCTACTTGGAGGAAGGAGGTGCTTATCTGGCTGGGGGTGTGGGTTTGTGGTTTTTTTCTCATGCTCTGAGAATATGTCTGAAAGGCGGTTTGTTTGGTTTGGAGTAAAGTGTTTCCAGAAAGTCATATGAAAAGGCGAGTGTTTCTATGTCTGTGTATCTCACTGTGTCAGTGGTTGTAGACATTAGCAAAGAGAATGCATCAATGGATGAGTCTTGTCTAGTAGAAAGCTTCCCAGCATTCATCCTTCCCAATTTATGAATGGACTGCGGCTTGCCTTATGGACCGGCAACACCTGCTATCTTCCTAAGTTACTGTTTGCTTCCTGAATTCTGGCCACTCTCCAGAATAGGCTCATGGTTTTGTGTCCAAGATATGTACCACCTCCAAGCTCTGTGACACGGCCATGTGTTGGTTAAATGAAGGGCATGGCGAGCATCTCAGAAAACTCAGATATCAGTGTGACCAGTAAAGACTCAGTGGAGAAACCATGCTTTGGGCCTTTTCCTTACCTAATGTTCTGTTGCCCTGAATGTCAGGAAAGTCTTTGCCTCAGGCCACCCTTTTTGAAGCCTGAAGAAAAGTTTTCAACTGCAAATGAAGGGGCATCAACTGTGGCTCTTTGCTTAATTGCTTTGGAAAGGGATATGTCTTAATCAGCCTCTTGGCCTTGTGTAATTCTGTGGCTTAGATTCTCTGCACCTGATGGATCTAAAGAGAGATCCCATGTATGCATCCAAAAGCAAAATGTCCAAAAGAGCAATCATTGTGGATGAAGTCTCTCTCCTTCCGTGGTAAGGTTCCTGACCTCCATTAAGTGAGAATAGGTCTCCTTTGGGTCAAATAAGTTCTTCAAAGCCCTGCAGATTCTAGCCCATAGGTGATTGGGTTTTCTCATGACTCCAATTCACATGAAGAATCTAAATCCCACCATCAGTAGGCCTCAAATTTAAGAAGCAGAGCAAAATAAACGGCAGGCCTATTTGATGACTCTTAGTTCACAGGAAGGGTGTCCAGGCCACCCTGACTTTAGGCAAATGAGAGGCAAGGAAGCTTATTTTGGACACTGTCTTGGGCTGCACCCCTCACGGAAACCTCCAGCCAGAGGTTATGATGAGTGTCTGTATGGAAGAAAATGAGGGCCATGTGGGAGTGTTTTGGTTTTAATTGTAGTCATTTTTGTGGCGGTTAGTAGAGATTACATGGTCCACCTTGGCTTGAACTTTGGTGGGATTCTGCATAAAGACTGAGTTCTCGTACTGAACTCAGAGAAGTATTGCCATGAATAGTGTTGGAATTTTAGGAGGCCACGCATGAGAGTCGCCCTTGGAAACTGAGATCTAGGCCCAGGGTAATTATTCACAGAGCACTGGAAATCTCAGCCAGGATATCACATGATTTTGTTTGAAAAACTTGCAACCATTGTTGAGAGTCAAAACACACATGGACCTCACATTGTAGACCTCAATGTTCCTGGATTCATGTGACCTTTTGGCCACTCTTTGGGAAGTCTTTCCTGTGAGAGATCTCCAGATATTTCATTGAAATGAGCTTCCTCACCATTTAATAGTTCCAGAATGCCTCCAACTTCATCCTTGAAAAATGGCTAGGTCAATATATCATGAAATTTTTAAAATTCCCATGACAAGTTGGCACTGGAGATTCTTTGGATATCCTGTGGCCGATCATAAGAATAACAGTCAGTGCCTTGATTGACTGGTTTTCATAAAAATTGTGCAGAACAGTGATGCCAGGAAGTTGGAGCCTGCTGAGGAGTGGGCCTAGAGCATTGGTGGGCAGGTGTGTGATAAAACATCTGCGGTGTGTTCATGTGGATCTGCCTTTGGCTTCCAAATGGCTTGTGACTGATGTGGTGCAGCCAGCAGTCCCTTCAATGTAAAGGCATCTTGTTATATGCAGAGGTTTTAGGGAAATATTTAGAATCAGGTTGCTATGGTCAAGGGGGCAACTATGTGGGATATAAGCCTGTTAGGTGCATTCTCCTGCAGACCCTGACCCACCACACGTGATAGAACCCCCTCACGCACAGAGTAACAGTTGAATTCTTTGTATTTCTTGAAGCAAATACCAAAATCCCAGTGCAGCAGCAAGAAACACCACGAAAAGTGGAGAATGACCAAATAGCTTCACAGGCCCATGTGGATACACTTAGCCCCTCGTGTCCACAGTTTACCTACAAAGAGAGTATTCAGCACTGCTGACTCATGTTCAGGGAAAATAAGAAACCATGTCCTCCAGGTCACATAGATGAAGACGCTGATTTGATAGTCTCACTACAAACGAAGCTGAAGCTCCCGACAACAACATATATTTCAAGTGCCCACCCTCAGAGGCAGTTTCTCAAGAAGTCTTTACGCCAGCAGAGCTCCATGTTTTTGGAATGATTACACTGTCCCTTACATTTGGAATCTCCTCTACCTCCTCCAAGGTTGTGAACTCCTGAGCATATTCCATTCCAGATATTTATTCACAGATTTTCTAACTCTTCTCTTCTAATTGTGTCTTACTCTGCGCGATTGTAATGTCAAGGCATTGTTCTGGATGAGAGTGGGAAGATTTTTGTGTACCACATATTTACATACACTTTGGATTCATTTTCCAATTTTCCTTTCAAAATACTGAATACCTCACACTAACACTTACCCTACTAGACTCTGACAACTAATCCTAATAAGATGGAGAAAAATAAACCAAAAAAAATAGAAATACAAGCAGTTCAGAGAAGGCATGGTGTATAGTGGAATTGCCTTTTGCATTATTTAGGGTAGGAGTTATAAATCTAGTCAATTATTTGTTAAAATATTTCTCCATGTGTTTTAAAGTTAACAAATATGTGAATTCCTGTTTCCCTGTCTCTGTAGTCTATTCAGCACATGTATTTTTACATGCAATTATAGAATCTTACCTGATACCACACGTACATTTTTGTGAAGTGGCTGACTTGGCAGATACAAATTTTAAGAGATCACTCCTCCTAAACGCTTTAGAACTGAAAATTCAACCTATGCGTGAGCTTCCTAGTTGAACAACATTATACATAAATCCATGTTAAATAAAATAAATATTTTTGGATCTCTGGATGATATAAATTTCATGGTGAATTTCATATAGCATATATTATGCTATTTTTAATATCTGTGTGTGTTTGTGTGTGTGTATATATATATATATATATATATATATATATATATATATATATATATTTCTCCAGATTTTTCAAAATATGAAATATGTGTCTTATTATACACTCCCTTAACTCATTCATATTCAAGTATGTGGATTTATAATCAAATTTTCTCAAGAGTTTTCTCAAAATATTCATTCTCCTGATATACATATTTGTTTCTTAGTACTGAAAACTAACTTTAGTGAATGGTGCATACAAATCCTAATATTTCTACAGTAACTGACCTAGTTTAACATCAACGCAAGTAGATTCCTATGGGACATGATGTGTATTTGGATGTTCATTTTATTCAACACTGGTACATTACTATTTCTTCAATTTATTCACATCATGGGATATATATTTCATCCACAAGTTCGCAAGTTTATAGGCATTTGTTTCACTTTCAATCATTTTCTTCTTCAGATCACATGTATTCCTTCATGTTTCTTGACTGGTCTTTTTATGAGACTTCTTTCCAAACACATTAATTTAGATTTCTATGATCACTTTTGAAGCAATACTCACACACCTTTCATGATAATCATAACCCTAATATTACATATAGATGTATTACTGGTTGGAATGAATGATGTTATATCAATACAAGATTTCTTATAATATTTCATATATTAATTCAATCCATTATTTAAAGTGGGAACAGTTAAATTATTTATTCAAAATGTGGTCTATTCATGCATTATGTCTATATTCATGGACACAGGGTACACCTCTTTTACCCCCAATAGTAATTTATAGGTCTTGAAAACATTACTTCCAGAAATGCTTGAAGAAATGCTCATGTCATCTGATCCACATATACATTCTATGACAGTAATATTCTGGACAAAAAATGCAAAGGTCACACTTATAATTGTACCAAAGCCTAAAATGAAAGTAAACATGGATTACTAAAAGCATCCATATCCAGGTTTCCTAATGCTCTCAAATGTCAATCCTAATGGTCACTGCATATTTGTTTCTTCTTAAGATTATATATTCAAACTCAACAGTGTACAAAATGTCTAATCCTATCACTCACTTTATACTTTGCCTGATTTTGTAAAGTCTCTATTATTATCTGCTTTTCTACATATTTTTCAAAGTTCATCATTGTGACTGAATTTTCATATGTGCTGACATTTACATTCACTCTCTAACTGAAAGCCTATTGCTAAAGAAATTCCCGTCCAAATCCTGTACTCACTCTTCTTCCTAAACCTACCGACTATCTACCTAATCGTACCGACTATCCCTTTTTGACTGAATGTTCTTTTCCTCATTCAATCATCCAATGTACAAGGTCCTATGCCATTGTAAATGGATTTATCTGAGACATCTGTGCAGAACCTAATTCAACACTACGTATCCCAATCAAGGGCCTAATGCCCTTCTGGGCTTCAAATCCTAGATTTCTGTTTTCATACATATATTTTACCAATATAATTTAATAAATATCGCATGTTCCCAATACCATTATTCATCGCGCAGAATGATTCCTAACCGAAATCGAACCTGTTATTACCCTAACCATCATCGCCTGGAGGTCATTCCTCAAAAAAAGGAAAAACCAACAAATAAATGAGCTCACACTTCATCTCAAAGCCCTAGAAAAGGATGAACAAAACAACAGCAAATGCAGCAGAAGGCAAGAAATAATTAAAATCAGAGCGGAAATCAACAAAATTGAAACAAAAGAAACTATTGAAAAAATCAACAAAACTAAAAGTTGGTTCTTCGAAAAAATAAACAAGATTGACAGACCCTTAGCCATGCTAACGAAGAGGAGAGAGAACTCAAATTACTAACATACAGGATGAAAAAGGCAATATCACAACAGATGCTACAGAAATTCAGAAGACAATTAGAAATTATTTTGAAAACCTATATTCCAATAAAATAGAAGATAGTGAAGACATCGATAAATTTCTTAAGACATATGATTTGCCCAGACTGAGTCAGGAGGATACACACAATTTGAACAGACCAATACCAATGGATGAAATTGAAGAAGCAATCAAGAGACTACCCACCAAGAAAAGCCCGGGACCGGATGGGTATACAGCGGAGTTTTACAAAACTTTTAAAGAAGAATTAATACCAATACTTTTCAAGTTATTTCAGAAAATAGAAAAAGAGGGAGCTCTTCCAAATTCATTCTATGAGGCCAACATCACGTTGATTCCGAAACCAGACAAAGACACATCAAAGAAAGAAAACTTCAGAACAATAACCCTGATGAACCTAGATGCAAAAATCCTCAATAAAATTCTGGCGAATCGGATACAAAGGCACATCAAAAAAATTGTGCTCCATGATCAAGTAGGATTCATCCCTGGGATGCAAGGATGGTTCAATATACGGAAATCAATAAATGTTATTCACCACATCAATAGACTTAAAGATAAGAACCATATGATCATCTCGATAGATGCAGAAAAAGCATTTGACAAGTACAGCATCCCTTGATGTTCGAAACATTAGAAAAACTAGGGATAACAGGAAATTACCTTGACATTGTAAAAGCTATCTATGCTAAGCCTCAGGCTAGCATCATTCTGAATGGTGAAAAATTGAAGGCATTCCCTCTAAAATCTGGAACAAGACAGGGATGCCCTCTATCACCACTTCTATTCAATATAGTTCTCGAAACACTGGCCAGAGCAATTAGACAGACGAAAGAAATTAAAGGCATAAAAATTGGAAAAGAAGAACTTAAATTATCATTATTTGCGGATGACATGATTTTATACATAGAAGACCTAAAAGGGTCTACAAAAAACTACTAGAACTAATAAATGAATTCAGCAAAGTAGCAGGATATAAAATCAACACGCATAAATCAAAGGCATTCTTGTATATCAGCAACAAAACTTCTGAAATGGAAATGAGGAAAACCACTCCATTCACAATATCCTCAAAAAAAATAAAATACTTGGGAATCAACCTAACAAAAAAAGTGAAAGATTTATACAATGAAAACTACAGAACCCTAAAGAGAGAAGTAGAAGAAGATCTTAGAAGATGGAAAAATATACCCTGTTCATGGATAGGCAGAACTAACATCATCAAAATGGCGATATTACCAAAAGTTCTATATAGGTTTAATGCAATGCCAATCAAAATCCCAAAGGCATTGCTTGTAGAAATAGATAAAGCAATCATGGAATTCATATGGAAAAATAAAAGACCCAGAATAGCAAAAGCAATTCTAAGCAGAAAGTGCGAATCAGGCGGTATAGCGATACCGGATTTCAAACTATATTACAGAGCAATAGTAACAAAGACAGCATGATACTGGTACCAAAACAGGCGGGTGGACCAATGGTACAGAATAGAGGACACAGAGAACAATCCACAAAGTTACAACTATCTTATATTTGATAAAGGGGCTAAAAGCATGCAATGGAGGAAGGATAGAATCTTCAACAAATGGTGTTGGGAAAACTGGAAATCCATATGCAACAAAATGAAACTGAACCCCCTCCTCTTACCATGCACAAAAGTTAACTCAAAATGGATCAAAGACCTTGATATCAAATCAGAGACTCTGCGTCTGATAGAAGAAAAAGTTGGCTACGATCTACATATAGTGGGGTCGGGCTCCAAATTCCTTAATAGGACACCCATAGCACAGGAGTTAATAGCAAGAATCAACAAATGGGACTTACTTAAACTAAAAAGTTTTTTTACAGCAAAAGAAACAATAAGAGAAGTAAATAGGGAGCCTACATCATGGGAACAAATATTTACTCCTCACACGTCAGATAGAGCCCTAATATCCAGAATATACAAAGAACTTAAAAAATTAGACAATAAGATAACAAATAACCCAATCAACAAATGGGACAAGGACCTGAACAGAAACTTCTCCGAGGAGGACATACAATCAATCAACAAGTACATGAAAAAATGCTCATCATCTCTAGCAGTCAGAGAAATGCAAATCAAAACCACCCTAAGATACCATCTCACTCCAGTAAGATTGGCAGCCATTATGAAGTCAAACAACAACAAGTGCTGGCGAGGATGTGGGGAAAAGGGTTCTCTTGTACATTGCTGGTGGGGCTGCAAATTGGTGCGGCCAATTTGGAAAGCAGTATGGAGATTCCTGGGAAAGCTGGGAATGGAACCACCATTTGACCCAGCTATTGCCCTTCTCGGACTATTCCCTGAAGACCTTAAAAGAGCGTATTACAGGGATACTGCCACATCGATGTTCATAGCAGCACAATTTACAATAGCTAGATTGTGGAACCAACCCAGATGCCCTTCAATGGATGAATGGATTAAAAAAATGTGGCATCTATACACCATGGAGTATTACGCAGCACTAAAAAATGACAAAATCTTGGAATTTGCAGGGAAATGGATGGCACTAGAGCAGATTATGCTTAGTGAAGCTAGCCAATCCCTAAAAAACAAATACCAAATGTCTTCTTTGATATAATGAGAGCAACTAAGAATAAAGCAGGGAGGAAGAGCAGGAAGAAATGATTAACATTAAACAGAGACATGAGGTGGGAGGGAAAGGGAGAGAAAAGGGGAATTCCATGGAAACGGAGGGAGATCCTCATTGTTATACTAAATTACATATAAGAGGTTGTAAGTGGAATGGGAAAACAAACAAGGTGAGAAATGAATTACAGTAGAAGGGGTAGAGAGAGAAGATGGGAGGGGAGGGGAGGGGGGATAGTAGAGGATAGAAAAGGTAGCAGAATACAACAGTTACTAGTATGGTATGATGTAAAAATTTGGATGTGTAACCCATGTGATTCTGCAATCTGTACTTGGATAAAAAAGGGAGTTCAAAACTCACTTGAAGCTAATGTATGCTAATGTATGAAATATGATATGTCAAGAGCTTTGTAGGGTTTTGAACAACCAATAAAAAAAAAAAGAAATTTCCGTCCAAATCCTGTACTCACTCTTCTTCCTAATCCTACCGACTATCTACCTAATCGTACCGACTATCCCTTTTTCACTGGATGTTCTCTTCCTCATTCAATCATCCAATGTACAAGGTCCTATGCCATTGTAAATGGATTTATCTGAGACAACTGTGCAGAACCTAATTCAACACTACGTATCCCAATCAAGGGCCCAATGCCCTTCTGGGCTTCAAATCCTAGATTTCTGTTTTCATACATATATTTTACCAATATAATTTAATAAATATCGCAGGTTCCCAATACCATTATTCATCACGCAGAATGATTCCTAACCCAAATCGAACCTGTTATTACACTAACCATACACTGTTCCCTCAATCTAACTTTACAGAAAAGCAGGGACAGAGTTGGTCTTACAATACAGGAGTGTAGGGAAACTTCCACCTGCTGAGAACCTCGAAGGTCCATGCAGAAATGATCCATGGAGAAGATGTAGGCAGCTATGAAGGACCTGAGGGAGGAAAAGTCAACTTCCATGGTAAACAACCTGGTCAGGATGAAGGGATGTGTCTGAATCAGCCTCTTTCATCTTAATGTAGAGAAGATGGACCAAACCAGGCCTGTGTGGAGAGCTGTTCCCGGTTGCCTATGGTTGATATACCATTCTAACTTGTGAAAATGTCAGAGCGAGTAGGTGCATCCTCCATCTCATGGGACCCTTAGAAGCAACTTTTAGGAAAAAGTTGTTGCCAAGGCAGTGACCTCATTTAGTTCCTGAAGGAAGTGACCTCACCTCACTTCCTTGGTGATGGAACTCTCTGAACTTGGGATACAGGAAGTCAGGCACCAGAGCCAGTCCCAGTTCATGTCCCAGTGGTCAAACTTGTTTGGATTTTCCAAGGACAGAGACAGTCTTTCTTGGTACCTACTGATGTGAGGATGGCCTAATGCCAGGAAGGTCTGAGGAGGGGCCTTTCCTGAGAAAGAAGGTAGTGGCTCACCGCTGGCTCCTAACAGCTTCACAGAGTTGGACACGGAGACCAGATCTGAGAGAGAACAGCCCATTATGGGGGAATATATTATGGCCCACCAGTCAAAGGACACTCCATATTTTCACAGACCTACTTGGGGGTCTGTGTGGGTGTGGGTGTGGGTGTGGGTTTGTGGTTTTGTCTCATGTTCTGAGAATAGGTAGGAAAGTCGTTTTTTTTGGTTTGGTGTGAATTGTTTCTAGTAAGTCTTTTGACAAGGCGAGTGTTTCTATGTCTGTGAATCCCACTGTGTCCGTGGTTGTAGACATTAGAAAAGAGAGCGCATCAATACATATGTCCTATCTAGTAGAAATCTTACCAGCGTTCATCCTGTCCTATTTATGAATGGTCTACGGCTTGCCATATGGATCGGCCACTCCTAATATCTTCCTAAGATCCTATTTTCTTTCTGAATTTTGGCCAAACTCCAGAATAGGCTCATGGTTTTGTGTCCAAGATATGTACCACCTTTAAGCTCTGTGACATGGCCATGTACTGGATAGCTGAAGGCAATGGTGAGCATCTCAGAAAACTCAGATATCAGTGTGATCAGGAAAGTCTCAGTGGAGAAACCCTGCTTTGGGCCTTTTGCTTACCTATTGTACTATTGCCCTTAATGTCAGGAAAGTCTTTGCCTCAGGCCACCCCTTTGTGAAGACTGAAGAGTTTTCAAATGGAAATGAATGGGCATCACCTTTGGCTCTTTGCTTAATGGCTTTGGAAAGGGATGTGTCTGAATCAGCTTCTTGGCCCTGTGTGAGGTTGTGGCTTAGATTCTCAGCACCTAATGGATCTAAAAAAATCCCATGTGTGCATCCAAAACCAAAATACCCATAAGAGCAGTCATTGTGGATGAAGTCTCTTACCTTCCTCGGTAAAGTTCCTGACCTCCATCTTTGAGAATAGGGATCCTTTGGGTCAAATGAGTTCTTCAAATCACTACAGAGGCTAGGCCATAGGTGCTTGGGTTTTCTCATGACCCCAATTAACATAAGGAATCTAAACCCCACAGTAATTAGGCCACAAAATGGAGAATCAGAGCAGTATTAAGGGCAGGACTCTTTCATCACTTCTGGTTCACATGAAGGGTCTCCCTGCCACACTGACTTTAAGCAAATGGGGGAAAGGGACCTTATTTTGGATACTGTCTTTGGCTTTGGCCCTCATGGAAACCTACAGCCTGAGGTTATGATTAGTGTCTATATGGAAGAAGATGAGGGCCATGTGGGAGTGTTTTGGTTTTAATTGTGGTCATTTTTGTGGCCGTTGGAAGAGATGACTGGGTCCACCTGGGCTTGAACACTGGTGTGATTCCCCTTAGAAACTGAGTTATGGAACTGACCTCAAAGAAGTATTGCCATGTATTGTTTTGGGATTTTAGGAGGCCACGCATGAGAGTCGCCCTTGGAAACTGAGATCAAGGCCCAGGGTGGCTTTCCACAGAGCACTGGGAATCTCAGGAAGGATATCACATGATTTTATTTTTAAAGAATTGGCAGCCATAGTTGCAAGTCAAAGCACAAAAGGATCACACATTGTAGACCTCAAATGCCTGGCTTAATGTGACCTTTTAGCCTGTCGTTGGGAATCATTGCCTGTTAGAATTCTCCAGAGATTTCATTGAAATAAGCTTCCTCTCCATTTCATGGTTCCTGAATGAATTAAACACCACAGTGCCTCAAACTTCATCCTTGAAAAAAGGCTAGATAAATACCATTAAATTTTTGAAATTCCCATGAACAGGTGTCAGTGGAGAACCTTTGGATGTCTTATAGATGATCATGAGTGTACCAGACAATGCCTTGATTGACTGGGTTTCATGAAAATCATGTAGAACAGAGATGCCAGTAATTTGGAGCCCGATGAGTAGTCGGCCTAGAGCAGTGGAGTGTAGGTGTTTGTTAAAACATCTGTGATGGGGTCATGTGGATCTGCCATTGGCTTCCAAATGGTTTGTGACTGACATGGTGCAGCCCCCATACCCTTGTATGTAAAGGCATCTTGTTATACGGAGAGGTTTCAGGGCAATGTTTAGAATCAGATTGCTATTGTCAAGGGGGCAAGCTATGTGGGATAGAAGCCTGGTTGGTGCACTCTCCTGCAGACCCTTAACCAACACACGTAACAGAACTCCCTCCAGCACTCTGTCCTAGTTGACCTCTTCGTATTTCGTGAAGCGAATACTAAACTCCCAATGCAGCTGCAAGAAACACCATGAAAATTAGAGGAAGACCAAATGGCTTCAAAGTCCACACTGGGAGACACTTTGCCCCCAAATGGCAACAAATTACCTACAAAGAGAGAATTCAGCCCTGCTGCCTCATGTTTATTGGAAAATAAGAAACCATGTGCTCCAGGTCACACAGATGCAGACCCAGATTTGATGGTCTCACTACAAAGGAAGTTAAAACTCCTGACAACAACATATATTTCAAGTGCCCAACCTCAGAGGCAGTTTCTCAAGAAGTCTTTAGGCCAACAGAGCTCCATGTTTGTGGAGTTTTTACCATGTACCTTACTTTTCGAAACACCTCTACCACCTCCAAGGTTGTTAACTACTGAGAATTTTCCATTCCAGATGTGTATTCACAGATTTTCTAACTCTTCTTCTCTTATTGTGTCTTACTTGGAGTGAAGGTAATGTCAAGGCATTGTTCTGAATGAGAGTGGGAAGACTTTTGGGTAGCACATATTTGCATAAACATTGGATTCATTTTCCAATTTTCTATTCGAAATACTGAATCCCTGACTGTCAGAGGTAGAAGGAATTCTATTCTACTTCAAAGAATAGCCTGACACTTACAAGAAACAGCCACCAGGAGACATCCTGTCTGAGAGACATCCTGTAGCCATCTGTCTCCCTGAGACATCCTGCGGCCATTTGTCTTTCTGAAACTTCCTGAGGTTATCTCACCTTGTGAAGACATCTAGGAACTGCCGATAAGAGAGATTTCCCACATCCAGCATACAAATACCCCTGTGTGAACAATAAAAGTTTGCAGCTTGATCAGAACTCCTGTCTTGCTGTCATCTCTCGTGTCTCTTGTCCCTTCATTCCTCCCTATCTAGGTTCGCTGCCCACGTTGATGTGTCCTGCCGGCTGGGACATCTGGCGCCCACCGACTGGGGCTTGAGCTTTTGATTGAGGGGGACCCCGTCCTCCTGGAAGATTTGGTCAAGCGGAGCTTCCAATAACTGCAGAAGACACCACCGAGAGACAGATCCAGGAGGAGCGTGGGGATGACGCACGGTGATTGACCCACTATGGGACAAGCAGTTTCGTCATATGATTTGTTTTTGTCAGGCTACAAGGAGTCCTTGCAGACATGGGGGCGCGTGTTTAGAAAAAAGACTTAATTTTTTTTTTTCATACATAAGAGAGCAGTGTCCATGGTTTCCTCTTGAAAGGACCATTGATGGTAAAAGATGGCTTGGAGTAGGAGACTGTTTAAAAGATTATTATGAATCCTTTGGCCCAGAAAAAGTGCCTGTTCCCACCTTTTCTTACTGGAACTTAATTAATGAAATTCTTAAAAGTTCACCCTTTGACAATGGTACCTTAAAACTTGTCGAGGTTGGGGAAGAGGCTATGCAAATACTTCTCGTATCCCCTCGGCATGCCCATCAGTTAGTATAGACATAGACCCTTCTCAGGCTCCCCAGGACCATGGGAACCTTCCTGGTCCCCCTCAAAATACCACCCTAAGGATTAAGGCTCCAATGGTTACCAACTGCCTTTATCCAGTTTTAAATTCCGGAGACTCATTGACCCCTGTAGAGGAGGCTACCTTGGAGAAGGAAGCAGCTCGCTACCATTCAGAAGACCCTGCACCTCTCAAGACCCTGCCACAGCCTATAGGACTTACACATCCAACCCCTCCTATATCCCTCCTGCCTTTTGTGCTCTGGCCCTTCAGGGTACAAATGCCCCCCCCAGATATTTTTTCCCCACTTCCCTTGCCTAAACTGGCTCCTTTGTGAGCATCCTTCCAACATAGACAGGAACAGATCCAACCTTTAAAAGAATTAAGATCCCTTCACTCTGAGCTCTGTTCATTAGCCTTAGGTATGGAGTCAAAGTAACTGGCCTACAGTGGTCTAATACAAAGGCGAAGCCACTCCATCAACCTGTGCTCGCCTTCCCAGTCACCACCAGACAGATAGATAAGCCTGCCCAGGCTGAGGTCAAAGACTTAGACGAGGATCAAGAGGAGGAAGCGGAGAAATGGAATAAGGAGATCAGGACTCAGAGGATGAGGAGATCAGCCCTAGGCAGGCAGGAACCCAGAGTCTACAAAAAATTAAGCCTGCATTTTCCTGAAAAACTTAAAAAGGCTTGTGCTCACTATGGCCCCTTTGCACCCTACATGTTGGCTTTATTAGAAAGCCACAGCACACAATGACTTACTCCCAATGATTGGAAATTTTTAGACCAAGCTACCCTCAGTGCCAGAGACTTCCTGTTATGGAATGCAGATTTCAAAGAGCACTGTCGGGAAACTGCTCAAAAAATTTTAACTAAGGCCTCCTCTAAGTCCGGGACTTATGTTAAGCTAGTGGGCAATGAGCCTTTTGACACTAAAACTAAACAGGCACATTTCCCTGCTGGACTTTTGATGCAGATTCAGATGGCTGGCTTACATGCTTGGAGACACCTCCCTCAAAAGTCTCGGCTACCACTTCCCTGGCAAAAATTCGACAAGGGCCCGACGAGCCTTATAGCGACTTTGTTCCCAGGCTTAACCTAGCTGTGGAATGCTTGCTTGGACCAAGTGAAAACAAAAGCTCTTTTGTAAAACATCTTGCCTTTGAAAACACCAATCCGGCATGTCAGGATGTTCTTCAACCACATAAGGATAAAGGGAAACTTTCTGACTTTATTAGACTCTATGCAGGGGTAGGTGCAGCTCATGCCATGGGTCTTGCCCTAGGTGTCACCTTTACCAAGACCTTTCACAATCCTGGCTCACGTACTTGCTTTACTTGTAAACAACCTGGCCATTTTGCACGCAAGTGTCCGACAGGCAAAGAAAGCCTAGGAATAGCATCTCCTTCAACTGGGGCTATACCGCCCCAAGCTACCCTTTGCCTTAGATGTGGTAAAGGTCATCACTGGGCCAGTGAGTGTAGATCTAAGACAAATGCCCTCAGACAGCCTATTTTTTCCTGCTTCTTGGGAAACTCCCTGCGGGGCCAGCTCCGGGGCACGACATCCCCCAGGACAAAACCAGGGGCAATAAGATTTTTTCCCTTCCAAACTCCCAACCTACCTCAAAATTCTTCTCCACAATTGCTTCCCTCCAACTAGCCACTCCAGGCAGCGCAGGATTGGACATCTGTGCCACCACTGAAACTATATTAGACTCAATGCAAGGGCCCCAGATAATACCCACTGGAATTATGGGTCCCCCTCCATCTCATATCTGTGCCCTTATTTTTGGAAGAGCCTCTACTAACTTACATGGTGTTCAGGTCTTCCATGGCATTAATTATAATGACTTCACTGGAGAAAAAAAAATAATGGCCACAGCTATTAATGGAGTTTTGGCCATCCCAGCAGGAACAAGTCTTGCACAATTAATACTCCTTCCCTTGAATCCAGGAGGCACTTAACCACCCAAACCTACCGCGGGGGACTGCCTCCTTGGGCTGCTCTGATGTAAATTGGGTTCAACCCGTTTCTCAAAATAGACCCACCATTTCCTTACTTATTGAAGGAAAGGAATTCCAAGGAATTCTAGATACTGGAGCTGATGCCACAATTATTTCTCAAAAATATTGGTCATCAGCTTGGATCCTCACCCCATCCTTGACTGACCTTAAAGGGATAGGACAGTCAAAAAATCCTCTGGTCAGCTCTACGGCTCTTATCTGGACTGATAAAAAGGGTAATAAGGGAATTGTCACTCCTTTCATTGTTCCTGACCTCCCTGTTAACCTATCGCCCGAGATATTTTGAGTCAAATGGAAGTCATTCATGCCAGTCCCAATTCCATGGTGACTCATCAAATGCTTCGTATTTATTTTGTCCCTGGTATAGGCCTTGGGAGACTGAGACAAGGACTGGTTGAGCCAATAAAACCCATACAAAAAAGAAATACATATGGACTTGGGTATTCGGATTTTTAGTGTCAGTCTCTGACTCTCCTGTACCCCATGGAGATAAAATTATTTGGGTGACTCAGACTCTTGTGTGGTTGGATCAATGGTCCCTTACCCAAGAAAATTTGGAGGCTGCCTCCATGTTAGTGCAGGAACAGCTGGCAGCCGGCCATGTAGAGCCCTCAACCTCACCATCGAATACTCCAATTTTTGTTATCAAGTAAAAATCAGGCAAGTGGTGCCTTTTACAATATTTGTGTGCCATTAATAAACCTATGTGCCGAATAAGAGCACTACAGCCAGGCATTCCCATACCAGTGGCTATTCCCAAAAACTATTGTAAAATGATTATTGACTTAAAAGATTGTTTTTTTTTTTTTTTACCATTCCTTTACATCCTGAGGATAGACACTATTTTGCCTTTAGTCTCCCTCACCTTAATTTTCAGGGCTCTATGCAGAGATTTCAATGGAAGGTTCTTCCCCAAGGTATGGCCAACAGCCCTAGTCTTTGCCAAAAAATATGTTGCTCAAGCAGTAGACCCTGTGAGAGAGCTATGGCCACAAATTTATATTTTACATTATATGGATGATTTGTAATTGCTGCACCTAATAACCATGACCTTAATAATTGATACTTGGACCTTTACAAAATCCTCACAACCTTGGGACTACAGATAGCTCCTAATAAGGTTAAAACACAGGACTGTTATACCTATTTGGTCCTTAAACTTCAAGATAATCAGATCCAAATTCCTAAGATACAACTATGGGTGGACCATCTTCACACCCTTAATGATTTTCAAAAATTACTGGGGAATATTCAATGGCTAAAAACATATTTAAAATTACCCACTTGTATACTTTTGTCCCTTAATGATATTTTGAGAGGTGATTCCCACCCCTCCTCCCCTCAAAAGCTTACTCCCGAGGCATGACAGGCATTAAACCAAGTCACAGAAGCCATTGCCAAACAGTTTTTTACAGAACATTCTTATAACCATCCTCTGGTTCTGGTTATTTTACACACTCCTCATACACCCACAGGAATATTTCGGCAGCGAAATACACATTTTAGAAATAAAGGCTGCCTTTGCTTTGGGTCCATTTACCCACCACATTCTCCAAGGTTATTACTGTTTTTCTTGCTCAGGTAGCTTCTATTATTTTTAAATGTCGTTTGCTATCTCGACAACATTTTGGCAAAGACCATGATAATATTTTAATTTCATATACTAAAGACCAACCCAATTTTTACTACAGACAGAGAATGAATGGCTTTTTGAGAACAATTGATAACCACCTCCCCAATGACCCCCTTTTATATTTTGTCCAGTTACATCCATTTATTTTTGCCAAAATTACTCAAAAGGCTCCCATTCCTCAAGTCCTTACTGTCTTTACAGATGGTTCCAGTAATGGCCTAGCAGTCTTTGTTGTCAATAACCAACCTAACACCTTTGATACTGTCTATCATTCAGCACAGTTTGTGGAATTGTTTGCCATAACACAAGTTTTTAAAACATTTCTTGATAATCCTGTTAATATTTATACATACAGTGCCTACATTGCTCATTCTGTGCCCCTGCTTCAGATTTCACCCACCATTAAGGCTTCTTCCAATGTGGCCCATCGGTTTCACCAGCTTCAGAAGCTAATTCAGGCCAGACAACACCCATTTTTCTTAGGACACATCAGGGCACACTCTGATCTTCCCAGCCCTCTAACACAAGGTAATGCCAAAGCTGATGCAGCAACTCGTTTCATCTTTTCAATTTTTGTTGGCTCCATTCAAAAGGCCACGGATTTACACAATCTTCACCATCTAAATTTCCAGAACCTTCGATAACTATGTAAAATTACCAGGCAACAGGCACGAGAAATAGTAAAAGCATGCCCTGGTTGCCCTGTCTCCCTCCCCATTCAACACTTGGGAGTTAACCCCCGAAGATTACTGTCCAATCAGTTTTGGCAAATGGATGTTACTCATTTTTCTGAATTTGGAAAAACCAAATATATACACGTTTCTGTAGATACCTTCAGCGGCCTTATTTTTGCATCACCACATTCTGGAGAGGCTATCAAAGATGTCCTTTCTCATCTTGTTTCAGTGTTTTCCGTAATGGGTAAACCAATACATATTAAAAACAAGATAATTGTCCTTCATATACCAGTGCCAAGTTTAAACAGTTTTGTGCTTCCTCGCAAATTTGTCATACTACTGGAATTCCATACAAGCCTCAGGCATTGTGGAACGTGCCCACCTTACCTAAAGACTTGGCTAACCCGCTTTAATGCTTCTGCACTTGTATTTACCACTCACAGGCATCGCCTTAATCATGCATTATTTGCCCTTATTTTTCTTTCCCTAGACAATGAAGGCCATTCGGCTGCAGACTGACACTGGCAATCCTCGTCCAATTCTGTTCGCCCACCTGTTATGTGGCACAATCCCCTTACAAATAAATGGAAAGGCCCAGGTCCTGTCCTCATCTGTGGACGAGGCTCAGCTTGTGTTTTGGACCAAGAGCAAGCAGCCCCAAGATGGTTACCAGAACGCCTGGTTAAACAGGTTAATGGCTTACCTCAACACAGGGATGGAGGCCCTCACCCTGAGGACAAATTTTCCTCTTTTTCAGATGCAGCCAACAATCTGTGTGAGGATCCTACTTAAGGCACTTCTGCTGAACAGGATTGTACACGGAGGCTTTGGCCCTCCACCTTCCAACATCATGGAGTACCTTTTTGGCCCTCCCTGTGAACGCAAGGGAGGATCTTGGACTCAGGCTCCCACTAGTTTGACCCAGACTGCTGACTGCGTGACTAAGGTGGCTTACCTCCGGGCCGAGGTTGACCATAAACTCAGAGGAGTTCATCAGCCTAAATTGGTATGTGTTAACAAGCCAAAGATTATTCCCCCTAGTACAAGTAATGCTCTCTAAAATTGTTCTGCAACTTGAACGCATACCCAAGAGATGCATGCCACTTGTTATGCGTTGGCCTCAATTTGTGTCAACAAGAAGGGAGAACAATTTTTTGAAGCCTCCCTAACTAAAACTCATGCAGCAGGAGGGACCACTATTCATTATACCCCCGTTCTTTTTGACCGGGGAGGAGAAGGCAAATACACCAAGCTACAGTCAGCTGGGTGCCAAGGCCCTGTTGGTAAACCCCCCTTCTGCCCCATTAAGGCACCTACAGGGGTCGCTGATGGTGGAGGATTCCCTTATGCTGTCAAGCATCCTCAGATAATCAAACTTTTGAAACCCCAAATCCCTGAGCTCACATATCATCTCTTAATATAGAGAAAATGCCAGCTCCCCGGTTTAGATAACAATATATTAGATATTTTGGAAACTACCTTCTCCTTGCTTAATAATTCCAACCCCACCTTTGCTGGTGATTGCTGGCTCTCCATGACAACAGGGGCAATCATGCCTATTGCAGTTCCTATTAATTCTATCATAGACGATGATAATACATGCCAACCCAGATTTCCTTTTAAAGTACAGTCTATAGGCACTTTTACAATATGTCTTTTAGGCGCGATGCAAAATAATACCTATGATATTGATGTTGGAGTTCCTTCCTTTGGAAATTGCTCAACAGTACAAAACTATTCCTCACCCACCCCATCTCTTTGTCCCTCCAATGGCACAGTTTTTATGTGTGGAGGAAACTCGGCCTTCCTGAGGCTTCCATCGAATTGGACCGTTGGCTGTGTTCTTGCCTTATTACTCCCTGATATAACTATTGTCCCAGGAGACAAAACTCTATGCATTCCTAGTCTAGACACCTTAGTCAAAAGACACAGGCGGGCAATACAGGCCTTACCACTCTTTGCCAGCCTTGGAATAACAGCTGCTGTGAACACAGGTACAGCTGGCTTAGGCATGGCTATACACTCTTAGCGTCGCCTGTCTCAACAACTTATAAATGATGTAAAAACTCTAACAGGAACCATTAGAGATTTGCAGGACCTAGTAGACTCCCTGGCAGAAGTGTTCCTTCAAAACAGAGAAGGCTTAGATTTACTGACAGCTAACCAGGGAGGTATTTGCTTGGCCTTAGGGGCACGATGCTGCTTTAATGCCAATAAATCAGTCATAGTACGCACTAAAATTAAGCAGCTTCAAGAAGATCTAGAAAAGAGATGAAGGGAACTTTTTGAAAATCCCCTCTGGACTGGGTTTAATGGATTTCTACCCTACCTTCTTCCCCTATTAGGCCCTTTGTTGGGTTTACTTTTAATGGTGTCCATAGGACCCTGCATTATAAACAGGCTTGTACAATTTATTATAGAACAGATTAATATTTTGGCCTCTAAGCCCATACAGGTCCACTATCATCACCTGGAGATGGAAGACCATGCTGCCAACATTTAAAAGGATGTTCTACCCTTCTCACAGGCTTATTTCTTAAGTTTACATCCCCACAGATCTCTCTTTCTTACATTAAACTATAAGTAACAGCTCTGACCAACCATCTTCTGCCATTGCCATAAGGGTTCGTCCTCCATGGGCCCCTTCACTTGGGGGGGGGATGCACCCATGGAGTGAGGACGTTAGGCCATAATAACGGAGGATGCAGGATGGACTGCAGGAGGATGGATCCACGGATACCAAAACAGAAGACCTCTTAGTGACACGCTCTGGTGCATGGCGGTCGGCATGCTTCCCTTTTAAAGCCGTCTCCTCCAAAAATATGCCAAGGCCACCACGAAATCTTGTAAACATGCTCTCTCGAATCAGGAGATATTCAAAGGCCTGCTAGAGAAACAGAGCCTCTATCACCCCCTAAAACATTGGCCGGTAAGGTATGGTCAAATATTTTATATAAGAAAGGGGGAGAGGTCAGGGGCTAGAAGGAAGTTCTCCTTCAAAGTATAGCCTGACACTGAAAAGAAACAGCCCCCTGGGAGATATCCTGCCTGGGAGACATCCCGCAGCCATCTATCTCCCTGAGACATCCTGCAGCCATCTGTCTTCCGGCAACATCCTGAGGTTATCTCACTTTCTGAAGACATCCAGCAACTGCCGATAAGAGAGCTTTCCCATCCACAGCATATAAATTTCCATGTGAGAACAATAAAAGTTTGCAGCATGATCAGAACTCCAGTCTTGCTGTAATCTCTCGTGTCTCTTGTCCCTTCATTCCTCCCCAACTAAGTTTCTTGCCCACGTTGATGTGTCCCGCCGGCCGGGACAACTGACACTAACCCATACCCTACTACACTCTGACAACTAATCCTAATATGATGGAGAAAAATAACCCAAACAGAATAGAAATACAAGCAGTTCAGAGGAGGCATGGTGTATATTTGGACTTGCCTTTTGCATGATATAGGGTAAGTGTTATAAATCTAGTTAACAACACCTACTATCTTCCTAAGCTCCTGTTTTCTTCCTGAATTCTGGCCACTCTCCAGAATAGGCTCATGGTTTTGTGTCCACGATATGTACGACCTCCAAGCTCTGTGACATGGCCATGTACTGGATAGCTGAAGGGAATGCGAGCATCTCAGAAAACTCAGATATCAGTGTGACCAGGAAAGTCTCAGTGGAGAAACCCTGCTTTGGGCCTTTTGCTAACCTATTTGCCTGTTGCCATGAATGTCAGGAAGGTCTTTGCCTCAGGCCAGCCCTTTGTGAATCCTGAAGAAAACTGTTTTCAAATGGTAATAAATGGGCATCACCTGTGGCTCTTTGCTTAAATGCTTTGGAAAGGGATGTGTCTGAATCTGCCTCTTTGCCCTGTGTGAGGTAGTGGCTTAGATTCTCAGAACCAGTTGGATCTAAAGAAAAATCCAATGTGTGCATCCAAAACCAAAATGCAGAAAAGATCAGTCATGGTGTATGAAGTTTCTCACCTTCCTCTTTTAGGTTCCTGACCTCCATCAAGTGAGAATAGGGATCCTTTGGGACAAATGAGTTCTTTCATGCCCTGTAGAGATGATTGGGTTTTCTCATGACTCCAAATCACATGAAGAAACTATACCTGACAGTCAGTAGGCCTCAAATTGGAGAAGCAGAGCAGTATTAATGGCAGACCTATGTGATCAATCCTGGTTCACAGAAATGGTGTCCAGGCTACCCTGAGGTTAGGCAAATGAAGGGAAAGAGACCTTATTTTGGAAACTCTCTTTGGCTGTGCCATTCATGGAAACATCCAGCCAGAGGTTATGATGAATGTATATATGGAAGAAGATGAGGGCCTTGGTGGAGTGTTTTGGTTTTAATTGTGGTCATTTGTGTGGAGTTTGGAAGAGATGACTGGGTCCACCTGGGCTTGAACTCTTTTGTGATTCCCCTCAGAGACTGAGTTCAGTGACTGACCTCAGAGAAGTAATTGCTTTGGAAAGGGATGTGTCTTAATCAGCCTCTTGGCCCTGTGTGAGGCTGTGGCTTTGATTACCAGCACCGTATGGATCTAAAAATGATCCCATGTCTGCTTCCAAAACCAAAATGGCCAAAATTGCAGTCATTTTTGATGAAGTCTCTCGCCTTCCTTTGTAAGGTTCTGAAAGAATAAAAGAAATTGAAATTGAAACGTAAAGAAACAGGTTCTGTAAAGTTTCCAGGCTGCACGCAGAACCTGAAATTCCTGTGGCAGTTAAGACAATTCCCGGAACTACCCATTAGATGTGTGTTGAAATCTTCCCTGACCACCTAGTTACTTAACAACCTCTTCCCCAAAACCGTGCAGCTAAGCACATATACATCTCAGGGCTTCAACCAATCAGTTTAAATGTATACCCCTTCTCAGGGCTGACCAATCACCCCCTGCCTGAACTGTTCCCACCAATGAATGTGCAAATCATGTTTTAGAGTTGTTATTTGATTTTCCCACAGTATACGGTGATTTGCTAAAGGAAGCTAGGATGTATGTTAAGTCCCTGCCCTCTCTAAAGAAAGTATATAAAATCTGCTCATGTTGTTCTTGGGGCTCTTTGTTTTTTGCTCCTCTGAAGTGAGCTCTGAGCCCCAGCATGCTGGACCCCCAATAAACCCTTTGCTGTTTCATGAGAAATTCTCTTGGTGGTCTTTTCCTCCGACGTTCGGCCCACCTTTTCATCTGGAGGCCCTAGCTGAGAAATCCAGCAGTGACGAACAAAAGACCCCAATGGACTCCTTTCAGAGTAATTAAGGTGCCTCTTTCTGGTTTCAGGTTTCAGGTTAGGGCTTGGCAAAATGGCTGTCGGTGAAGAACATTAGCTCTCTGCGATGGTGGCTGACAGATGTGTCACAGAGTCACAGGCCACGTCCCTGGGGGAAACTCCAGAGGACTCGGGAAATTGAGGATTAGTAGATTCCTCAACTCGGTTATTTTTTGCTTCAGGATTCGGTTTTCCAGCCTATCAGGTTTTGCTGGCTACTCAGTTTTGTTCATTGTCAGGAACTCATGTTGAGTTTACTGTCTGTCTTTATTGTCTAACCCATCAGGTTTGGCCAGTTACTCAGTTCTAATCTTTTTCTTGGACTCATGTTAAACGTTTACTGTTTGTCTTTGTCTGTGTCACGTTTGTGTATTCACTGTCCCTGTTTGAGTAACTCCCATTATGGGACATTATGGGACAAAGCACTTCCATGCCTCTGTCTCTTAACCTTGATCATTGGACTGATGTTCGCTCAAGTACCAAGAATCTTTCTTTTTCAGTAAAATGCCGGATCTGGCAGACTCTCTGTGCTTCAGAATGGCCCATCCTAGGAGTCGGATGGCCCCGAGAAGAATCCTTCCACTTCCCTCTAATCCGAAAAGTCAGAGATATTGTCTTTCACTGGGGCCACTTGGCCACCTAGATTAACAGCCATATACCCCTTCCCCCACGATCTTATCATTCCAACATTCTGCTCCTCCCCCTCTTCCCTCCATTCTGAGTCAGAAGACTGGACACTCCTCTCTCTCCTTATCCTCTACCCTCGCTCCCCAACCCACAACATGTTCCAGATGATCCTCCCGCCGCTGACTCAGCCTCTCCGCCACTAGAGGCAATTGGGCCAGACCCAAGCCCTCCAGGGGACTTCCCCGCAGCAGCAGCAGACCCTGCTCCCCTGAAGGAAGCTGGGCCACCTAAAGGAACCCGCAGGAGATAAATAATATAAAACTCGGAAGCCCCAGTGATGCTCCCTCTCTGTCCCTACGGGCCCATGAACCGACCCAACTGGGACCCCAACACCTTTGAATGTAGGTAGCATCTGTCCACTTATCGCCGTTCTCTAATAGTGGGTCTCTGAGCGGCCGCCAGAGGGCCGACTAATTTGGCCAAGGTAAGAGAGATTATCCAAGGGCCTAATGAGTCTCCTTCTATGTTTCTGGATAGAATTATGGAAGCGTATAGGAAATATATTCCTTTTGATCCTCAGGCAGAAGACCAAAAGCCATCTGTTGCAATGGCCTTTATCGAGCAGACTGCCCTAGATATTAAGAGAAAGTTACAACGTCTAGATGGATTATAAGATATGACCTTAAGAGATTTAGTCAGAGAAGCTGAGAAAGTATATTATAAGAGAGAAACTGAGGAGGAAAGGGAATAGAGGAGAGAGAAGGAAAGGGAACAAAAGAAGGAGGAAAGAAGCAAATGGCAGAGTAAAGCATTGCCTAAGGTTCTGGTCACAGCAGCAAATAGGCCAGAAGTTATAAAGCAGGGATACATAAAGACATACCTGGGCCCACGCCAAAGGCTGCCGTTGGCCTCAAATCAATGTGCCCACTGTAATAAAAAAAAACACTGGGCCAAAGAGTGCCCCCAAAAGAAGCAGCCACGCCAGCCCGCCGTGCTGACTCTAGAAGAGGACTAGGAAATTCGGGGCTCAGATCCCCTCCCCCAGCTCAGAGTAAAATTTGAAGTTGAGGGGAACACAGTGAACTTTGAAGTGATTACAGGAGCAGTATACTCAGCCCTTAAGACTTCACTGGCCCCCCTATCAATTAAATCGTCCCTAGTTCAAGGGGCTAATGGCAGTAGATATCAGGCTTGGACAACTAAGATGAATATGGACCTCGGAAAGGAAAAATCCACGACTCTTTCCTAGTAATCCCAGAATGCCCGGCCCCATTGATGGGCAGGAATATGCTTACCAAACTCTGGACTAGAATAACCTTTAACCCTAATGGTCCCCAAGTGGGGGTTCTAAAGCCTGCAGTATTAACTCCCATAGTAACATCTTTGACTATGTCTGTAGAAGATGAACATCAACTCTTCGCGCCCCCTAGGACTGATCAAACAGGCAAACTACCCCAGAAATGGATAAAAGATTATCCTAATGCCTGGGCAGAAACTGCTGGGTTAGGTCTAGCCATCAACAACCTCCAATAGTAGTAGAATTAAAAGCCTCTGCGTCTCCAATTAGTGTTAAACAATATCCTCTAAGCAAAGAAGCTAAGGATGGGATAAGGCCCCATATTCATAAATACCTGGGTCTTGGGGTCCTAAGGCCCTGTCAATCAGCCTGGAACACCCCCCGGTACCAGTAAGAAAGCCAGGAACTGGGGACTACCGTCCTGTTCAAGACCTAAGAGAGATAAACAACAGAGTGCAGGACATTCACCCCACAGTACCCAATCCATATAATTTGCTTAGCACTCTGAATCCGGAGCAGAAATGGTACACTGTGCTGGACTTAAAAGATGCTTACTTCTGCTCGCCTCTACATAAGGACTGTCAGTTGCTGTTAGCTTTAGAGTGGATAGACCCAGAACCTGGAACATCTGGCCAACTAACCTGGACTAGACTCCCACAGGGGTTCAAAAAATCCCCCATTCTCTTTGATGAAGCCCTCCACAGAGACATCAATGACTTCAAAACTGCACACCCCGAAGTCACCCTACTCCAATAGTGGATGATCTTCTACTGGCAGCCAACACCAAGGAGACCTATGAGTCTGGGACCCAAGCACTATTATTCGAGCTTGCTCGGCTTGGATATATGGCTTCTGCCAAAAGGCCCAAACTTGTCAGCAAGAAGTAATCTTCCTGGGTTATTCTCTTAGGGGTTGCAAACGATGGCTCCCTGAGCCCAGAAAAAAAAACCGTTTTGCAGATACTGCCCCCATCTAATTAGAGAAAACTCAGAGAGTTTCTTGGGACTGCCAGCTTTTGCAGGTTATGGATTCCTGGGTTCGCATCTCTGGCTGCCCCTTTATACCCGCTGATAAAGGGGGATGCCCACTTCCAATGGACCCCTGAGCACCAACAAGCTTTTGATAATGTCAAAAAAAGGTGCTGCTATCTGCTCCGGCCTTAGCACTCCCAGATGTAGAAAACCCTTCACTCTCTATATCGAGGAAAAGAAAGGAATAGCACGGGGAGTGCTCACTCAGTCTTTGGGACCTTGGAAAAAGCCAGTAGCGTATTTATCCAAAAAACTGGACCCATTGGCTAGCGGGTGGCCCCATTGCTTAAGTGCTATAGCAGCGGCAGCCCTTCTAATAAAAGATGCTCATTAATTAACGTTGGGACAGAAGCTAACCATTATAGCCCCCCATGCCCTGGAGAGCATCATCTGTTAGCCTCCAGAGAGGTGGCAATCAAACTCCAGAATAAACCACTACCAGAGCCTCTTGCTTGACAAAGACAGAATAACGCTGGGACCCCCTGCTCCACTCAACCCACCTACACTGCTGCCAGAAGAATCATCAGGACCCGTCACTCATGAGTGTCAACACATACTGGCAAGGAAACCAGTATACAACAAGACTTGAAGGATCAGCCACTGCCTCGCCCTGAAGTCGTATGGTTTACGGATGGCAGCAGCTTCCTCCAAGATGGTAAGCGGCGGGCTGGAGCAGCAGCAGTTAGCAAAACTGATTTCATCTGATACTCTGGTCTCCCAGAAGGGACATCAGTCCAAAAAGCAGAACTGATTGCCCTTATGAAAGCATTGGAACTAGCAACAGGGAAAAGGGCCACCATATAAACTGATAGCCACTATGCATTTGCCACTGTTCATATGCTCGGGACTATTTACCAACAATGCGGGCTATTAACCTCTGCCGGGAAAAAAATAAAAAATAAAGATTAGATCCTCCACCTTGGCTCAGCAGTGCAGGGCCATAAGGAACTAGCTATAGTGGACTGTCCCGGGCACCAGAAGAGAAACAACCCTGTGGCAGTTGGAAACAGAAGGGCAGATGAGGAAGCTTAATTGGCAGCCCTAAACAGAGTGACTCTGTTAACTTTTTCCACACCGGGGGGAACAAAAATCAGGAGACTTGGCTGCCCCGGAACATTCAGGCAACTTATCATCTGAGGAGACAGATACAGAAATCTGGGACCCTACAGAGCCAAGTTTACAATTTCAAAAAGCCCACCTTTATGTCAAAGACGTACACCAGCTAAACCACTTAGGCTCAAAGAAGTTATAGGCACTCTTAAAGGACCAAAGAAAGGACTTATTATTGACTGACTCAAAGAGGAAAAAAATAGCTGAGCAGGTGACTAGAGCTTTTCAAGTCTTCCAATTAGTTAATACTTTCCCATCCAAGATTCCTGCAGGGAAGCGCATACGAGGAACCAGACCAGGACAATTCTGGGAAGTGGACTTTTCTGAAATTAAGCCAGCAAGGTATGGACTTAAATATCTCCTAGTCTTTGTAGATACTTTTTCAGGATGGGTCGAAGCCTTCCCCATGAAGAAAGAAACAGCTCAGATGGTGGTCAAAAAGATCCTAGAAGACAGTTTTCCAAGGTTCGGCCTGCCTAAGGTAATAGGGTCTGATAACGGACCAGCATCCGTGGCCCAGGTAAGTCAGGGATTTTCCAGGACCCTGGGGATTACTTGGAAGTTATATTGTGCTTATAGACCCCAGAGCTCAGGACAGGTAGAAACGATGAATAGAAACATCAAAGAGACTTAACGAAATTAATCTTGGAGACCGGCATAAAAAATTGGACTATGCTCCTACCTCATGTACTTTTTCGTGCAAGAAATACCCCTCCGCCCCTTTGTGTAACCTCACCCCTTATGAAATTCTCTACGGTGCCCCTCCTCCATTAAGGGACCTAACCCCAACTCTGAGATTAATGATTCCTTTCACACACCCTTGCTAGACAGACTTAAAGCCCTTGAACAAACCCAGCACCCAGCGATACCTGTGGAAACAGTTGGCCACTGCTTATCATCCTGGAGACGAGGGAACTCCACATCGATATCAAGTGGGAGACTTCGTCTACATGAGACAGTATCGGGTGTCATCCCTGGAACCCTGCTGGAAAGGACCATACCAGGTGCTGCTTATAACACCTACAGTGGTGAAAGTGGATGGGATCACTTCCTGGATACATGCCTCCCATCTCAATCCTGTGCCCTGTCCATACTCTGGCTGGAAACTGGAACAGACTGGTAACCCTCTCAAGTTGCATGTCTGTGGTGTGGGTAGGGCTATGGATTCTTCCCCTGACCACCAGCAGTCCTAATCCCCATCAGCCTGTTCAGCAACAATGGCAAGTTATAAATCCTACTGGGCAAGTAGTGTGGTCTATTTCACATACAGCCCCCTTATGGACTTGGTGGCCATCTCTCCACCCGGACATTTGTCAGCTTGCCATAGGCCTCTCTGACTGGGATCTCCCTGACATAGTGGACCCCACACAGATCCCACTAAAGCCCAAACCAACTTACCCCATGAATTATTGATGTCATCTCCCCAGCTCAGGTGTAAACTAGCCAGTCTTGTTTATTAAGTGTGCCCAGCTGATTTCTGAAATCGCAAACAGGCCCAAACCTGTGGAGGACCCAGTGACTTTTATTGTAGATCTTGGGGTTGTGAACACACGGGAGCTACATTGTGAAACCCAAACTCCCCAGACAGTATGATTCGGTAGGATGAAATGACATCTGGATTGATCCCAATAAATGTGCCGCTATCCAAGTGGTGTCAAAAACTTGCTGTGGAAAAAATAGTCTATGTTACCCCCTCAATATAACTTTCACTTCCAAAGGAAGGGGCTACCTCAGAACAACATGGCCTATGGGAAATACTTGGGGAATGCGATTCTATATTAATGGCCCTGGCTATGACTTTGGTCTCTGGTTCACCATTCGGCTTAAAAAGGAAGAAAATCCCACAGCAATAGGGCCCAATCCATTCAAGTCTGGAATTAAGCCTCCTAAACCTCCCATTCCTAGATCTACCAAAACCCCTCTACCATCTCATACTTCGCAGTTTCCATCTTTGCCTACTTCCCCAGTCCAGAGTACAGCTGACTCCTCCCCCTGGGAACTAATTAAAGGAACCTTTAAGGTACTGAACTCCACACAGTCAGAACTCCTTGCATTTCAGCCCAGGTATTTGACAGCTCTGTACATTATGGTGTAATGGTGCAGATACCCCCCAGGGTGCTCTATCATGATCCAGAATCCTTTGAAGGTCTACTAGGTGGACAAACAGCCCGATTTTGCCGGGAGCCAGTGTCCCTTACTCTAGCCATCCTATTGGGGCTAGGAGCTGCTGCAGGAGTGGGTACAGGAACAGCTGATATGATCCATGGGTCACAACAAATGGACTGATTAGAAACAGCAATAAATCAAGACTTGAAGACGTTAGAGACCTCCATCACAGTTTTTCAGGAATCCTTAACCTCTCTCTCTAAAGTTGTTTTACAGAACAGGTGAGGATTAGACCTCCATTTAATAAGGGAGGGGGGCCTCTGTGCTGTACTGAGAGAAAAATGCTGTTTTTATGCTGACCATACTGGAGTTGTAAAATAATCCATGAGTAAATTGAGAAAATGCCTTGAAGAGCACCAGAGAGAAAGGGAGATTCAACAAGTGTGGTTTGAGTCATGGTTTACCTTGTCCCCCTGGTTAACTACACTCCTATCAGCCTTAGCTGGACCCCTGATCATGCTTATGGTGTTGATAACTGTGGGACCTTGTTTGCTTAACCTCATAGTTTCCTTTCTCCAGGCTCAGATTGGGCAGGTAAAACTCATGGTAATCAGACAGAAATACACTTCACTGGCAGAAATAGAATGTGAGACCCCACAAAAATTATGATTCATTACTTTTAAAATTAAAAGTAGGCAGAAAAAGGAGAAATGAAAGAATTAAAGAAATTAAAATTGAAACGTAAAGAACCAGGTTTTGTAAAGTTTACAAGCTGTGCTCAGAACCTTAAATTCCTGTGTCAGTGAAGACAATTCCCGGAACTGCCCATTAGATGTGTTGAAATCTTTCCTGACCACCTAGTTACTTAACAACCCCTTCCCAGAAACCGTGCATCTCAGCACGTATACATCTCAGGGCTTCAACCAATCAGTTTAAATGTATACCCCTTCTCAGGGCTGACCAATCACCCCCTGCCCGAACTGTTCCCGCCAATGAATGTGCTAATCATGTTTTAGAGTTGATATTTGATTTTCCCACAGTATATGATATTTGCTAAAGGAGGCTATGATGTATATAAAGTCCCTGCACTCTCTAAAGATTGTATATAATCTCTTCTCAAGTTGTTCTCGGGGCTCTTTGTTCTTTCCTCCTCTGAAGTGAGCTTTCAGCCCCAGCATGCTGGACCCCCAATAAACCATTTGCTGTGGCATGAGACAATAGGTGCTTGGGTTTTCTCATGTCTCCAAATCACATAAAGAATCTATACCTGACAGTCAGTAAGCCTCAAATTGGAGAAGCAGTGCAGTATTAGCGGCAGGGCTATTTGATCACTCCTGATTCAAAGGAAGGGTGTTCAGGCCACCCAATGCCCTTCTGGACTTCAAATATTACCTAGATTTCTGTTTTCATACTTATATTTCACCAGTATATTCTTGTAAATATCGCAGGTTCCCAATACCATAATTCATCCTGCAGAATGATTCCTAAACCAAATCGAACCTGTTATTACCCTTAACCATGCAATATTTCCTCAATATAACTTAACAGAAGAACAAGGATATTGTTGGTCTTACAATACAGGAATGTAGGGGATCTTCCTCCTGCTGAGAACCTCAAAGTTCCGTGCAGAAATGATCCCTGAAGAAGATGTAGACACCTATGAAAGACCTGAGAGAGCAAAAGTCAACTTCCATGTAAAACAACCTGGTCAAAATGAAGGGATGTGTCTGAAAGCCTCTCTCTTCTTAATGTAGATTAAATCGACCAAACCAGGCCTGTGTGGAGAGCTGTTCCCGGGTGCCTATGGTTGATATACCATTCTATCTTGTGAAAGTGTCACAGGAAGTATGGGCAGCCTCCATCTCATGGGACCCTTGGAAGCAACTGTTAGGAAAAAGTGGTTGCCAACCCAGTGACCTCATTCAGTTCGTGAAGGAAGTGACCTATCACACTTCCTTGGTGATGGAACTCTCTGAACTCGGGATCCAGGAAGCCAGGCACCCAGAGCCAGTCCCAGTCCCAGTCCCAGTGGTCTCATTTGTTTGGATTTACCAAGGACAGAGTCAGTCTTTCTTAGTACCTACTGAAGTGAGAATGGCCAAATGCCAGGAGAGCTCTGAAGAGGGGCCTTTTCTGAGAAAGCAGGTAGTGGCTCAACCATGGCTCCTGACAACTTCACAGAGTTGGCAAAGAAGTCCAGGTCTGAGATAGGACAGGCCATTTTGGTGGAACATAGTATGGCCCACCAGTCAGAGGACACTCAGGATACTCACAGACATACTTGGGGGAAGGAGATTCCGTTGTGGGTGTCTGTGTGAGTTTGTGGTTTTGTCTCATGTTCTGAGAATAGGTAGGAAAGGCGGTTTGTTTGTTTAGACTGGAATGTTTCTAGAAAGTCGTTTGACAACGCGAGTGTTTCTATGTCTGTGTATCCCACTGAATCCGTTTTTGTAGACATTTGAAAAGAGAATTCATCAATGGTTGTGTCCTGTCTAGTAGAAAGCTTCCCAGCATTCATCTTGCCAAATTAAAGAATAAAGAGCTGCTTGCCTTATGGATGGGCAACACCTATTATCTTCTTAAGTTCCTCTTTTCTTCCTGAATACTGGCCACTCTCCAGAATAGCCTCATGGTATTATTTCCAAGATATGTACCACCTCCAAGCTCTGTGACATGATCATGTACTGGATAGCTGAAGGGAATGAGAGCATCTCAGAAAACTCAGATATCAGTGCGACCAGTAAAGTCTCAGTGGAGAAATACTACTTTGGACTTTTGCTTACCTATTGTTCTGTTGTCCTGAATGTCAGGAACGTGTTTGCCTCAGGCCACCCCTGTGTGAAACCTGAAGAAATCAGTTTTCAAATGGAAAAGGATGGGCGTCACCTGTGGCTCTTTGCTTAATTGCTTTGGAAATGGATGTGGCTGAATCAGCCTCTTTGCCCTCTGTGAGGCAGTGGCTTAGATTCTCAGCACCTGATGGATCTAAAAAAAGTTTCCAAGTGTGCATCCAAAACCAAAATGGCCAAAAGAGCAGTCATTGTGGATGAAGTCTCTCGCCTTCCTCTGTAAGCTTCCTGACCTCCATCAAGTGAGAATAGGGATCCGTTGGGTCAAACCAGTTCTTCAAAGCTCTGCAGAGGCTAGCCAATAGGTGCTTGGGTTTTGTCAGGACACCAATTCACATAAAGAATCTATACCAGTCAGTTGGCCTCAAACTGGAGAAGCAGAGCAGTATTAAAGAAGGGCTATTTGATCACTCTTGGTTCACAGGAATGGTGTCTAGTCCACTCTGACTTTAGGCAAATGAGGGGCAAGGGAGCTTATTTTGGACACTGTCTTGGGCTGCGCCCGTCATGGAAACCTCTAGCTAGAGGTTATTCAGAGTGTCTATGTTGAAGAAGATGAGGGCCATGTGGGAGTTTTTTGGTTTTAATTGTGGTCAATTGTTGGTGGTTAGAAGAGAATCCTGGGTCCACCTGGGCTGGAATTCTGGTGCGATTCCCCTTAAAGACTGATTTCTGGAACTGACCTCAGAGAAATATTGCCATTAATTGTGTTGGGATTTTAGGAGGCCATGCATGAGAGTCGCCATTGGAAACTGAGATCTAAGCCTGGGGTGGCTATTCACCAAGCACTGTCAATCTCAGCCAGGACATCACATGATTTTATTCTGAAAGACTTGGCAGCCATTGTTGAGAGTCAAAACACACATGGACCTCACATTGTAGACCTCAATGGGCCTGGCTTCATGTGGCCTTTTGGCCACTCTTTGGGAAGACTTGCCTCTGAAAATTCTCCAGAGTTTTCCTTGAAATGTGCTTCCTAAAAATTTAATGGTTCCTGAATGAATTGAAACCCACAGTTTCTCCAACTTCATCCTTGAAAAATGTCTAGATAAATACCATGAAATTTTTGAAATTTCCACGACCAGGTGGCACTGGAGAACCTTTGGATGTCCTGTTGCTGATCAAGAGTGTACCAGACAGTGCCTTCCTTGACTGGGTTTCATGAAAATGGTGTAGAACAGAGCTGCCAGTATGGTGGAGCCTGTTGAGTAGTGGGCCCAGAGCTGTGGTGTGCAGTTGTGTGATAAAATATCTGTGGTGGGGTCATGTGGATCTTACTTTGGCTTCCAAAGGCTTGTGACTGACATGGTGCAGCCAGCATACCTTTGTATATTAAGCCATCTTGTTAGATGGAGAGTTTTCAGGGCAATGTTCAGAATCAAGTTGCTATGGTCAAGGGGGCAAGCAATGTGGCGTAGAAGCCTGGTTGGTGCATTCTCCTGCAGACCCTTACACACCACACGTGACAGAACTCCCTCCAGCACTGTGTCCCAGTGGAACTCCTTGTATTTTGTGAAGCAAATACCAAACTCCCAGTGCAGCAACAAGAAACACAACAAAATTGGAGAATGACCAAATGGCTTCACAGTCTACACGGAAAGATTCTTAGACCCCAGTGGCCACAGTAAACCCACAAAGAGAGAATTCAGCACTGCTACCTCATGTTCATTGGAAAATAAGAAACCATGTCCTCCATGTAACAGATGCATACACAGCTTTGATGGTCTCACTAAAAAGGAAGCTAAAGCTCCTGAAAACAACATATATTTCAAGTGTACAACCTCAAAGACAGTTTCCCAGATGTCTTGAGGCCTGCACACTTCCATGTTTGTGGAGTTTTTACAGTCTCCATTACTTTTGGAAACTCCTCTACCACCTCCAGTGTTGTGAACTCCAGAGCATTTTCCATTCCAGATATGTATTCCTAGATTTTCTAACTCTTCTCCTCTAATTGTATCTTACTTGGGGCTAAGGTAATGTCAAGGCATTGTTCTGGATGAGAGTGGGAAGATTTTTTTGTAGCACATATTTGCATACACATTGGATTCATTTTCCAATTATTCATTCAAAATACTGAATCCCTCATAGTAACCCACTCCCTACTAGACTCTGACTACAAATCCTATTATGATGGATAAAAATAGACCAAACCAAATTGAAATACAAGTAGTTCAGAGGATGCAAGGTTAACATTTGGACGTTCCTTTTGCATTATATATGGTAGGAGTTTTAAATCTAGTCATTTTTTTGTTGAAACACTTCTCCATGTGTTTTTAAAGTTAACAAATATGTGAATTCGTGTCTCCATTTCTCTGTAGCCTATTCAGCACATATATTTTTATATGCACATATAGAATCCTACCTGGTACCACACGTACATTCTTGTGAGGTGGCTCACTTGGCAGATACAAATTGTGAGAAGAGATCACTCCTATTAAACACTGTTGAAACGGAAAATTCAACCTATGAGTGAGTATCCTAGCTGAACAACATTATACATAAATTCATGTTCAGTAAAATGAATATTTTTAGATCTGTGGATGATATATATTTCATGGTGAATTTCATTTGGCTTGTATATTAATACTTTTTAATTTCTGTGTGTGTATTCTAATATATATATATATATATATATATATATATATATATATATATATATATATATACACTCTCCAGAGTTTTCAAAATATGAAATAAATGTATCTTATTATGTACTCCCTAAATTCATTAATATTTAAGTGCGTATTTATAATCAACTTTTCATAAGATTATTCTAAGACATATTCATCCTCCTGAAATACGTATTTGTTTCCTAGTACTGAAAACTAAGTTAAGTGAATTGTGCATACATATCCTAATATTTTTACACTAATTGACCCAGGTTAATATAAATGCAAGTAGATTTCTATAGGACATGATGTGTATTTTGACGTTCATTTTTTTTCAACACTTGTACATTACTATTTCCTCAGTTTATGCACATCATAAGATATATATTTCATCCACAAGTTCACAAAATTAAAGGCTTTTGTTTCACTTTCAATCACTTCCTGCTTCAGAACACATGTATTCCTCCAGGTTACATGACTGGTCTTTTCATGAGACTTCTTTCCAAACACATTATTTTCGATTTCCACAATTACTTTTGAAGCAAAACTCACACATTCTTCATGATAAACCATAACCCTAATATTACCATTAGATGTATAACTGGTTTGAATGAATGGATATATATCAATATAAGGTTTCCTGTATATTTTCAGATATCAATTTGAACCATTATTTAAGTTGGAACCAGTTATATTATTTATTCACAGTATGGTCTATTCATGCATTATTTCTATATTCATAGACACAGTGTACACCTATTTGTATTCAAAATACTAATTTACACGTCTTCAAAATACTGTTCCTAGAAATGGTGAAAGAAATACTCATGTCACCTGATCTACATATACATTTTATCACAATAATATTCTGGAAACAAAAAGCAAATGTCACACTTATGATTGTACTAAAGCCTAAATGGAAATTGAACATGGATTACTAAAATCATCCATGTCCAGTTTGCCTATTGCTCTCAAATGTGGATCTTATTGGTGACTACATATTTGTTTCTTCCTAAGATTATATATTCAACCTCAAACCTGTTGAAAATGTCTAATCCTATTACTCCCCTTATACTTTGCCTGATTTCCTAATGTCTCTATTGATATATATTTTCCCCAGTTCATCATTGTGACTGCCTCTTAACATGTGCTGACATTTACATTCACTCTGTACATGAAACCCTATTGCTAAAGACCATTTTGTCCAAATCCTATACTCACTCATCTTTCTAAAACTACCGTCTATCTTTCTAATCCTACCGACTATCCCTTTTTGACTGCATGTTCTCTTCGACATTCAATCATCCAAGGTACAATATCCTATACCATTGTATATTGATTTATCTGAGACATCTGTGCAGAAATTAATTCAAAGCTAAGTATCCCAATCAAGGCCCCAATGCCCTTCTGGGCATCAAATCTCACCTAGATTTCTGTTTTCATACCTATATTTCAACTGTATATTTTGTAAATATCACATGTTTCCATAACCATTATTCATCCTGCAGAATTATTCCTAACCCAATTGAACATGTTGTTAACCCTAACCATACACTGTTCCCTCAATCTAACTTTACAGAAGATCAGGGAGAGAGTTGGTCTTCCAATACTGGATTGTAGGGTATCTTCCACCTGATGAGAACCTCAAAGGTCCATGCAGAAATGATACATGGAGAAGAAGGCAGCTATGAAGGACCTGAGAGAGCAAAAGTCATTTTCAATGTTAAACAACCGGGTCAGGATGAAGAGATGTATCTGAATCAGCCTTTCTCTTCTTAATATAGAGAAGATGGACCAAACCAGGCCTGTGAGAAGAGCTGTTCCCGGGTGCCTATTGTTGATATACCATTCTAACTTGTGAAACTGTCACAGAAAGTAGGGGCAGTCTCCATCTCCTGGGACCCTTAGAAGCAAATATCAGTACACACTTCCTTGGTGATGGAACACTCTGAACTTGGGATCCAGGAAGCCAGGCACCCAGAGTAAGTCCCAGTCCCAGTCCCAGTGGTCTCAATTGTTTGGATTTACCAAGGACAGAGTCAGTCTTTGTTGGTACCTACTGAAGTGATAATGGCCAAATGTCAGGAGACCTCTGAAGAGGAGCCTTTTCTGAGAAAGCAGGTAGTGGCTCAACCATGGCTCCTGACAACTTCACAGAGTTGGCGAAGGAGACCAGATCTGAGACAGAACAGGCCATTTTGGGGGAACATAGTATGGACCACCAGTCAGAGGACACTCAATATATTCACCAAGATACTTGGGGGAAGGAGGTGCCGTTGTGGGTGTTGGTGTGAGTTTGTGGTTTTGTCTCTTTTCTGAGAATAGGTAGGAAAGACTGTTTGTTTGTTTGGACTGGAATGTTTCTAGAAAGTCGTTTGACAACGCGAGTGTTTCTATGTCTGTGCATTCCACTGTATCTGTGGTTGTAGACATTTGAAAAGCGAATGCATCAATGGTTGTGTCCTGTCTAGTAGAAAGCTTCCCAACATTCATACTGCACAATTTAAGAATGGAGAGAGGCTTGCCTTATGGATGGGCAACACCTACTATCTTCCTAAGTTCTTGTTTTCTTCCTGAATACTGGCCACTCTCCAGAATAGCCTCATGGTTTGGTTTCCAAGATATGTACCACCTCCAAGCTCTGTGACATGGCCATGTACTGGATAGCTGAAGAGAATAGAAGCATCTCAGAAAACTCACATATCAGTGTGACCATTAAAGTCTCAGTGGAAAAACACTGCACTGTGCCTTTTGCTTACCTATTGTTCTGTTTTCCTAAATGTCAGGAAGATCTTTGCCTCAGGAAACCCCTTTGTGAAGCCAGAAAAAAAGAGTTTTCAAATGGAAATGAATGGGCATCACCTGTGGCTCTTTGCTTAATTGCTTTGGAAAGAGATGTGGCTGAATCATCCTCTTTGCCCTGTGTGAGGCAGCGGCTTAGATTCTCAGCACCTGATGGATCTAAAGAAAGTTTCCAAGTGTGCATGCAAAACGAAAATGGCCAAAAGAGCAGTCATTGTGGATGAAGTCTCTCGCCTTCCTCTGTAAGCTTCCTGACCTCCATCACGTGAGAATAGGGATCCTTTGTGTCAAATCAGTTCTTCAAAGCCCTACAGAGGCTAGCACATAAGGGCTTGTGTTTTCTCATGACACCAATTCACATAAAGAATATATACCAGACAGTCAGTAGGCCTCAAATTAGAGAAGCAGAGCAGTATTAAGAGCAGGACTATTTGATCACTATTGGTTCACAGGAAGGGAGTCCAGGCCACCCTGACTTTAGGCAAATGAGGTGCAAGGGAGTTCATTTGGAAAACTGTCTTGGGCTGTGCCCCTCATGGAAACCTCCAGCCAGAGGTTATGAAGAGTGTCTATGTGGAAGAAGATGAGGGCCATTTGGGAGTGTTTTGGTTTTAATTGTGGTCATTTGTTTGGTGGTTGGAAGAGATGCCTAGGTCCACCTGGGCTTGAACTCTGGTGTGATTCCCCTTACAGATTGAGTTCAGGAACTGACCTCAGAGAAGTATTGCCATGAATTGTGTTGGGATTTTAGGAGACCACGCATGAGAGTTGCCTTTGGAAACTGAGATCAATGCCCAGGGTGGCTTTCCACAGAGCATTGTCAATCTCTGCCAGGGCATCACATTATTTTATACTGAAAGACTTGGCAGCCATCGTTGACAGTCAAAACACACATGGGCCTCACATTGTAGACCTCAATGGGCCTGGCTTCATGTGTCTTTTTGGCCACTCTTTGGGAAGCCTTGCCTCTGAGAATTCTCCAGAGTTTCCTTGAAATGTGCTTCCTCAAACATTAATGGTTCCTGAATGAATTGAAACCCACAATTTCTCCAACTTCATCCTTGAAAAATGGCTAGATAAATACCATGAAATTTTTGAAATTTTCATGACCAGGTGGCACTGGAGAACCTTTCAATGTCCTCTTGCTGATGAAGTGTGTACCAGACAGTGCCTTGATTGACTAGGTTTCATGAAAATGATGTAGAACAGAGATACCAGTATGTTGGAGCCTGCTGAGTAGTGGGCCCAGAGCTGTGGTGTGCAGGTGTGTGATAAAACATCTGTGGTCGGGCCATGTGTATCTGCCATTGACTTCCAAATGGCTTGTGGCTGACATTGTGCAGCCAGGAATCACTTATACGTCTGATAACTCTAGATATAAGGCATCTTGTTATATGGAGATGTTTCAGGACAATGTTCAGAATCAGGTGCAATGGTCAAGGGGACAAGCTATGTGGGATAGAAGCCTGGTTGATGCATTCTCCTGCAGACCCTGACCCATCTCATGTGAAAGAACTCCCTCCAGCACTGTGTCCCAGCTGAATTCCTTGTATTTTGTGAAGCAAATAACAAATTTCCAGTGCAGCAGCAAGAAACACCACGAAAAGTGGAGGATGACCAAATTGCTTCACAGTCCACACGGGGAGTCACTTAGCCTTCAGTGGCGACAGTTTACCTACAAAGAGTGAATTCAGCACTGCTGCCTCATGTCCTTTGAAAAACAAGAAACCATGCCCTCCAGGTCACATAGATGCAGATCCAGCTTTGATGGTCTCATTAGAAAGAAAGCTAAAGCTCCTGACAACAACATATATGTCAAGTGCCCATCATCAGAGGCAGTTTCTAAGGAAGTCTTCAGGCTGGCAGAGCTCCTTGTTTGATAGCATTTACCTATTAGACCAGGATGCAAGAAAAGACCACTGACTCCAATTAAAATCAAGTTAAAGCAAGCTTATATTTTCCACTGCCCAGGTGGCCTCTCCCTCCTAAAACAGTGGGAACAAGACAGCCACCCAAATTTCCTACAGCCCAGGTTTATAACCCAGAATTTTACACTACAGGGGGGTTAAAATATCAGAACTTTGACAAGCATCAAACTAATCGTAGTTTATATATATATATTTGCTGGCCCCAACATCAGAATTTATGAAGACCATTAGAGCCTCAGAGAGGGTCATTGTCTGGCCAGGGAAGGCCAGTATTTATGAGGTGTCAATAAAGTTTCATAGAGGGCTGTTCCTGGTCAAAGAGCCAGGCATGGGTGAGTTCAAGGCCACGGGCAGGCATTGCAAGCAGGTTCAGAATTTGGTGTAATTTATAGTTAAGCCAAAATTTTCTTTTCATGGCTTTGTGGCAAGATGGATCCCAATTTTAATAAAAGATCAGGTTGGGTCTATCATTCCCCCCTTTTCTAATGTGTCCCTTTCAAATCTTTGATAGGGTAGGGGAAGAGCACTGAGGGAATTTTAATACCTCACGTAACAGTCTCCATATTTTTTGAACTCACACAAAACCAGTCTCCCTGATTTTACCTGACTTAATTAATTACTTAAAATGAAAGTTTATTTATTTTTGGCTCCATTGTTGTAAGAAGAGTGGCGTCACTCATTTTGGCTTCTTCTGAGCTGAGAGAGGGTGACATCAGGGGGCACAGCATGAGGGACATGAGTTGCCTTTTAGAAGTCAGTTCGGTTTGAAGTCTGGTTGTGGTAGAACAGTTTGTAAAGTCATCTGGGGATGGGTTCTTCTATGAGAGAAACAAAAACCATGAGTACTGAATAAATGTTGCAGCTGCTGAAACAAGTCACTGTATAGATGTCCCCTCATCTGTCTTCAATATCCCCAGTTATCAGGACTTTCAACTTAATATTTAACTTTTAGTGTCACAGTTGTCCCACCCCATAAGATACAGTTTAATAATTTAATGTCATCTGATCTTGCAAATTCCTTTTACTAGTATGACCTCTGTGTGTAATAGAGAAACCTTTAATTCTGTTAGTCAGGGCTGGATAATCATACTAGCAAACACCAAGCCTACCTGTGTAGGTTAGGAATATCTGTAGGCCTTAAACAAAAAACTTCTGCCTCTGGTAGCTCCTCTTGATAGTCTCTTTTTATTCTCATCAGGCATTCCTCTCTGAGAATCTTTCTTTGTAGCCTCCAGTCTTACTTATTTTGGGAGGCTACCATAAAGTGTATACGTTAAAATATTATTATAACTATTATTATTTAAAATGCCCAGGAATGGCTGTATTTTGGGTTTATCTGTCTTTGCTAAGAGTTTAAGATGAAGCAGTAAAACTGACTTTTGTTTCTATCTATTGTTAACAGTCAGCTGAGATTTTATGGGAGTCATTTCTGGGGAAACTTGAGAGCAGCTTCTCAGTTCTGCTAGTGCCATTTGCGCTAGGTGATTCCAGGTCTTGCTTGACCATGTGGCTTCTCTCAGAAGCATCAGGAATATCTCCCTTCTCTGATGACTCTCTTCTTCGTAGAAAATGCACTGATTGGCTTTCTGTTCTCCAGTGGCCTCATTAATCTTCCTGATCAGGAGTTTATGTGGCTGAGAGTTGCAAAGTTCTTTAGAGAAGTCTCCTGTTCCCTGGATACAAACTGACTCAGAGGTCAAGAGCCAAAATTTGTTTTATTGTCCCTTTTCATTTAAATTAAATTTTAAATCCTAATCTTAAACATCCAACAAATAAATTTTAACAGCCTTATATTAAGAGTACTGTGCTTTAATGTCTATAATTTAAAATTATTTATCTTTTTATTATTTGGGATCTGTATTTTTCTGTCTTGTAGGTGATGCCTTATTATCTTAAATTAACCAATGTTGTGTTCAAAAGCAACTCTTTTGTAAAACACTAACAGGGAATCTTTAGTTAACTTATAAGGAAATTACAAAATAAAATTAACAAGAGTAAAAATACTTAGTTCGTGTAATAGCTACCCTGAATTTTTGGCTGAGTTATAAATTATATCCCCTTTTTGAGATCCTAGTAGTCTTGACAGAAAAAAAAAAAAACTTCTGAACGTAACTTTAAATTAAATAACATCTGACCTACTGCTTTCGTAGTTATTCTCACATGTTATAAGATGAGACACAGAGCCTTATCTCAGGTAAGGCAGGGCTCTATATAAATCTTAAGTCTTTTAGTTCTAAAGCTGATCTTTTTTTTTTTATTTATCATCTTACACAGTTTACACAAATTGTTTCAGGTCACATGAACATTAGCTAACACCATATGATATCACATTTAAAACATGAATTAAAGAAAGGCTGAAAGTTTTTAACCTTTACATAGATTAGGAGCTCATTAACTTAAAAATATATTTAAATTTTTCCCCAATGTAAAAAGTAACTTAAAACTTTACATATCTTATTGATAACAAGTAAATAAATCCCCAATATATATATATTTTTTTTACCATACAACTTCAGAACACCAGCTTGATGTAATGCTCTTTTAAAGTTTCTACCTTACAGACTTGTATACCTGGAAGATATGAGCACATTAATAGCATCACAATGACATTGATGTTTTTACATTAACCAAATTTAGCTTTTAAAGAAATTCCAGTACAGTGCTCTAAAATAACAGTTCTTATTTAATCAGTTGTTTAATTTTTATGGTTGCTTGCTCTAGAAAAATAAAAATAAACACAATGTTATGGGTAAACTTTTGTTTTCAGAAATTTGTGTCGCTTTATCACATGACTGATTTTTACAATCTTATACAGACTTTAGAACAAACTTATACAGACCTTACTAAATCAATCAGATATCTAACAAAAGTACTCATGAATGAGTAATCCCATATCAAATTTACTTCACTTATTTATCAAAATATTAGAGAAATGTATTGAACAGTGTAAACCATTTTTTTTGTTAAAGGAAAAGTCCTAGAACCAAGGCATATTAGACATTTTATAGACATTAATATTTTATTAGATTTTTGAGCAGCTAGAAAAACTTGTAAGCTTAAATTTAAAGACATTTATTGTTATTTGTTTATCCAAATTTAAAGTGAACCATTTAACTCACGTGAATTAAAGATCTTCGAATCCACTTTTTAAAATTTGTTTTTATGAGTGCTTTTTTTTAATGATCGCTCCTTATATATGTTAATTTGTATATCATATATATGATATACGAACATATGGATATATGGACATACAACACATAACAAAAGTGTGCACAAATAATAATAGTAAGGCCTTGTAGCTTTTCACAGGTGAAATCTCCATTGTAATGTTTCAGAACTCCACTGTTGGTCAAAGATAGAACTGATGAGAAAAATATTAACCTAGTTCTCTAGGATCAAAATAATGAGCTCAAAAAAAATACAGAATCTAAGGAAAAAAATGAGAGTCCTAGAAAAAATGACTGGCCAGTAATTAGTAAATACCATACGATTTACCTTTTTTTTTTTCCCACTTAGACATCAGATCAGTCTCCTACTGAGCTTGTAGGCTTCTTTCATTTACATTTCAACATAAGTCCTGGCTGAGTTCTGGAAGGAGCTGGACAAAACTGATATTCTGAGCGGACACCTCAGGCCTAAGGCACTTTAACCATAATTTTCAGGTGAGGATGTTGAAAATTATGATACAATTTTAAGATACAATTCAAAATTTTATACCTTAACATCTTGTTTTGTCAACAGATACCATACTATGATTTACTATCCTTGTCCAAATTAATGCACTGACACACTGTGACATTTACCCAGGCTACCCAATTAAAAATTGGTGAAAAAAAAGACTAAATGATTGGGAAGTTACTTGCCAACTTGGAAGTAGAATTCTTTAGTTTTCCATTTTAAGTATTTAAGTTCTCTGGCATGAATTATCTGAAATCATAAACTAAAAAATTACCTAAACCCGACTTTTAACTGCAAGATTGAGCAATGCTACAAAAACCCATCCAGATACCATATTGTTACAATAAAACATCATCATTTAGACACACATTCAGCTAAGATCATTCCCAAGAAACAATTTATAATATCAACACATTATTGCACATGTCTTAAATGGCCAGAAACAAAGACAAAAGACAGACAGAAAGGAGCTCCAGACTATGGCTGACAGGACAGAAGCCTTTAAAACAGCAGATAAGAGAAAAATCTCCTACACCAGTGGCATGATAGATGTCCCCACAAGGGCATAAGATGTTTTCACAGAGGGGCAACCTGAAATGTAATATCAAAGGTCTCCATGGTGACTTTACTGCATTTAGTGTCTCCTTTTTCTTTTTCTCTTTTTTAAGAAAACAGAGGTGGCATAATACTTACAGTGCAGGGAAGGAAGGAGGGAATTTACTGAAGCAACAGGACTTCGGCAGCTGCTGGGAGTCCCTCAGTCCCGTCTTTTACTTAAACAGGATTAGCTCCTCTGGTTTGGTTCCACCCCAAGCACGCTGAATCTCCTAACATTTCAGTAGTCAGCTCTCAAAAATTCCGGGGTCGGGGGGGTATCAAAATTTGTAACTTAAATTTCGGTTCTGGACCTTGAAGCCAATTAAAACCAATTTAATATAAGGACAGGGTTTGAGAAAAAGTAAAAGGGAGGTTTACTGCTTTGCTAACAAAGGATAAAAACAGGGGACTCTGTCCAAAGTTGTGACTCTCTTGATCTGGAGGGACAAGGGGTTTTAAAGGAGCTTCACTTGTTAACCTGGGAGATACTCAGTTATTAGGTCTCCAGCAGGCATTGCCCTCTGCAGTGGGTGTGCTCCAGACAGCCAGCTAGGGGCTTCTCTCATCCTGCTTAACAAAGGGGGGTATAGTGCATCCCATTTCTTTAAAACACAGTCCAAAGGGGTGACAGGCTTACATGCTTTATTACCCATTTTCACGTCCAATATCCTTAAGTTTTTACCACAGAAATCACACAACAAAACGCACAAAAACAAACAAATAAAAAACATTTAGAACACAGAACAAAACACACACAAAAAAAAAACAGAAACTCGGCGAATAAACAGAAAACCAGAGGAGCAATGCAGCGTCTTGCTAAAGCTCCGTGGTAGGAGCTCCTGCGTGCCAGTCGGCACCTCTCTACACTTTCAGAGGTATTCCCTACAGAAAAGAACAGAGGAAAGAAGGATTCCTATTACTGTCCCGGACAGGAGTATATGTGAGCCTTCCCAGGCCACCTCTCTGTCATCAGAAGAGAACTCCCTTAACCGGATATCAGATGTTATAAAGGCGCCTCTTACCTATGAAGGCCTCCTCCACCAGGTGCTTGATAATAGTTTTAGTGCGATGGTTCACTGCAGTGATCCACGGACTGAAGGCTCATTCCAAGGCCTTGGAACTTGGCTCTCCAGCCTGGAGTCCTGGAGGATAGGCCAGCTTCAGAATTTCCAGCAGTATGGCTTTGTGATCTGGTCGGGTCATGTTGCTGGGGAACTCCAAAATGTTAGTCCAGGACACAAGAAAAGACCACTGACTCCAATTAAAATCAAATTAAGGCAAGCTTAATATTTCAAGCAGCTGGGCTGCCTCTCCCTCTCAAAATGGCGGGAACAAGACAGCAACCCCACCTTTCCTACAGCCCAGCTTTATAGCCCAGAAAGTTACACAAAAGGGGGGTTACAGAAAACAGAACTTTGACAAGCATCACACTAATTGTAGTTTACATTTGTTTTTTCTGGCCCCAGCATCAGAAATTATGAGGACCATTAGAGCCTCAGAGAGGGTCATTGTCTGGCCAGGGAAGGCGAATATTTATGAGGTGTCATTAAAGTTTCAGAGAGGGCCGTTTTCTGGTCAGAGAGCCAGGCATGGGTGAGTTCAAAACATGGTCAGGCATTCTAAGCAGGTTCAGAATTTTCAGTAATTTATAGTAAAGCAAAAATTATCTTTTCATGGCTTTGTGGCAAGATGGCTCACAATTTTAATGAAAGATCATGTTGGGTGATCAACCCTGTCCCCTACTTTTGGAAAATCCTCTACCACCTCCAAGGTTGTGAACTCCTGAGCAGTTTCCATTCCAGATATGTATTCACAGAATTTCTAACTCTTCTTCTCTAATTGCGTCTTACTTGGGGCGAAGTTAATGTCAAGCCATTGTTCTGGATGAGAGTGGGAAGAATATTGTGCAGCACATAATTGCATACACATTGGATTCACTTTCCAATTTTCCAATTGAAATACTGAATTCCTGACAATAACCCATACCCTTCTAGACGCTAACTACAAATACTAATATGATGGAGAAAAATAACCCAAACGGAATTGAAATACAAGCAGTTCAGAGGAGGCATGGTGTATATTGGACTTGCCTTTTGCAAGATAAAAGGTAGGTGTTATAAATCTAGTCATTTTTTAATTGAAATAGTTTTATATGTGTATTAAAGTTAACAAATATGTGAATTCCTATCTCCCTTTCGCTGTAACCTATTCAGCACATTAATTTTTATATACACATATAGAATCCTACCTGATATCACACGTACATTTTTGTGAGGTGCCTGACATTGCAGATACAATTTGTGAGAAGAGATTACTCCACCTAAATGCTGTTGGAACTGAAAATTCAAGCTAATGGTGAGCTTCCTAGTTGAATAACATTATACATAAATCCATGTTCAGTAAAATGAATATTTTTGGATCTGTGGATGATATATATTTCATGGTGAAATTCGATTGGCATATATAATTCTACTTTTGAATGTCTTTGTGTGTGTGTTTGTGTGTGTGTGTGTGTATATATATATATATATACATATATATATATATATATATATATATATATATATATATATACAAAATAAATCTCCAGATTTTTCAAAATATGAAATATATGTGTCTTATATACACTCCCTAAATTCATTCATGTTCATGTATGTGGATTAATAATCAACTTTTCACAAGATTATTCTCAGAAATATTCATCCACCTGAAATACATATTTGTTTCCTAGTACTGAAAACTAACTTCAGTGAAAGGTGCAAACAAATCCTAGTATTTCTACATTAACTGACCTAGTTTAACATCAATGCTAGTAGATTCCTATGGGACATGATGTGTATTTTGACATTAATTATTATTCAACACTGGTACATTACTATTTCTTCAGTTTATGCACATCATAGGATATATATTTCATCCACTACTTAGCAAATTTATAGGCATTTGTTTCACTTTCAATCACTTCTTGCTCCAGAACACATGTATTTCCCTATGTTTCTTGACTGGTCTTTTCATGAGACTTTTTTCAAATATATTATTTTCAATTTCCATGATCAATTTTTAAGCAAAACTCACACATCCTTCATGATAAAACATAACCCTAAGATGACCATTAGATATATAACTGGTTGGAATGATTGATTGTGCATCTTTATAACATTTCTTATATATTTTCAGATATCCATTCAATCCATTATTTAAAGTGGATCCAGTTATATTATTTATTCCCAGTATGGTCTATTCATGCGTTATTGCTATATTCATAGACAGAGGGTATACCTATTTGTACCCCAATACAAATTTATATGTCTTCAAAATATTGCTCCTGGAAATGGTGGAAGAAATACTCATGTCACGTGATATACATATACATTTTATCACAGAAATATTCTGGACACAAGAAGCAAAGGTCACACTTTCAATTGTACCAAAGCCTAAATGGAAAGTGAGCATGGATTACTAAAAACATCTATGTCCAGGTTGCCTAATGCTCTCAAATGTCAATCCTATTGGTGACTACATATTTGATTCTTCCTAAGATTATATATTCAACCTCAAGCCTGTTGAAAATGTCTAATCCTATCACTCACTTTGTACTTTGCTTGATTTCCTAATGTCTTTATTGATATCTGCTTTCCCTCATATTTTCCCCAGTTCATCATTGTGACTGACTCTTCACATGTGCTGACATTAACACTCACTCTCTAACCGAAACCCTATTGCTAAAGAACTTTTTGTCCAAATCCAATACTCACTCTTCATTCTAAACCTAACTACTACCTTCCTCATCGTACTGAATATCGCTTTTTGACTGGATGTTCTCTTCAACATTCAATCATCCAAGGTACAAGGTCCTATGCCATTGTATATTGATTTATCTGAGACAACTGTGCAGCACATAACTCAAAGCTAAGTATACCACTTAAGGGTCCAATTCCCTTCTGGGCTTCAAATCTTTCCTAATTTTCTGCTTTCATACTTATATTTCACCTATATACTCTTGTAAATATCGAAGGTTGCCAATACCATTATTCATCTCGCAAAATGATTCCTAACCCAAATCAAACATGTTATTAACCCTAAACATACACTGTTCCATCAATATAACTTACAGAAGAGCAGGGACAGAGTTGGTCTTACAATATAGGAATGTAGGTGATCTTCCACCTTCTGAGAACCTCAGAGATCCATGCAGAAATGATCCTTGGAGAAGATTTATGCAGCTATGTTGGACCTGAGAGAGCAATAGAAATCTTCCATGGCAAACAACCTGGTCAGGATGAATTGATGGGTCTAAGTCAGCCTCTCTTTTCTTATTGTAAAGAAGTTGGAAGAAACCAGGCCTGTGTGGAGAGCTGTACCTGGGTGCCTAAGGTTGATATTCCATTCTAACTTCTGAATGTGTCAGAGGATGTTGGGGCAGCCTCCATCTCATGGGACCCTTGGAAGCAACTGTTAGGACAAGGTGGTTTTCAAGGCAGTGACCTCATTCAGTTCCTGAAGGAAGTGACCTCTCCTCACTTCCTTGGTGATTGAATTCTCTGAACTTGGAATCCAGGAAGACAGGCACCCAGAGCCAGTCCCAGTCCTAGTCCCATTGGGCTAACTTGTTTGCTTTTTCCAAGGACAGAGTCAGTCTTTCTTGGTACCTACTGATGTGAGGATGGCCAATTGCCAGCAGAGCTCTGAAGAGGCACCATCCCTGAGAAAGCAGGTAGTGGCTCACCGCTGTCTCCTGACAACTCACATAGTTGGCCAAGGAGACCAGATCTGAGAGAGGACAGGCCATTTCGGGGGAACATAATATGGCCCACCAGTCAGAAGACACTCTGGATAGTCACAGACCTACTTGGGGGAAGGAGGTGGCTTTGCCGTTGTGGGTGTGAGTTTGTGGTTTTTTTCTCATGTTCTGAGAATAGGTAGGAAAGGTGTTTTTTTCTGGTGTGGAGTGAACTGTTTCTAGTAAGTCCTTTGACATTGTGAGGGTTTCTATGTCTGTGTATCCCACTGTATCCGTGGTTGTAGACATTAGAAAAGAGAATGCATCAATGGATTTGTTTTCTCTAGTAGAAAGCTTCCCCACATTAATACTGCCCAATAGATTAATGGACTTCACTTTGCCTTATGGATGGGCAACACCTACTGTCTTCTTAAGTTTCTGTTTTCTTCATGAATTCTGGCCACTCTACAGAATACGCTCATGGTTTTGTGTCCCAGATATGTAACACCACAAGGCTCTGTGACATGGCCATGTACTGGATAGCTGAAGAGATTGAGAGCATCTCAGAAAACTCAGATATCAGTGTGACCAGTAAAGTCTCAGTGAAGAAACCCTTCTTGGGCCATTTGCTTACTTGTGTTTCAATTACCCTGAATTTCAGGAAGGTCTTTGCCTCATGCCAACCCTTTGTGAAGCCTGAAGAAAACTGTTTTCATATGGAAATGAATGGGCTTCACCTGTGGCTCTTTGCTTAATTGCTTTGGAATGGGATGTGTCTGAATCAGTCTCTGGTCCCTGTGTGAGGCTGTGACTTAGATTCTCAGCACCCAATGGATCTAAAGAAAAATCCCATGTGCTTCCCAAACCGAAATGGCCAAAAGAGAAGTCATTGTGGATGAATTTTTTTGCCTTCTTGTTTTAGGTTCCTGACCTCCATTAAGTGAGAATAGGGATTCTTTGGATTAAATGAGTTCTTCAAATCCCTGCAGAGGCTTGCCCATATGTGCTTGGGTTTTCTCATGACTCCAAATCACATAAAGAATCTATACCTCACAGCCAGTAGGCCTCAAATTGGAGAAGCGGAACACTTTAACAGCAGGAATATTTGATCACTCCAGGTTCACAGGAGGAGTGTCCAGGCCACCATGATTTTAGGCAAATGAGGGGCAAGTGAGCTTATTTTTTACACTTTCTTAGGCTGTGCCCCTCATAGAAATCTCCAGCCAGAGGTTATGATGAGTGTCTATATGGAAGAAGATGAGGGCCCTGTGGGAGTGTTTTGATTTTAATTGTGGTCATTTTTGTGGTGGTTGGAAGGAATGACTGGTTCCACCTGGGCTTGAACTCTGGCGTGATTCCCCTTAGAGACTGAGTTCTGGAACTGAACTCAGAGAAGTATTGCCATGAATTGTGTTGGGATTTTAGAAGGCCATGCATGAGACTCACCCATGGAAACTGAGATCTAGGCCCAGGGTGTCTTTCCACAAAACAATGGGAACCTCAGCCAGGATATCACATGATTTTATTCTGAAAGATTGGCAGGTATAGTTGAGAGTCAAAACACACATGGACCTCACATTGTAGGCCTCAATTTGCCTGGCTTCATGTGACCTTTTGGCAACTCTTTGAGAAGCCTTGCCTGTGAGTGTTCTCCAGAGCTTTCATTGAAATGAGCTTTCTCAACACTTAATGGTTCCTGAATGATTTGAAACCCACAGTGCCTCCAACTTAATCTTTGAAAAATGGCTGGATAAATACCATGAAATTTTTGAAATTTCCATGACCAGGTGGCACTGGAGAATCTTTGGAAGTCCTGTGGTTGATCATGTGTATACCAGAGAATGCCTTGTTTTACTGGGTTTTATGAAAATGGTGTAGAACAGAGATGCCAGTAATTTGTATCCTGCTGATTAGTGGGCCTAGAGCAGTGGTGGGCAGGTGTGTGATAAAACACCATGGTGGGGCCATGTGGATCGGCCATTGGCTTCCAAATGGATTATGACTGACATAGTGCAGAAATCAGACACTTATATGTAAAGGCATTTTTTATATGGAGAGGTTCAGGGCAATGTTCAGAATCAGTTTACTATGGTTATTGGGGCAAGCTGTGTGGGATAGAAGCCTGGTTGGTGCATTCTCCTGCAGACCCTGACCCACCACACGTGACAGAACTCCCTTCAGCACTGTATCCTAGTAGAACTCCTTGTATTTGGTGAAGCAAATACCAAATTCCCAGTGCAGCAGCAAGAAACACCACGAAAAGTGGAGGATGACCAAATGTCTTCACAGTCCACACGAGGAGACACTTAGCCTCCAGTGGCCACAGTTTACATACAAAGAGAGAATTCAGCACTGCTGCCTCATGGTCATTGGAATATAAGAAACCATGTCTTCCAGGTCACATAGATGCAGACCCATTTTGATGGTCTCACTACAAAGGAAGTTAAAGCTCATGACAACAACATATATTTCAAGTGCCCAACCTCAGAGGCAGTCTTCCAAGAAGTCTTAGGCCAGCAGAGCTCCATGTTTGTGGAGTGTTTACACTGTTTTTTACGTTTGGAAACTCCTCTACCACCACCAAGGTTGTGAACTCCTGAGCATATTCCATTCCAGATATGTATTCACAGATTTTCACACTTTTCTACTCTAATTGTGTCTTACTTGGGCCAAGGTAATATCAAGGCATTGTTCTGAATGTGAGTGGGAAGATTTTTGTGTAGCACATATTTACATACACATTCGATTCATTTTTCAATTTTCTATTTGAAATACTGAAGCCCTGAAACTAACACATACCCTACTATACTCTAATAATTCTAATATGATGGTGAAAAATAACCCAAACAGAATAGAAATACAAGCAGTTCAGAGGAGGCATGGTGTATTGTTACAATTGCCTTTTGCATTATATAGTGTAGGAGTTATAAATCTAGTCATTTTTTTGTTGAAATAGTTCTACATGTGTTTTTAAAATTAACAAATATGTGAATTCCTGTCTCCCTTTCTCTGTAGCCAATTCAGCACATGTATTTTTATATGCACATATAGAATTCTACCTGGTACCACACGTACATACTTGTGAGGTAACTGAATTGGCAGATGCAAATTGTGAGAAAGGATAACTCCTCCTAAATGCTGTTGGAACTGAAAATTCAACCTATGGGTGAGCTTCCTAGTTGAATAACATTATACATTAATCCATGTTCAGTAAAATGAATATTTTTCGATCTGTGGATTATATATATTTCATGATGAATTTTGATTGGCATATATATTGCTACTTTTTTTCTTTTATTGGTTGCTCAAAACATTAAAAATCTCTTGACATATAATATTTCATACATTAGATTCAAGTGGCTTATGAACTCCCATTTTTAGCCCAAATAGAGATTACAGAATCACATCGATTACACATCCACATTTTTACATAATGCCCTATTAGCTACTGTTGTATTCTGCTACCTTTCCTATACTCTACTATCTCCCCTCCCCTTCCTTCCGATCTTCTCTTTTTTCCCCATCTACTGTAATTTATTTCACTCCATGTTTATTTTCCCATTCCACTCACAACAATATGTAATTTTGTGTAACAATGAGGGTCTCCCTCCATTACCATGCAATTTCCCTTTTCTCTCACTTACCCTCCCACCTCATGTCTCTGTTTAAAGTTAATCTTTTCTTCCTGCTATTGCTCCCTGCTCTGTTCTTAGTTGCTCTCATTATATCAAAGAAGACATTTGGTATTTATTTTTTAGGGATTGGCTATCTTCACTAAGCATAATCTGCTCCAGTGCCATCCATTTTTCTGCAAATTTTATGATTTTGTCATTTGTTAGTGCTGCGTAATACTCCATAGTGTATAAATGCCACATTTTTTTATCCATTCATCTATTGAAGGGCATCTGGGTTGGATCCACAGTGTATCAATTGTGAATTGTACTGCTATGAAAATCCATGTGGTAGTATCCCTGTATTACTCTCTTTTAAGGTCTTCAGGGAATAGTCAGAGAAGGGCAATAGCTGAGTCAAATTGTGGTTCCATTCACAGCTTTCCCAGGAATCTCCATACTGCTTTCCAAATTGGCCACACCAGTTTACAGTCCCACCAGCAATGTACAAGAGTATCTTTTACCCCACATCCTTGCCAGCACTTGTTGTTGTTTGACTTCATAATGGCTACCAATTTACTGGAGTGAGATGGTATCTTAGGGTGATTTTGATTTGAATTTCTCTGACTGCTAGAAATGGTGAGCATTTTATTATGTACTTGATGAATGATTGTATGTCCTCCTCTGAGAAATGTCTGTTCAAGTCCTTGACCCATTTGTTTATTGGGTTATTTGTTATCTTATTGTCTAATTTTTTGAGTTCTTTATATACTCTGGATATTAGGCCTCTATCTGAAGTGTGAGGAGTAAAAATTTGTTCCCATGATGTATGCTCCTTATTTACCTCTCTTATTCTTTCTCTTGCTGATAAAAAACTTTTCAGTTTAAGTAGTCCCATTTGTTGATTCTTGTTATTAACTCTTGTGCTATGGATGTCATATAAAGGAATTTGGAGCCCGATCCCATAATATGTAGATCAGAGCCAACTTTTTCTTCTATCAGACACAGAGTCTTTGATTTGATATCTAGCACCTTGATCCACTATGAGTTAACTTTTGTGCATGGCGAGAGAAAGGAATTCAGTTTCATTTTGTTGCACATGGATTTCCATTTTTCCCAACACCATTTGTTGAAGATACTATATTTCCTCCATTGCATGCTTTTAGCTCCTTTATCAAATATAAAATAGTTGTAGCTTTTTGGATTAATCTCTGTGTCCTCCATTCTGTACCATTGGTCCACCCGCCTGTTTTGGTACCAGTACCATGCTGGTTTTTTTTAAATTAATTTTATTGTAGGTTGTTCAAAACATTTCATAGTTCTTGATATATCATATTTCACACTTTGATTCAAGTGGGATATGAGCTCCCATTTTTACCCCATATACAGATTGCAGAATCACATCAATTGCACAACCATTGATTTACATATTGCCATTCTGGTGACTGTTGTATTCTGTTGCCTTTCCTATCCTCTACTATCCCCCCTCCCCCTCCCCTCCCCTCTTCTCTCTCTACCTCCTCTACTGTAATTCATTTCTCCCCCTTATATTTTTCCTCCTTTCCCCTCATTTCCTCTTGTATGTAATTTTGTATACCCCTGAGGGTCTCCTTCCATTTACATGCAATTTTCCTTCTCTCTCCCTTTCCCTCCCACCTCTCATCCCTGTTTAATGTTAATCTTCTTCTCATGCTCTTCATCCCTACTCTGTTCTTAGTTAATCTCCTTATATCAAAGAAGATATTTGGCATTTGTTTTTAAGGGATTGGCTAGCTTCACTTAGCATAACCTGCTCTAATGCCATCCATTTCCCTCCAAATTCTATGATTTTGTCATTTCTTCATGCAGAGTAATATTCCATTGTGTATAAATGCCACATTTTTTTATCCATTCTTTTATTGAAGGACATCTATGTTGGTTCCACAGTCTTGCTATTGTGAAATGTGCTGCTATGAACATGGATGTAGCAGTGGCCCTATAGTGTGCTCTTTTTAGGTCTTTAGGGAATAGACCGAGAAGGGGAATAGCTGGATCAAATGGTGGTTCCATCCCGAGCTTTCCACGAAATCTCCATACTGCTTTCCAAATTGGGTGCACCAATTTGCAGTCCCACCAGTAATGTACAAGAGTACACTTTTCCCGACATCCTCGCCAGCACTTGTTGGTGTTTGACTTCCTAAAGGCTGCCAATCTTACTGGAGTGAGATGGTATCTTAGGGTGGTTTTTATTTGCATTTCTCTGACTGCTAGAGATGGTGAGCATTTTTTCATATACTTCTTGATTGATTGTATGTCCTCCTCTGAGAAATTTCTGTCCAGGTCCTTGGCCCATTTGTTGATTGGGTTATTTGTTATCTCATTGTCTAATTTTTTTAGTTCTTTGTATATTCTGGATATTAGGGCTCTGTCTGAAGTGTGAGGAGTAACGATTTGTTCCCAGGACGTAGGCTACCTATTTACCTCTCTTATTGTTTCTTTTGCTGAGAAAATAACTTTTTAGTTTGAGTAAGTCCCATTTGTTGGTTATAGTTATTAACTGTTGTGCTATGGGTGTCCTATTTAGGAATTTGGATCCCGACCCCACAGTATGTAGATCATAGCCAACTTTTTCTTCTATCAGACGCCATGTCTCTGATTTGATATAAAGTTCCTTGATCCACTTTGAGTTAACTTTTGTGCATGGTGAGAGAAAGGGATTCAGTTTCATTTTGTTGCATATGGATTTCCAGTTTTCCCAACACCATTTGTTGAAGATGCTAGCCTTCTTCCATTGCATGCTTTTAGCCCCTTTATCGAATATAAGATAGTTGTAGTTTTGTGGATTGGTTTCTGTGTCGTCTATTCTGTACCATTGGTCCACCCGCCTGTTTTGGTACCAGTACCATGCTGTTTTTGTTTCTATTGCTCTGTAGTATAGTTTGAAGTCTGGTATAGCTATACCGACTGATTCACACTTCCTGCTTAGCAATGTTTTTGCTATTCTGGGTCTTTTATTTTTCCATATGAATTTCATGATTGCTTTCTCTATTTCTACAAGAAATGCCATTGGGATTTTGATTGGCATTGCATTAAACCTATTGAGAACTTTTGTTAATATCGCCATTTTGATGATGTTAATTCTACCTTTCCATGAACAGTGTATATTTTTCCATCTTTTAAGATCTTCTTCAATTCTCTCTTTAGGGTTCTGTAGTATTCATTGTATAAGTCTTACACCTCTTTTGTTAGGTTGATTCCCAAGTACTTTATTTTTTCTGAGGATATTGTGAATGGGGTGGTTGTCCTCATATATATTTTAGAGGATTTGTCGCTGATATACAGGAATGCCTTTGATTTATGCCTGTTGATTTTATATCCTGCCACTTTGCTGAATTCATTTATTAGCTCTAATAGTTTCTTTGTAGACCCTTTTGGGTCTGCTAGGTATAGAATCATGTCATCTGCAAATAGTGATAATTTGAGTTCTTCTTTTCCTATTTTTATGCCTTTAATTTCTTTTGTCTGTCTAATTGCACTGGCCAGTGATTCAAGAACTATGTTGAACAGAAGTGGTAAGAGAGGCCATGCCTGTCTTGTACCAGATTTTAGAGGGAATGCCTTCAGTTTTTCTCCATTCAGAATGATGCTAGGCTGAGGCTTAGCATAGATTTCTTTTACAATATTGAGGTATGTTCCTGTTATCCCTAGTTTTTCTAGAGTTTTGAACATAAAGGGATGCTGTACTTTGTCGAACGCTTTTTCCGCATCTATCGAGATGATCATATGGTTCTTATATTTAAGCCTATTGATGTGGTGAATAACATTTATTGATTTTCGTATATTGAACCAACCTTGCATCCCAGGGATAAATCCTACCTGATCATGGTGCACAATTTTTTTGATATGTTTTTGTATCCGGTTCGCGAGAAGTTTATTGAGCATTTTTGCATCTAGGTTCATTAGAGATATTGGTCTGTAGTTTTCTTTCTTTGGAGTGTCTTTGTCTGGTTTAGGAATCAGGGTGATGTTGGACTCATAGAATGAATTTGGAAGTTCTCCCTGTTTTTCATTTTCCTGAAATAGCTTGAAAAGTATTGGTATTAGTTCCTCTTTAAAGGTTTTGTAAAACTCTGCTGTATACCCATCCGGTCCTGGGCTTTTCTTAGTTGGTAGTCTTTTGATGGTTTCTTTATTTCCTCAGTTGATATTCGTCTGTTTAGGTTGTCAATATCCTCCTAACTCAATCTGGGCAAATCATATGACTTAAGAAATTTATCGAGGCCTTCACTATCTTCTAATTTATTGGAGTATAAGGATTCAAAATAATTTCTGATAATCTTCTGTATTTCTGAAGTGTCTGTTGTGATATTGCCTTTTTCATCCCATATGCGAGTAATTTGAGTTCTCTCTCTTCTTCTCTTCATTAGCGTGGCTAAGGGTCTGTCAATTTTATTTATTTTTTCAAAGAACCAACTTTTAGTTTTGTCAATTTTTTCAATTGTTTCTTTTGTTTCAATTTCATTAATTTTTGCTCTGATTTTAATTATTTCTTGTCTTCTACTTTTTTGCTGTTTTTTTGCTCTTCTTTTTCTAGGACATTGAGTTGAAGTATTAGATCATTTATTTGTTGGTTTGTTTCTTTTTTTAAGGAATGAACTCCAAGCAATAAATTTTCCTTTTAGAACTGCTTTCAATGTGTCCCATAGATTTCGATATGTTGTGTCTGTGTTTTCATTTATCTCTAAGAATTTTTTAATATCCTCCTTGATGTCTTCTATAACCCATTTATCATTCAGTAACCTATTTTTCGTTCTCCAATTGATGCATGATTTTTCCTTACTTCTTTTATCGTTGATTTTCAATTTCATTTCATTATGTTCAGATAAGATGCATGGTATTATCTCTACTCCTTTCTATTGTCTAAGAGTTGCCATGTGACATAATATATGATCTATTTTTGAGAAGGATCCAAGTGCTGCTGAGAAAAAAGTGTAACTGCTTGATCTTGGGTGGTATATTCTATATATGTCAATTAAGTCTAGGTTATTAATTATGTTATTGAGTTCTATAGATTCCTTATTCAACTTTTCTTTGTAAGATCTATCCAGTGGTGAGAGAGGTGTGTTGAAGTCTCCCATAATTATTGTATGGTGGTCTATTAGACTCTTGAACTTGAGAAGAGTTTGTTTGATGAACATAGCTGCACCATTGTTTGGGGCATATATATTTATGATTGTGATGTCTTGTTGGTGTATGGTTCCCTTGAGCTGTATGTAGTGTCCCTCTTCATCCCTTTTGATTAACTTTGGCTTGAAATCTATTTTATTTGATATGAGTATGGACACTCGTGCTTGTTTCCGAAGTCCATAAGAGTGATATGATATTTCCCAACCTTTCACCTTCAGTCTATGTATGTCTTTTCCTATCAAATGCGTCGACTGAAGGCAGCATATTGTTGGGTCTTGTTTTGTGATCCATTCTACTAGCCTGTGTCTCTTAATTCATGAGTTTAAGCCATTAACATTTAGGGTTATTATTGAGATATGGGTTGTTCTTCCAGTCATATTGGTTTATTTATGTTACTAAACATGGTTTGTTTTCCTCTTTGATTATTCCCCCTCTTTACTGTACTCCCTCCCGCTGTTGGTTTTCATTGTTATTTTCCATTTCCTCTTCCTGCAATGTTTTGCCGAGGATGTTTTGAAAAGATGGTTTTCTAGCTGCAAATTCTTTTCACTTTTGTTTATCATGGAAGGTTTTAATTTCATCTTCCATACTGAAGCTTAATTTTGCTGGATACACAATTCTTGGTTGGAACCCATTTTCTTTCAGTGTTTCAAATATGTTATTCAAGGATCTTCTAGCTTTCAGAGTCTGTGTTGAAAGATCAGCTGTTATCCTGATTGGTTTACCCCTAAATGTAATCTGCTTCCTTTCTCTTGTAGCTTTTAAAATTCTCTCCTTATTCTGTATGTTGGGCATCTTCATTATAATGTGTCTAGGTGTGGATCTCTTATGATTTTGCACATTCGGCGTCCCGTAGGCTTCTAGGATATGGGATTCTGTCTCATTCTTCAAGTCTGGGAAGTTTTCTCGTATTATTTCATTGAATAGATTGCTCATTCCTTTTGTTTGGAACTCTATACCTTCCTGTATCCCAATGACTCTTAAGTTTGGTCTCTTTATGTTATCCCATATTTCTTGAATGTTCTGCTCATGGTTTCTTAACAGCTTTGCTGAGCTGTCTATGTTCTTCTCCAGTTGAAATACTTTGTCTTCATTTTCTGATGTTCTATCTTCTAAGTGTTCTACTCTGCTGGTAGTATTCTCAATTGAGTTTTTAATTTGGTTTATTGTTTCCTGCATTTCCAGGATTTCTGTTTGTTTGTTTTTTATAACCTTGATCTCCCTGTATAATTGATCTTTTGCTTCTTGTATTTGTTTATGTAATTCATTTTCGAAGTGCTCGAAGTGGTCTTTCATTGTCTGATTATGCTGTCTAATGTCTTCCTTGAGACTCCAGATAATCTGAAGCATGTATATCCTGAATTCTTTATCTGACATTCCATCTGCTGCAGATATTACCTCTTCTAAAGTTGAGTTGACCTGCATTGCTTGTGGTCCTTTCTTTCCTTGTCTTTTCATACTGATCGCGTTTCTTTCTGCTTGGTGAAACTGTTTTGTTATTGATTTTCCCCCTATATATTTATATTGCTCTTATATAGTTGCAAAGTCTCCCTCGCAGGCTTTGGCGGTGGTTCTGCCCCTCCTCCAATTGGGGCAATGTGCCTACTACGCCGGCAGGCTGCTGTGCCTCTACTTTCGGTGGGCCTGTTCTTTCGGTGGTCACAGGTTCGCCTCCCTTGCAGGCGTGAGAAGCGGCTCTGCACCTCTGCTGGCCGCTAGGCCTGTTCTGTCTGTCGTTTGCAGGTCTGTCTACCTAACAGGTGCTGGTGGCGGCTCTGCCCCTCCCCCAAACGGGGTGATGTGTCAGACGGCCACTGGGCCTGTTTTATCAGTGGTCACGGTATCGCCTACCTTGCAGGTGGGTGGGGCAGCTGTGACCCTCTGCAGGTTTCTGGGCCTGACCTGCCGGTGGGTCGCAGGTCATTCATTTTTTAGTTCTAGTAGTTTTTGTACACCTTTTTGTGTCTTCTATGTATAGAATAATGTCACCCGAAAATAGTGATAATTTGCGTTCTTATTTTCCTATTTTTATGCCTTTTATTTGTTTAGTATGTCTAATTGCTCTGGCCAGTGTTTCGAGAACTATATGGAATAGAAGTGGTGAGAGAGGGCATCCCTGTCTTGTTCCAGATTTTAGAAGAAATGCCTTCAATTTTTCTCCATTCATAATGATGCTAGCCTGAGGCTTAGCATAGATAGCTTTTACAATGTCGAGGTAACTTCCTGTTATCCCTATTTTTTCTAATGTTTTGAACATAAAGGGATGCTGTACTTTGTCAAATGCTTTTTTTGCTTCTATCGAGATGATCATATGGTTCTTATCTTTAAGTCTATTGATGTGGTGAATAACATTTATTGATTTCCGTATATTGAACCATCCTTGCATCCCAGCTATGAATCCTACTTGATCATGGTGCATAATTTTTTTGATGTGCCTTTGTATTCGATTCACCAGAGTTTTATTGAGGATTTTTGCATGTAGGTTCATCAGATATATTGGTCTGTAGTTTTCTTTCTTTGAGGTGTCTTTTTCTGATTTCGGAATCAGCGTGATGTTGGCCTCATAGAATGAATTTGGAAGAGCTCCATCTTTTTCTCTATGCTGAAATAACTTGAAAAGTATTGGTATTAAATCTTCTTTAAATGTTTTGTAAAACTCCGCTGTATAGCGATCCGTTCCTGGGCTTTTCTTGGTTTGTAGTCTTTTGATTGCTTCTTCTGTTTCATCCATTGACATTGGTCTGTTTAAATTGTGTGTATCCTTCTGACTCAGTCTGGGAATATCATATGACTTAAGAAATTTATCGATGTCTTCACTATATTCTATTTTATTGGAATATAGGTTTTCTAAATAATTTCTATTTGTCTTCTGTATTTCGGAAGCATCTGTTGTAATATTGCCTTTTTCATCCCATATGTTAGTAATTTGAGTTCTCTCTCTTCTTCTCTTCATTAGCATGCCTAAGGGTCTGTCGAACATATTTATTTTTTCGAAGAACCACCTTTTAGTTTTGTTAATTTTTTCAATAGTTTCTTTTGTTTCAATTTCGTTGATTTCTGCTCTGATTTTAATTATTTCTTGCTTTCTGCTACATTTTTTGTTGTTTTGCTCTTCCTTTTCTAGGGCTTTGAGTTGAAGTGTGAGCTCATTTATTTGTTCGTTTTTACTTTTTTTCAGGAATGACCTCCAGGCGATGAATTTCCCTCTTAAAACTGCTTTCATTGTCTCCCATAGATTCTGATATATTGTGTCTGTATTTTCATGTATCTCTAAGAATTTTTTGATTTCCTCCTTTATATCTTCTGTAACCCACTGATCATTCAGTAACATATTGTTCATTTTCCATGTGATGTAGGATTTTTCCTTCCTTTTTTTATCATTGGTTTCCAGTTTCATTCCATTATGATCAGAAAAAATTCATGGTATTATCTCAACCCCTGTATATTTACTGAGGGTTGCCCTATGACATAATATATGGTCTATTTTTGAGAAGGACCCACGTGCTACTGAGAAAAAAGTATATCCACTTGATGATGATTGATATATTCGATATATGTCAGTTAAGTCTAGGTTATTGATTGTGATATTGAGTTCTATAGTTTCTTTATTCACTTTTGTTTGGAGGATCTGTCCAATGGTGAGAGAGGTGTGTTGAAGTCACCCATAATTATTGTGTTGTGGTCTATTTCATTCTGGAACTTGAGGTGAATTTGTTTTTTGAACATTGCAGCACCATTATTTGGTGCATAAATATTGATAATTTTTATGTCTTGTTGATGAATGGTTCCTTTTAACAGTATATAATGTCCTTTCTTATCCCTTTTGATTAAATTAGTCTTGAAGTCGATTTTTTTCGATATGAGCATGGCCACCCCTGCTTGCTTATGGGGAGCGTTGCATGGTATATTTTTTCCAAAACTTGCACCTTCAGCCTGTGTATGTCTTTTCCATTCAGATGTGCCTCCTGGAGGCAATATATTGTTGGATTCATTTTTAATCCAAGTTACCAGCCTATGTCGCGTTATTGGAGAGTTTAAGCCATTAACATTTAGAGTCACTATTGATATATGGTTTGTACTGCCGCTCATGATTGATGATTCATCTTTTTTTTTTTAATTTAGTTTGTTTCTCCATGATTAGCTTTTCCCCCACCCTCAGTCATTACTGAGGCACTTCCACTGATGGTTTTGGTTGTTGATTTTCATTTCTTCTTCGTGTATTGTTTTGCTCAAGATGCTTTGCAATGCTGGTTTTCTGGCTACAAATTTTTTTACCTTTTGTTTATCATGAAATATTTTTATTTCATCGTCATACCTGCAGCTTAATTTTGCTGGATACAGAATTCTTGGTTGGCATTCATTGTCTTTCAGTGTTTGAAATACGTTGCTCCAGGATCTTCTCGCTTTCAGCGACTGTGATGAAAAATCCATTCTCAACCTTATTGGTTTACCCCTTAATGTAATCTGCCTCCTTTCTCTTAGAGCTATTAATATTTTCTCTTTGTTTTGTATATTGGATATCTTCATAACAATGTGTCTTGGTGTTGGTCTACTGTGATTTTGTGTTCTCCGTGTCCTGTAAGCATGTCCAATTTGTATATCTATTTACTTTGTATTTCTAGAAATATTTCTGTAATTATTTCATTCAATAGATTACTAATTCCCTTGGTTTGAATCTGTGTACCTATCCAGATGACTCATTAATTTTTTTTTATGTTATCCCATATCTCTTGGATGTTTTACTCATGATTTTTTACCAGCCTTTCTGTGTTGGCTAGATTCATTTCAAGATGATATATTTTGTCTTCATTATCTGACATTCTGTCTTCTACTTGCTCCACAGTGTTAGTGATACTCTCAATTGACTTTTTAATTTGGTTTATCGTTTCCTTCATTTCTAGAATTATTGTTTGATTTTTTTATAATCTCTATCTCCTGATAAAGATGCATAACTTCTTCTTTTATCTGTTTATGTAATTCATTTTCAATGTGTTCTTTCACTGTTTGGATTTGCTGTCTCGTATCCTCTTTAAGTTTCAATTCCATCTGTCTAAGGTATTCCTTGAGTTCTTTATATGACCATTTTTCTGATGACTATAGGTCCTCCTGAATATTTTGGCTGTCCTTCGTTGTTTGTACTTATTTTCTTCCTTGATTTTTTGTGCTGCTCATGTTACTACTTGCTCTGTTTGACTGTTGAGTTACTGCTTACTCTTATAAATTTATTTGATGCTTGGAAGAAAAGATATTAGAAAGAAAGGGAAGAAGTCACTAAAGAGAATGAGAGTAGGCAGGTAGAATTCGAGGAAGGGGAAATCAGAAAATTGAAAAGAAATGATAAGACAAAAGAAAAAATAGAAAAGAAAGAAAGAAAGAAAAAAATTTAAAAATAATGATCATTTAAAAGATGTAAATTAAAGTTTAAAATAATAATAATAATAATAAAATAAAAATATTTTAAAAATGAAAACATATTAAAAAGTTAAAGTACAACAACAAAAAATATGAATTTACATAAAGAATCTAAACCCCACACTCAGTAGGCCTCAAGTTGGAGAAGTAGAGCAGTATTAACGCCAGGCCTATTTTTTCACTTCTGTTTCACAGGAAGGCAGTCCAGGCAACCCTGATGTTAGGCAAATGAGGGGCAAGGGAGCTTATTTTGGACACGGACGTGGGCTGTGTACCTCATGGAAACCTCCAGCCTGAGGTTATGATGAGTGTCTACATGGAAGAAGATGAGGGCCATGTTGGGGTGTTTTGGTTTTAACTGTGAACATTTGTATGGCGGTAGGAAGAGATGACTGGGTACACCTGGGCTTGAACTCTTGTGTGATTCAACATAGAGACTGAGTTCTGGAATTGACCTCAGAGAAGTATTGCCATGGATTGTGTTGGGCTTTTAGAAGGCCATGCATGAGAGTCGCCCTTGGAAAGTGAGATCTACGCCCAAGTTGGCTTTCCACAGAGCAAAGGGAATCTCAGCCAGGATATCACATGATTTTATTCTGAAAGACTTGGCAGCCATAGTTGAGAGTGAAAACACACATGGACCTCACATTGTAGACCTCAATGGGCCTGGCTTCATGTGACCTTTTGGCCACCCTTTGGGAAGCCTTGCCTCTGAGAGTTCTCCAGAGCTTTCATTGAAGTGAGCTTACTCAACATTTAATGGTTAATGAATGAATTGAAACCCACAGTGCCTACAACTTCTTCCTTGAATAATGGCTAGATGAATACCATGAAATTTTTGAAATTCCCAAGACTAGGTGTCACAGGAGAACCTTTGGATGTCCTCTAGCTGATCATGAGAATACAAGACATTGCCTTTATTGACTGGGTTTCATGAAAATGGTGTATAACAGAGATGCAAGTAAGTTGGAACCTGCTGAGTAGTGTTCCTAGAGCCGTGGTGGGCAGGTGTGTGATAAAATATCTCTGGTGTGGCCATGTTTATCTGCCATTGGTGTCCAAATAACTTGTGACTTACATTTTGCAGCCAGTAGACCTTTATATGTAAAAGAATCTTGTTATATGGAGAGGTTTCAGGGCAATGTTCAGAATCAGGTTGCTATGGTCAATGTTGCAAGCTATGTAGGATAGAAGCCTGGTTGGTGCATTCTCCAACAGAACCCAACCCACCACAACTGAAAGAACTCCCTACAGCACTGTGTCCCAGTTGAACTCTTTTTATTTCATGAAGCAAATACCACACTCCTAGTGCAACAGCAAAAAACACCACAAAGAGTGGAGGATGACCAAATGGCTTCACAGTCCAGATGAGGAGACACTTGCCCTCAGTGGCCACAGTTTACCTACAAAGAGAAAATTCAGCACTGCTGCCTCATGTTCATCGGAAAATAAGAAACCATGTCATCCATGTCACATAGATGCAGACCCAGCTTTGATGGTCTCACTACAAAGGAAGCTAATGCTCCTGACAACAAAATATATTTCAAGTGCTCACCCTCAGAGGTAGTTTCTCCAGATGTTAGGCCAGCAGAGCTTCATGTTTGTGGAGTGTTTACCCTGTCCCTTACTTTTGGAAACTCCTCTACCACCTCCAAATTTGTGAACTCCTGAGCATTTTCTATAACAGGAATGTATTCACAGATTTTCTAACTCTTCTCCTCTAATTGTGTCTTACATGGGGCGAAGGTAATGCCAAGGCATTGTTCTGAATGAGAGTGGGAAGATTTTTGTGTAGCACATATTTACATACACATTGGATACATTTTCCAATTTTCCATTCGAAATACTGAATCCCTGACACTAACAAATTCCCTTCTAGACTTTTACTTCTAATCTTAATATGATGGAGAAAAATAACCCAAACAAAATAGAAATACAAGAGGTTCACAGGAGGCATGGTGTATAGTTGGACTTGCCTTTCCTATGATAAATGGTAGGTGCTATAAATCTAGCAAATTTTTATTGAAACAGTTCTTTATGTGTTTTAAAAGTTAACAAATATGTGAATAACTGTCTCCCTTTCTCTGTAGTCCATTCAGCACATGTATTTTTTTATGCACATATTGAATTCTACCTGGTATCACACATACATTTTGTGAGGTGGCTGACTTGGCAGATACAAACTGTAAGAAAAGATCACTCCTACTAAACGCTGTTGGAACTGAAAATTCAACATATGGGTCAGCTTTCTAGTTGAACAACATAAATTGATGTTCAGGAAAATGAGTATTTTTGGATCTGTGGATGATATATATTTCATGGTGAATTTCAATTGGCATACATAATGCTACTTTTTAATGTCTCTCTCTGTGTGTGTATCTATCTATCTATCTATCTATATATATGTATTCACTCTCCAGATTTTTCAAAATATGAAATGTATTTGTCTTATTTTACACTCCCTAAATTCATTCATATTTATGTATGTGGATTTATAATCAACTTTTCACAAGTTTATTCTCAGAAATGTTCATCCACCTGAAATACATATTCGTTTCCAGTACTGAAAACTAACTTCAGGGGATCATATGATGGCAGCGAAAGGAGTGCATCAACCCCATATACAGCATCACTGTGCAAGAGAATGACGAATTTCCAGCAAAATTTGGGTGCTCCAAAACCTAGTGGAAGTATTTCCATCTCATGAGGATTAGCTACGGGGCTCAAACGTGAGTGATTTGTCCGCATAGAGCATCATGCTGCTTATTCAGCAAATCGCCCTGCGGCTAGAGTCTGTGGCGCATGCTGGCAAACAATGAGATAGCAACACAAATATTCAGTGGTGCGGATTCTGTGGGCTCCAGCCAGCTGTACAATCACTGTGCTCATTGCTGAATTCTGGGTTTGAGACCGGGGAAGGACGCGGTCCAATTCGGTTTTACACACCAGTCAGACCACAGAGGAAGCCAGGGGCCACCATCTTGGAGAGCTGACGTCACCATTCCTGTTTTCAACTCATAGCAGCTCATTCAGCTATAGAATAGGTAATCTCAGGCTACCATTCGCCTGTGTCTCGGAGACAAATTACTCAGGCCTGTTCCTATCAGAACATACACCAAGCCCAGAGCGGCCGAATTCTGGCTCCTGGAACTGATCAGGCCCAGGGCTAAAGAACCCGCGGAAACTCCTTCTCGGTCTAGGTCTTCCTGAATACTGTGGAGGTAAATACCTACCTAGCCTTCATAGGCAGTGGCAACAGGATTGAGACGGGGCTTGTGAGGGCTGGTCAGGACTCACCCATTGCTTTGGTCATCCGGCAAAGGGAACGAAATGCTGCCATTCGCATGGGATACCAACATGTTAGAGATCTGATGTCATCACAAAGTGGTGGAGGAGATAACTTCATCGATACCAGCGGTGACAGAAACAGTTGGTCTCCTGGTAAAAAAAGTGAGTCACAAACACCCGAGTCTCTCTCACTTTGTCTTCAAGCCAGAGGGGCAGAGCAGAGCCGCCGCCCATGCCCGGCACAGGCCCAGCGACCTGCAGGCGTGGTAGTCATGTCATCCCAATTGGAGTAGTGACAGAGCAGAGCTGCTGCCCGTGCCTGGAACAGGCCCATCAACCAGCAGGCGTGGTAGTCACGTCACCCCAATTGGAGTAGGGGCAGAGCAGAGCCACCGCCTATGCCCAGAACAGGCCCAATGACCCGCTGGTGTGGTAGACACGGCACCCCTATTGGAGTAGTGGCAAAGCAGAGCCTTCTCCCGCGCCCAGTACAAGCCCAGCGGCCCACCAGCGTGGTTGTTAGGTCACCCCAATAGGAATAGGGGCAGAGCAGAGCCACTGCCCAAAACAAAACAGTTTCAACAAGCAGAGAGAACCGCGAGCAGTATGAAAAGACAAGGAAATAAAGGACCACAAGCAATGCAGGTCAACACAACTTTAGAAGAGGTAATAGCTGCATCAGATGGAATGTCAGATAAAGAATTCAGGATACTCATGCTTTAGATGATCTGGAGTCTCAAGGAAGACATTAGACAACAAAATCAGACAATTAAAGATCACTTCGACAATGAATTACATAAACAAATCCAATAAGCAAAAGATCAACTATATAGGGAGATAGAGGTTGTAAAAACAAACAAACAGAAATCCTAGAATTGCAGGAAGGAATAATCCAACTTAAAAACTCAATTGAGAATACTACCAGGAGAGTAGAACACTTAGAACATAGAACATCAGACAATGAAGACAAAGTATTTCAACTTGAAAAGAACATAGACCACTCAGCAAGACTGTTAAGAAACCACGAGCAGAATATCCAAGAAATATGGGATAACATAAAGAGGCCAAACTTAACAGTCATTGGGATACAGGAAGGTATAGAGGTCCAAACCAAAGGAATGAGCAACCTATTCAATGAAATAATACGAGAAAACTTCCCAGACTTGATAAATAAAACAGAATCCCAAGTCCTAGAAGCCTACAGAACGCCGAATGTGCAAAATCATAAGAGAGCCACAACTAGACACATTATAATGAAGATGCCCAACAAACAGAAAAAAGAGAGAATTTTAAAAGCTACAAGAGAAAGGAAGCAGATTACGTTTAAGGGTAAACCAATCAGGATAACAGCTGATCTTTCAACACAGACTCTGAAAGCTAGAAGATCCTGGAATAACATATTTCAAACACTGAAAGAAAATGGGTTCCAACCAAGAATTGTGTATCTAGCGAAATTAAGCTTCAGTATGGAAGATGAAATTAAAACCTTCCTCGATAAACAAAAGTGAAAAGAATTTGCAGCTAGAAAACCATCTCTTCAAAACATCCTCGGCAAAACATTGCAGGAAGAGGAAATGGAAAATAACAATGAAAACCATCAGTGGGAGGTAGGACATTAAAGGGGGGAAAATAATCAAAGAGGAAAACAAACCATGTTTAGTAACATAAATAAACAAATATGGCTGGAAGAACAACCCATATCTCAATAATAACCCTAAATGTTAATGGCTTAAACTCACCAATGAAGACACACTGGCTAGTAGAATTGAACAAAAAACAAGACCCAACAATATGCTGCCTACAGGAGATGCATTTGATAGGAAAATGCATACATAGACTGACGGTGAAAGTTTGGGAAAAATCATATCACTCATATGGACTTCGGAAACAAGCAGGAGAGTCCATACTCATATCAAATAAAATAGATTTTGAGCCAAAGTTAATCAAAAGGGATAAAGAGAGACACTACATACTGCTCAAGGGAACCATACACCAACAAGAGACAGCAATCATTAATATATATGCCCCAAACAATGGTGCAGCTATGTTCATCAAACAAACTCTTCTCAAGTTCAAGAGTCTAATACACCACAATACAGTAATCATGGGAGACATGAACACACCTCTCTCACCACTGGACAGATCTTCCAAACAAGGAATAAGGAATAAGGAAACTATAGAACTCAATAACACAATTAATAACCTAGACTTATTTGAGATATGTAGAATATAACACCCAACATCAAACAGTTACCTTTTTTTCTCAGCAGCACATGTATCCTTCTAAAAAATGATCATATATTATGTCACAGGGCAACTCTTAGACAATATAAAGGAGTACAGATAATACCATGCATATTATCTGATCATAATGGAATGAAACTAAAAATCAATGATAAAAGAAGGAAGGAAAAATCATGCATCACTTGGAGAATGAATAATAGGTTACTGAGTGATCAATGGGTTATAGAAGACATCAAGGAGGAAATTTAAAAATTCTTAGAGATAAATGAAAACACAGACACAACATATCGGAATCTATGGGACACATTGAAAGCAGTTCTAACAGGAAAATTCATTGCTTGGAGTTCACTCCTTAAAAAAAGAAACAACCAACAAATAAATGATCTCATACTTCATCTCAAAATCCTAGAAAAAGAAGACGAAAGAAACAGCAAAATAAGTAGAAGGCAAGAAATAATTAAAATCAAAGCTGAAATTAATGAAATTGAAACAAAAGAAACAATTGAAAAAACTTGACAAAAGTAGAAGTTGGTTCTTTGAAAAAATAAATAAAATTGACAGACCCTTAGCCATGCTATGAAAGAGAAGAAGAGAGAACTCAAATTACTAGCATAAGGGATTAAAAAAGAAAATATCACAAGAGATATTTCTGAAATACAGAAGATTATCAGAAATTATTTTTAATCCTTATACTCCAAACAAATAGAAGACAGTGAAGGCATCGATAAATTTCTTAAGTCATATGATATGCCCATATTGAGTCAGGAGGATATAGACAACATAAACAGACCAATATCAATTGAGGAAATAGAAGAAACCATCAATCCACTACCAACTTAGAAAAGCCCAGGACCGTATGGGTATACAGCAGAGTTTAACAAAACCTTTAAAGAGGAACAAATACCAATATTTTTCAAGGTGTTTCAGGAAATTGAAAAAGAGGGAGATTCTTCCAAATTCATTCTACGAGGCCAAGATCACCCTGATTCTTACACCAGACAAAGACACTTCAAAGAAAGAAAACTACAGACCAATATCTCTAATGAACCTACACGAAAAAATCCTCAATAAAATTCTGGCGAATTGGATACAAAAACATATCAAAAAAATTGTGAATCCTGATCAAGTAGGATTCATCCGTGTGATGCAAGGCTGGTTCAATATACGGAAATCAATAAATGTTATTCACCACATCAATAGACTTAAAAATAAGAACCATATGATCATCTCGGTAGATGCAAAAAAAGCATTCTATAAAGTACAGCATTCTGTTATGTTCAACACTCTAGAAAAACTAGTGATAAGAGGAACATACCTCAATATTGTAAAAGCAATCTATGCTAAGCTTCAGGCTAGCATCATTCTGAATGGAGAAAAATTGAAGGTATTCTCTCTAAAATCTGGAACAAGACAGGGATGCCCTCTCTCACCACTTCTGTTCAACATTGTTCTCGAAACACTAGCCAGAGCATTTAGACAGACGAAAGAAATAAAAGGCGTAAAAATTGGAAAAGAAGAACTTAAATTATCAGATCACATGATTCTATGTCTAGCAGTCCCAAAAGGGTCTACAAAGAAACTAATAGAGCTAATAAATGAATTCAGCAAAGTGGCAGGATATAAAATCAACATGCATAAATCTAAGGCATTCCTGCATATCAGCGACAAATCCTCTGAAATAGAAACGAGGACAACCACTCCATACACAATATCCTAAAAATAAATAATAATAATTAGGAATCAACCTAACAAAAGATGTGAAAGTCTTATACAATGAAAACTACAGAACCCTAAAGAGAGAAATAGAAGAAGATCTTAGAAGATGTAAAAATATATCCTGTTCATGGATAGGCAGAACTAATATCATCAAAATGGTGATATTACCAAAAGTTCTCAATAGGTTTAATGCAATGCCAATCAAAATCCAAACGGAATTTTTTCTAGAAATAGAGAAAGCAATCATGAAATTCATATGGAAAAATAAAAGACACAGAATAACAAAAACAACACTAAGCAGGAAGTGTGAATCAGGCGGCATAGCGATACCAGACTTCAAACTATACTACAGAAAAATAGTAACAAAAATACCATGGTAATGGTACCAAAACAGGCAGGTGGACCAATGGTTCAGAATAGAGGACACAGAAACCAAGCCAGGAAACTACAACTATCTTATATTTGATGGAGGGGCTAAAAGCATGCAATGAAGGAAAATAGCATCTGCAAAAAATGGTGCTGGGAAAACTTGGAATCCATATGTAACAAAATGAAACTGAATCCCTTTCTCTCGCCATGCACAAAAGTTAACTCAAAATGGATCAAGGAGCTTGATATCAAATCAGAGACATGGCGTCTGATAGAACAAAAAGTTGGCTACAATTTACATACTGTGGGGTCGGGCTCCAAATTCCTGAATAGGACACCCATAGCACAAGAGTTAATAACTAGAATCAACAAATGGGACTTACTCAAACTAAAAAGTTTTTTATGAGCAAAAGGAACAATAAGAGAGGTAAATAGGGAGCCTAATCCTGGGAACAAATCTTTACTCCTCACACTTCAGATAGAGCCCTAATATTCAGAGTATACAAAGAACTCAAAAAAATAGACAATAAGATAACAAATAACCCAATAAACAAATGGGCCAAGAACCAGAACAGACACTTCTCAGAGAAGTACATACAATCAAAAAACAAGTACATGAAAAAATGCTCACCATCCCCAGCAGTCAGAGAAATGCAAATCAAAACCACCCTAAGATACCATCTCATTCCAGTAAGATTGGCAGCCATTATGAAGTCAAACAACAACAAGTGCTGGTGAGAATGTGGAGAAACAGGTACACTTGTACATTATTGGAGGCACTGCTAATTGGTAGAGACAATTTGGAAAGCATTATGGAGATTTCTTGGAAAGCTGTGAATGGAACTACCATTTGACCCAGCTATTCCTCTTCTCGGTCTATTCCCTAAAGACCCTAAAAGAGCATGCTACAGGGACACTGCTACATTGATGGTCATAGCAGCACAATTCACAATAGCAAGACTGTGGAACCAACCTAGATGCTGTTCAATAGAAGAATGGATAAAAAAATGTGGCACTTATACACAATGGAGTATTACTCTGCTTTAAAAAATGACAAAATCATAGAATTTGCAGGAAAATAGATGGCATTAGAGCAGATTATGCAAAGTGAAGCTAGCCAACCCCTAAAAAACAAATGCTAAATGCCTTCTTTGATTAAAAGGAGAGTAACTACGAACAGAGTAGGGATGAAGAGCATGAGAAGAAGATTAATATTAAATAGGGATGAGAGGTGGGAGAGAAAGGGAGAGGGAAGGGAAATTGCATGGAAATGGAAGTAGACCCTCAGGGTTATACAAAATTACATAAAAGAGGATGTGAGGGGAAAGGGAAAAATAATACAAAAGGGAGAAATTTATTACAGTAGAGGGGGTAGAGAGAGGAGAGGGGAAGAGAGCGGAGGGGAGGAGGGATAGTAGAGGATAGGAAAGGCAGCAGAATACAATAGACACTAGTATGGAAATGTGTCAATCAATTGATGTGTAACTGATGTGATTCTGCAATCTGTATACGGGGTAAAAATGGGAGTTCATAACCCACTTGAATCAAAGTGTGAAATATGATATATCAAGAAATAAATAATGTTTAGAACAACCATAAAAAATTAAAAAAAAAAAAGAAAACTAACTTCGGTGAATGAGGCACGCGAATCCTAATATTTCTACAGTAACTGACCAAGTTTAACATCAATGCAAGTAGATTCAAATGGACATGATGTGTATTTTTACGTTAATTTTTATTCAAAACTGGTACAATTTCATCAGTTTATGCACATCATAGGATATATATTTCATAAAAAATTTAGCAAATTTATAGGCATTTGTTTCACTTTCAATCACTTCCTGCTTCAAAACACATGTATTCCTCCATATTTCTTGACTGGTCTTTGCATGAGAATTCTTTCCGAACACATTATTTTCGATTTCCATAATCACGTTTGAAGCAAACTTCAAACACTCTTCATGATAAATCAAAACACTAATATTACCATTAGATGTATAACTGGTTGGAATGAATGAATATATATCAATATAAGATTTATTGTATATTTTCAGATATCAATTCAATCCATTATTTAAAGTTGGAACCAGTTATATTATTTATTCACAGTATGGTGTATTCATGCTTAATCTCTATATTCATGGACACAGGGTACACCTCTTTGTACCCCCAATAAAAATTTTACGTCTTCAGTATATTGCTCCCAGAAATGGTGGTAGAAATACTCATGTCACCTGATCTACATATAGATTTTATCACAGTAATATTCTGGACAAAAAATGTAAAGGTCACACTTATGATTGTACCAAAGACTAAATGGAAAGCGATCATGGATTACTAAAAACATCCTTGTCCAGGTTGCCTAATGCTCTCAAATGTCAATCCTATTGGTTACTACATATTTGTTTCTTCCTAAGATTATATATTCAAACTCAACCCTGGTGAAAATGTCTACTCCTATCACTCACTTAATACTTTGCCTGATTTCATAATGTCTCTATTGTTATCTGCTTTTCTACATATTTTCCCAATTTCATCATAGTGACTGACTCTTCATATGTGCTGACATTTACATTCACTCTCTATCCGAAACCCTATAGCTAAAGAATTTTTAGTCCCAATCCTACACTCAGTCTTCTTCCTAAACCTACCGACTATCTTCCTAATTCTACTGACTATCCCTTTGGATTGGATGTTCTATTCTACATTCAAACATCCAAGGTACAAGGTCCTATGCCATTGTATATCAAATTGTCTGAGACATCTTTGCAGAATATAATTCAAAACTAAGTATCCCAATTAAGGGCCCAATGCCCTTCTGGGCTTCAAATCATACCTAGATTTTTGTTTTCATACTTATATTTCACCTCAATATTCTTGTAAATATCGCAGGTTCCCAATACCATTATTTATCACACAGAATGATTGCTAACCCAAATCGAACCTGTTATTAAGCCTAAACATACACTGTTTCCTCAATCTCATTTTACAGAAGAGCAGGGATAGAGTTGTTCTTACAATACAGGAAAGTAGGGGACATTCCACCTGCTGAGAACCTCAAAGGTCCATTCAGAATTGATACCTGGAGAAGATGTAGGCAGCTATGAAGGACCTGAGAGAGCAAAAGTCATCTTCCATGGCAAACAACCTGGTCAGGATGAAGGGATGTGTCTGAATCAGCCTCTCTCTTTTTATTGTAGAGAAGATGGACCAAACCAGGCCTGTGTGGAGATCTGGTGCTGGGTGCCTATGGTTGACATACCATTCTACCTTGTGAAAGTGTCACAGGAAGTAGGGGCAGCCTCCATCTCATGGGACACTTGGAAGCAACTGTTAGGACAAAGTGGTTGCCAAGGCAGTGACCTCATTCAGTTCCAAAGAAAGTGATATACCTCATTTCCTTGGTGATGGAACTCTCTGAACTTTGTATCCAAGAATCCAGGCACCCCGAGGCAGCCCCAGTCCCAGTGGACTCACTTGTTTGGATTTACCAAGGACAGAGTCAGTCTTTCTTGGTACCTACCGATGTGAGGATGGCCAAATGCCAGGAGAGCTCTGAAGAGGGACCTTTCCAGAAGAAGCAGGTAGTGGCTCACCCCTTTTTCTTGACAACTTCACAGAGTTGGCCAAGGAAACCAGATCTGAGAGAGGTCAGGCCATGTTCTGAGAATAGGTAGGAAAGTTGGTTTGTTTGGTTTGGAGTGGATTGTTTTTAGTAAGTCGTTTGACCAGGCGAGTGTTTCTATGTCTGTGTATCCCACTGTGTCCATTGTTGTAGACATTAGAAAAGAGAATGCATTAATGGATGCGTCCAGTCTACTATAAATCTTCCCATAATTCAACCTGCCCAATTTATGAATGGACTGCAGCTTGTCTTATCGAGAGGCAACACATTCTATCTTCCTAAGTTCCTGTTTTCTTCCTGAATTCTGGCCACTCTCCAGAATAGGCTCATGGTTTTGTGTCCAAGATATGCACCACTACAAGCTCTGTGACATGGCCATGTACTGGATAGCGGAAGAGAATGGCCAGCCTTTCAGAAAACTCAGATATCAGTGTGAACAGAAATGTCTCAGTGGAAAAACCCCGCTTTGGGCCTTTTGCTTACCTATTGTTCTGTTGCACTGAATGTCAGGAAAGACTTGGCCTCAGGCCACCCCTTTGTGAAGCCTGAAGAAAGAGTTTTCAAATGGAAATGAATGGGCATCACCTGTGGCTCTTTGCTTAATGCTTTGTAAAGGGATGTGGCTGAATTAGCCTCTTGGCCTGTGTGTGGCTGTGTCTTACATTCTCAGCACCTGATGGATCTAAAGAATGATCCCATGTGTGCATCAAAAACCATAATGGCGAAAAGATCAGTCATTGTGGATGAAGTCTCTTGCCTTCCTCTGTTAGGTTCCTGACCTCTGTCAAGTGAGAAAATGGATTCTTTGGGTCAAAAGAGTTCCTCAAAGCCCTGCAGAGGTGCTTGGGGTTTCGCATGACTCCAAATCACAAAGAATCTATACCTGAAAATTAGTAGGCCTCAAATTGGAGAAACAGAGCATTATTAATGACAGGCTTATTTGATCACTCCTGGTTCACAGGAAGGGTGTCCAGGCCACCCTGACTTTAGGCAAATGAGGGGCAAGTGAGCTTATTTTGGACACTTTCTTGGGCTTCGCCCCTCATGAAAATCTTCAGCCAGACATTATGATGAATGACAATATGTAAGAAGATGAGGGCCATGTGGGAGTCTTTTCGTTTTAATTTTGGTCATTTGTGTGGCGGTTGGAAGAAATGACTTTGTCCACCTGGGCTTGAACTCTGGTGTGATTCCCCTTAGAGACTGAGTTGTGGAACTGACCTTAGAGAAGTATTGCATTGAATTTTGTTGGGATTTTAGGAGGCCACGCATAAGAGTCACCCTTGGAACTGAGATCTAGGCCCAGCGTTGCTTTCCACAGATTTTTCAATTTCTGAAAGAAGTGACCTCACCTCACTTCCTTGGTGATGGAACTCTCTGATCTTGGGATCCAGGAATTCAGGCAAAAAAGCCAGGGCCAGTTCCAGTCCGAGTGGTCTCATTTGTTTGGATTTACCAAGGACAGAGTCAGTCTTTCTTGGTACCTACTCATGTGAGGATGGCCAAATGGCAGGAAATCTCTGAAGAGGGGCCTTTCCTGAGAAAACAGGTAGTGGCTCACAGCTGGCTCCTGACAATTAAATAGAGTTGGCCATGGAGTCCAAATCTGAGACAGGAGTGGCCATTTCGGGGGAACATAGTATGGCCCATAAGTCAGAGGACACTCAAGATAGTCAAAGACCTACTTGGCAGAAGGAGGTGCCTTTGTAGGTTTGGTTGTGGTTTTGTGGTTTTGTCTCATGTTCTGAAAATAGGCAGGGAAGTCGGTTTGTTTGGTTTGGAGTGAACTGTTTCTAGTAAGTCGTTTGGCAAGGCGAGTGTTTCTATGTCTGTGTATCCCACTGTTATCTATGGTTGTAGACATTAGAAAAGATATTGGATCAATGGATATGTCCTGTTTAGTAGAAAGCTTCCCAGAATTCATCCTGCACAATTTATGAATGGACTGCGGCTTGCCTTATCAATTGGCTACACCTGCTATCTTCCTAAGTTCCACTTTTCTTCCTGAATTCTGGCCACTCTCTAGAATAGGCTCATGGTTTTTTGTGCAAGATATATACCACCTCCAAGCTCTGTGACATGGCCATGTACTGGATAGCTCAAGGGAATGGCGAGCATCACAGAAAACTCAGAAATCACTATGACCATTAAAGACTCAGTGGAGAAACCCTGCTTTGGGCCTTTTGGTTACCTATTGTTCTGTTGCCCTAAATGTCAGGAAGGTCTTTGCCTTAGGCCACCCCTTTGTGAAGCCTGAAGAAAACAGTTTTCAAATGGAAATGAATGGGCATCACCTGTGGCTCTTTGCTTAATTGCTTTGAAAAAGATGTGTCTCATTCAGACCATTGGCCCTGTGTGAGGCTGTTGCTTAGTTTCTCATCACCTGATGGATCTAAAGAAAGATTCCATGTGTACATACAAAACCAAAGTGGCAAAAAGAGCAGTCATTGTGGATGAAGTCTCTCGTCTTCCTCTGTAAGGTTCGTGACCTCCATCAAGTGAGAATAGGGATCCTTTGTCTCAAATGAGTTCCTCAAAGCCCTGCAGATTCTATCCCCTAGGTGCTTGGGTTTTATCATGACTCCAGTTCACATAAAGAATCTAAAACCCACAGTCAGTAGTCCTCAAATTGGAGAAGCGGAGCAGTATTAATGGCAGACCTATTTGATCACATCTTGTTCACAGGAAGTGTGTACAGCCACCCTAAGTTTAGTCAAATTAAGGGGCACGGGAGCTTATTTTTGACACTGGCTTGGGCGGAGCCCCTTATGGATTCCTCCAGCCAGAAGTTATGATGAGTGTCTATATGGAAGAAAATGTTGGTCATGTGGGAGTGTTTTGGTTTTAATTGTGGTCATTTGGGTGGTGGTTGGAAGTGACAACTGGGTCCACCTGGGCTTGAACTCTGGTGTGATTCCCCTTAGATACTGAGTTGAGGTACTGACCTCAGAGAAGTATTGCCATGAATTGAGTTGGGATATTAGGAGGCCACGCATGAGATTTGCCCTTGGAAACTGAGATCTAGGCCCAGGTTGGCTTTGCACAGAGCACTTGGAATCTCAGCCAGGGTATCACATAATTTTATTCTGAAAGACTTGGCAGCCATAGTTGAGAGTCAAAACACACATGGACCTCACATTGTAGACCTCAATGTGCCTAGCATCATGTGATCATTGGCCACTCTTTAGGAAGCCATGCTTATGAGAGTTCTCCAGAGCTTTCATTGAAATGAGCATCCTCACCATTAAATGGTTCCTGAATGAAGTGAAACCCACAGTGCCTTCAACTTCATCCTTGAAAAATGGCTAGATAAATACCGTGAAATTTTTTTAAATTTCCATGACCAGGTGGCACTGGAGAACCTTTGGATATCCTGTTGCTGACTATGAGTATACCAGACAGTGCCTGATGGACTGGGTTTCCAGAAAATGGTGTAGAGCAGAGATGCCAGTAATTTGGAGCCTGCTGAGTAGTGGGCATAGAGCTGCAGTCGGCAGGTGTGTGATAAATCATCTGTGGTGGAGCCATGTGGATCTTCCATTGGCTTCCAAATTGCTTGTGACTGACATTGTGCAGCGAGCAGACCCTTATATGTAAAGGCGTATTTTTATTTGTAGAGTTTTTAGGGCAATGTTCAGAATCACGTTGCTATGGTCAAGAGGCAAGCTATTTGGGATAGAACCTTGGTGGGTGCATTCTCCTGCAGACCCTGACCCACCACACGTGAGAAACTCCCTCCAACACTTTGGCCCAGGTGGACTCCTTGTATTTTGTGAAGCAAATACCAAACTAACAGTGCAGCAGCAAGAAACACCACAAAATGTGGAGGATGACCAAATGGCTTCACAGTCCACACGGGGAGACACTTAGCCCCCAGTGACCACAGTTTACCTACAAAGATTGAATTCAGCACTGCTGACTCATGTTCATTGGAACATAAGAAACCATGTCCTCCAGGTCACATAGATGCAGACCCAGCTTTGATGCTCTCATTACAAAGGAATCTAAAGCTCCTGACAACAACATATATTTCAAGTGCCCAACCTCAGTGGCAGTTTCTGAAGAAGTCTTTAGGCCAGCAGAGCTCCATATTTGTGGAGTGTTTACCCTGTCCCTTACTTTAGTAAACTACTCTACCACCTCCAATGTTGTGAACTTTTGAGCATATTAAATTCCAGCTATGTATTCCCAGATTTTCTAACTCTTCTCCTCTAATGATGTATTACTTGGGGCGAGGGTAATGTCAAGGCATTGTTCTGGAAGAGAGTGAAATATTTCTCCATGTGTTTTTTTTTTCCAATTATTTTATTTCATATTATTTTTTTATTTTTTTAATTGGGTGTTCAAAACATTACAAAGCTCTTGACATATTATATTTCATACATTAGATTCAAGTGGGTTATGAACTCCCATTTTTATCCCAAATACGGATTGCAGAATCATATGTGTTACACATCTGCATTTTTATAATGCCCTATTAGTAACTGTTGTATTCTGCTACATTTTCTATCCTCTAGTATCCCCACTCCCCTCCCATCTTCTCTCTCTACCCCATCTACTGTAATACATTTATATCTTTGTTAATTTTCCCATTCCCCTCACAACCTCTTATATGTAATTTTGTGTAACAATGAGGGTCTCCCTACATTACCATGCAATTTCCTTTATCTCTCTCTTTCCGACCCCCACCTCATGTCTCTGTTTAATGTTGATCTTTTCTTCCTGCTCTTCCTCCCTGCTCTGTTATTAGTTGCTCTCATTATATCAAAGAAGACATTTTTATTTGTTTTTTAGGGTTTGGCTAGCTTCACTAAGCATAATCTGCTCTAGTGCCATCCATTTCCCTGCAAATTCAATGATTTTGTCATTTTTTAATGATGCATAATACTCAATGGTGTATAAATGCCACATTTTTTTATCCATTCATCTACTGAAGGGCATCTGGGTTGGTTCCACAGTCTAGCAATTTTGAATGGTGCTGCTATGAACATCAATGTGGCAGTATCCCTGTAATATGCTCTTTTAAGGTCTTCAGGGAATAGTCTGAGAAGGGCAATAGCTGGGTCAAATGGTGGTTCCATTCCCAGCTTTTCCAGGATTCTCCATACTGCTTTTCAAATTTGCCACAACAGTTTGCAGTCCCACCAGAAATGTACAAGAGTACCCTATTCTCCACATCCTCGCCAGCACTTGTTGTTTGACTTCATAATGGCTGCCAATCTTACTAGAGTAGGATGGTTTCTTAGGGTGATTTTAATTTGCATTTCTCTGACTGCTAGAGATGGTGAGCATTTTTTCATTTACTTACTGATTGATTGTATGTCCTCCTCTGAGTAGTGTCGGTTCAGGTCCATGGCCCATTTTTTGATTGGGTTATTTATCATCTTATTGTCTAATTTTTTGAGTTCTTGGTATACTCTGGATATTAGGGCTCTATCTGAAGTGTAAGGAGTAAAAATTTGTTCCCATAATTTAGGCTCCCTATTTACCTCTCTCATTTTTTATCCTGCTGAGAAAAAACTTTTCAGTTTAAGTAAGTCCCATTTGATGATTCTTGTTATTAACTCTTCTGCTATGGGTGTCCTGTTAAGGAATTTGGAGCCCGGCCCCACATTATGTAGATCGGAGCCAACTTTTTCTTGTATCAGATGCAGAGTCTCTTATTTGATATCTAGCTCCTTGATCCACTTTGAGTTAACTTTTGTGCATGGCAAGAGGAGGGGATTCGATTTTATTTTGTTGCATATGGATTTCCATTTTTTACAACACCATTTGTTGAAGATGCTATATTTCCTCCATTGCATGCTTTTAGATCCTTTATCAAATATAGCATAGTTGTAGCTTTGTGAATTAGTCTTTGTGTCCTCTATTCTGTACCATTGGTCAACCTGCCAGTTTTGGTACCAGTGCCATGCTGTTTTTGTTAATATTGCTCTGTAGTATAGTTTTAAGTCCGGTATCGCTATACCGCCTGATTCACACTTCCTGCTAGAATTGCTTTTGCTATTCTGGGTCTTATATTTTTCCATATGAATTCCATGATTGCTTTATCTATTTTTACAAGAAATGTCATTGGGATTTTGATTGGCATTGCATTGAACCTATAGAAAACTTTTGGTAATTTCGCCATTTTGATAATCTTAGTTCTGCCTATCCAGGAACAGGGTATATTTTTCCATCTTCTAAGATCTTCTTCTACTTCTCTTTTTAGGGTTCTGTAGTTTTCATTGTATAAGTCTTTCACCTTTTTTGTTTGGTTGATTTTTAAGTATTTAATTTTTTTGAGGGTATTGTGAATGGAGTGTTTTTCCTCATTTCTGTTTCAGGAGGTTTGTCGCTGATATACAGAAATGCCTTTGATTTATGCGTTTTGATTGTATATCCTGCCACTTTGCTGAATTCATTTATTAGTTCTAGTAGTTCTTTTGTAGACCCTTTTGGGTCTTCTATGTATAGAATCATGTCACCAGGAAATAGTGATAATTTTTGTTCTTATTTTCCTATTTTTATGCCTTTGATTTCTTTCGTCTGTCTAATTGCTCTGGCCAGTGTTTTGAGAACTATATTGAATAGAAGTGGTGACAGAGGGCATCCCTGTCTTGTTCCAGATTTTAGAGGGAATGCCTTCAATTTTTCTCCATTCATAATGATGCTAGCCTGAGACTTAGCATAGATAGCTTTTACAATGTCGAGGTTAGTTCCTGTTATCCCTATTTTTCTAATGTTTTGAACATAAAGGGATGCTGTACTTTGTCAAATGCTTTTTCTGCATCTATCGAGATGATAATATAGTTCCTATCTTTAAGTCTATTGATGTGATGAATAACATTTATTGATTTTCGTATATTGAACCATCGTTGCATACCAGGGATGAATCCTACTTGATCCTGGTGAACAATTTTTTTGATTTGCCTTTGTATTCGATTAGGCAGATTTTTATTGAGGATTCTTGCATCTAGGTTAATCAGATATATTGGTCAGTAGTTCTCTTTCTTTGAGGTGTCTTTTTCTGGTTTTGGAATTAGGGTGATGTTGGCCTCATAAAATGAAATTGGCAGAGCTCCCTCTTTTTCTATTTCCTGAAATAACTTGAAAAGTATTGGTATTAATTCTTCTTTAAAGGTTTTGTAAAACTCCGCTGTATAGCCATCCATTCCTGGGCTTTTCTTGGTTGGTAGTCTTTTGATTGCTTCTTCTATTTCATCCATTGATATTGGTCGGTTTAAATTGTGTGTATCCTCCTGACTCAGTTTGGGCAAATCATATGACTTAAGAAATATATCGATGTCTTCACTATTTTCTATTTTATTGGAATAATGGTTTTCAAAATAATTTCTAATTGTCTTCTGTATTTCTGTAGCATCTGTTGTGATGTTGCCTTTTTCATCCCATATGTTAGTAATTTGAGTTCTTTCTCTTCTTTTCGTCTTTAGCATGGCTAAGGGTCTGTTGATCTTATTTATTTTTTCGAAGAAGCAACTTTTAGTTTTGTTAATTTTTTCAATAGTTTCTTTTGTTTCAATTTTGTTGATTTCCACTCTGATTTTAATAATTTCTTGCCTCCTGCTAAATTTGCTGTTGTTTTGCTCTTCCTTTTCTAGGGCTTTGAGATGAAGTGTGAGCTCACTTATTTGTTGGTTTTTCCTTTTTTTTCAGGAATGACCTCCAGGCGATGAATTTCCCTCTTAAAACTGCTTTCATTGTGTCCCATAGATTCCGATATGTTGTGTCTATAATTACATTTATCTCTAAGAATTTTTTGATTTCCTCCTTTATGTCTTCTGTAACCCATTGATCATTCAGTAACATATTGTTCATTTTCCATGTGATGTAGAATTTTTCCTTCCTTCTTTTATCATTGATTTCCAGTTTCATTCCATTATGATCAGATAAAATGCATGTTATTATCTCCACACCTTTATATTTACTGAGGGTTGCCCTATGGCATCATATATGGTCTTTTTTTGAGAAGGATCCATGTGCTGCTGAGAAAAAAGTATATCCACTTGATGATGGTTGATATATTCTATATATGTCAGTTACATGTTGGTTATTGATTGTGATATTGAGTTCTATACTTTCTTTATTCAACTTTTGTTTGGAGGATCTGTCCAATGGTGATAGATGTGTGTTGAAGTCACCCATAATTATTGTGTTGAGGTCTATTTCATTTTGGAGCTTGAGGAGAATTTGTTTCATGAACATCGTAGCACCATTATTTAGTGCATAAATATTGATAATTGTTATGTCTTGTTGGTGAATGGTTCCTTTTAACAGTATATAATGTCCTTCCTTATCCCTTTTGATTAACTTAGTCTTGAAGTCGATTTTATTTGATATGAGGATGTCCACCCCTGCTTGTTTATGAGGATAAGTGTGCATGGTGTATTTTTTCCCAACCTTTCACCTTCAGCCTGTGTGTCTTTGCATTTCAGATGTGTCTCCAGGAGGCAACATATTGTTGGATTTGTTTATTTAATCCAAGTTACCAGCCTATGTCGCTTTATTGGAGAGTTGAAGCCATTTACATTCAGAGTTACTATTGATGTATGGTTTGTACTGCCAGCCATGTTTGATTATTTATCTTTTTTTAAATTTAGTTTGTTTCTCCATGATAAGCTTTCACCCTGCCTCTGTCATTACCAAGGTACTTCCCACTGATGGTTTTGGTTGTTGTTTTTCATTTCTTTCTTGTGTAGTGTTTTTCTCAAGACGCTTTGTAGAGCTTGTTTTCTTGCTTCAAATTCTTTTAGCTTTTGTTTATCATGAAAGATTCTTATTTTATTGTAGTACCTGATGGTTAATTATGCTGGATACATAATTCTTGGTTGGCATCCATTGTCTTTCAGTGTTTGAAATACGTTTTTCCAGGATCTTCTCGCTTTCAGCATCTGTGATCAAATATCCGTTGTTAACCTTATTGGTTTACCACTGAATGTATTCTGCCTCCATTCTCTTGTAGATTTATTATTTTCTCTTTGTTCTGTATATTGGATATCTTCATAACAATGTGTCTTGGCATTCGTCTACTGTGATTTTGTGTGCTCTTGTCCTGTATGCATCTACAATTTGTATATCCATTTCCTTTTTTATTTCTGGAAAGTTTTCTGTAATTATTTCATTCAGCAGTTTTCTCATTCCCTTGGTTTGAGTCTCTGTACCTTCCTCTATCCTGATGACTCGTAAGTGTGGTTTTATTTATGTTATCCCAAATCTCTTGGATGTTTTTCTTGTGATTTTTTTGCCAGCCTTTCTGAGTTGGCTGGACTCGTTTCAAGATGATATATTTTGTCTTCATTATCTGACGTTCTGGCTTCTACTTGCTCCACTCTGTTAGTGATACTCTCAATGGAGTTCTTAATTTGGTTTATCATTTCCTTCATTTCTAGAATTATTGTTTGATTTTTTTTATAATCTCTATCCACTGATAAAGATGCTTAACTTTTTCTTTTATATGTTTATGTAATTCATTTTCAATGTTTTCTTTTACTGTTTGGATTTTCTGTCTCGTATCTTCTTTAAGTTTCCATTCCATCTGTCTAAGGTATTCCTTGAGTTCTTTATATGACCACTTTTCTGATGAATCCTGGTCCTCCTGAATATTTAGGGTGTTCTTCGTTGTTTGTTCTCCTTTTCTTCCTTGCTTGTTTATGCTGCTCATGTTACTTCTTGTTCTGTTTGACTGCTGAGTTACTGTTTACTCTTATAAATTTATTTGATGCTTGGGAGGAAAGATTTTAGAAGGGAAGGGAAAAAGTCACTAAAGAGAATGAGAGTAGGCAGGTAGAATGCAAGGAATGGGAAATAAGAAAATTGAAAAGAAATGAAATACAATAGAAAAAATAGAAAATAAAGAATGAAAATGATTTTTTTAAAAAATGATAATGATAATATAAAATTAAAATTAAAATTTTAAAAAATAATAATAACAAAATATGGGAGGTGAGGGGGGATTGCAGAGGAAAGGAAAGGCAGCAGAATACAACAGTTACTAGTATGGTATTATGTAAAAATGTGGATGTGTAACCCATGTGATTCTGCAATCTCTACTTGGTTTAAAAAAGGGAGTTCATAACTCACTTGAAGCTAATGTATGCTAATGTATGAAATATGATATGTCAAGAGCTTTGTAGGGTTTTGAACAACCAATAAAAAAATAAAATAAAATAAAATTATTTTGCCATTTAAAAAAAAAAAGAAAATAATTTTGAAGTTTATCTATGATCCAGGGGCAAGTTAAATGAAACAGTTTCCAGTTGTTAAGTCACCAAAAAAATTTATTATTTCATGTGTTATTTATTTGCTTTGTAGTATGTTTAAATTTTATTTTTGGAAAGTTTTTAACCTTATTAAATTTGTTTATTTGTTGTGGGGGAAGCAATTGTATATAGGTTAAGTATTGTTTATCAAAAATGCTTAGAACAAGAAGCATTTCAGATTTTGGATTTTTTTGGAATTATGGAATATTTATACACACATAATCTTGGGGATAAGACTCAAGTGTAAATATGAAATTCATTTATATTTCATACATGCCTTAGACCCATAGCCTGGAGGAAATTTCATACAACATTTTTAGTATACCTGCATTTTGACTGTAACCTGTCAAATGAAGCCAAGTAGGAAACTTTTCACTTGTCACATTCCAGTACTAAAACACGTTAGATTTGGCATTTTGGATTTGGGATTTGGGGATTAGGGGTGCCCAGTTTCCAGAGGGCAAATTCTATTTTTCTACTAAAGTAAACTCATTTATCATAGTAAGTTGTCCTAAGTTAATTATCTTTGTATCCACAAAATTCCTAAAACTTATTGTGGTGCCTATATTTCTCCTTAAAATCATATTTCAAACATTTAATCTTGCTTCATTGAATAAAAACAAATCATATTTTCATCTAATTTTTAGATTCTTTAATTAATTAACACAATTGCTGTCTTATTAAAGGTTCTTTCACTTAAAATACATATTTTACATTGATATTAATAATAGATTTTCTGGAATTATCAATAAAATTTTTATACAATAGCTTTTGCTCCCTGTATTTTCAAACACCACTTAACTTGTGTGTTTGTGTTGCAAACAACTTAGAGCTGATTTTGTATTTTTACTTCAAATGACATTTTCTACACACTTTCATTTATTTTTTATAATTTATTCTTTTTTACTAGTTTTTTTAGTTGTTGATGGATCCTTATTTAATTAATTAATTTATATGCAGTGCTGAGAATCCAACCAGTGCCTCACACATGCTAGACAAGTGCTCCACCACTGATCCACAACTCTAGCCCACTCCAGTTTATTCTTAAAATTCACATTTTTTTTTAGTTTATGTATAGGTATTTTTTTATTGGCTCTACACAGCACTGGTATACTATCATATTTCTTTTTTTAATTGGTTCTTTTTATACATAACATTAAGATTATACATAACATTAAGATTCATTTTGGCATAATTATAAAAGCATGAAATATAATTTGCTCTAATTCAGTCCCCAGTACTTCCTCTTTTTCTCCTTTCCTCCCTCTTTCTGTTCCCTTCCCTCAACTCTACTGATCTTTCCGCTATTTACTTTTAGTTTGGGGGGATTGTGCAGGTGTGTGTTGTGTGTATACATAATGGTGAGATCCAATACGTTTTTTCCCTTTCATTTGTTGTTTTATGGTAATACCGTGTGATTATTTTTATAGTGTTTAAGTTCTTTTATGAGGATTTTGGAAAATAAAAGCAATAAATTTGTGTTCTCAGATGGTCATCATGAACCGGAAAAAAAAAATAAAATAAAATAAAAAATTTTAAAACATTTTTTAAAAGTTAAAGAACAGCAACAAAAAAATGAAAATAAAAGAAAACAAAAAAAAAACAAAAACAAAAACAAAAAAAAACAAATTAAAATAATAATAATAACAATAAATACAGTCATAGATTGCAATAAACTTCTTTTCCAGTACGTAGAGCTGTGCCCACTGGGCCAAGCTTCTCCTTTCAATAAGTGGGAACCAATCACTGTGCAGCAGCTCTTCCTCCCAGACTGGGTGGGTGTCCAATCCTGAGTGCCTAGGGCCTTCTTTTGTGTTTCCTCAAGCCAGGCCCCACTCACCTGTGACACTCACCACAATACTGGCTACATGCCAGGTCTGCTGCTCCTAGGAGCCCTGTTTTCATGAACGCCTGGGAACACTCTCCCTGTTTGTCTCCCTCAGACCCTAAGTTTGTAGAGCTTAGGCCTGAGAACCCCCAGCGAATTTGCTTGCACTCCGGAAGCCATGCCCCCAGAAGCTGGAGCAAGAGACTTCAGTTTTCAGCACTGGTGGGAGCGGTGGCCTGGAGGTCTGCACCACGAGTCCCGTGCCACTCCTAATTCCCTCGGTCTGGCTATCGCGCTCAAGGGAGAGCTGGGAGGGGCTCTTAAGATTTCCCCACAAGTTCGCAAATTTCCAGGAATTTGTTTCACTTTCAATCACTTCCTGCTTCAGGACACATGTATTCTTCCATGTTTCTTGACAGGTCTTTTCATGAGAGTTCTTTCAAGACACATTACTTTCAATTTCCATAATCACTTTTGAAGCAAAACTCACATAAACTTTATGATGAATTATAACTCTGATATTACCATTAGATGTATGACTGGTTGGAATTAATGATTGCATAACGATATAGGATTTCTTATATATTTTCAGATAAAAATTCAATCCATTATTTAAAGTGGAACGAGTTATATTATTTATTCACAGTATGGTCTATTCATGCATTATCTCTATATTCATAGACGCAGTGTACACTTCTTTATACCCCCAATACTAATTTATATGTCTTCAAAATATTGCTCCCTGAAATGTTGGAAGAAATACTCATGTCACCTGATCTACTTATACATTTAATCACAGAAATATTCGGAACACAAAATGCAAAGCTCACACTTATGTTTGTACCAAAGCCTAAAAGGAAAGTAAACATGGATTACTAAAAACATCCATGTCCAGCTTGCCTAATGCTCTCAAATATCAATCCTATTGGTGACTACATATTTGTTTCTTCTTAAGATTATATATTCAAACTCAACCCTACTGAAAATGTCTAATCCTATCCCTCACTTTATACATTGCCTGATTTCATTATGGCTCTATTTCTATCTGTTTCCTACATATTTTCCCCAGTTCATCATTGTGACTGACTCTTCACATGTGCTGACATTTACATTCACACTCTAATCGATAACCTATTGCTAATAAACGTTTGTTCCTAATCCTATACTCATTCTTTTTCTAAACCTACCGACTATCTTCCTAATCCTACCGACTATCCTTTTTTGACTGGATATTCTCTTCTACATTCAATCAAGCAAGGTACAAGGTCTTATGCCATTGTATATTGATCTATCTGAGACCTCTGTGCAGAATGTAATTTTATTCTAAGTATCACAATCAAGGGTCCAATGCCCTTCTGGGCTTCAAATGTTACCTAGATTTCTAGTTTCACACTTATATTTCACATATATATTCTAGTAAATATCGCAGTTTCAAATACCATTATTCATTCTGCAGGATGATTCCTAAACCAAATCCAACATGTTATTGACCCTAAACATACACTGTTCCCTCAATCTAACTTTACAGAAGAGCAGGGACAGAGTTGGTCTTACAATACAGGAATGTAGGGGATCTTCCACCTGCTGAGAACCTCAAAGGTCCATGTAGACATGATCCCTGGAAAAGAGCTAGGCAGCTATGAAGGACCTGAGAGAGCAAAAGTCATCTTCCATGGCAAACAACCTTGTCAGGATGAAGGAGTGTGTCTGAATCAGCCACTTTCTTCTTAATGTAGAGAAGATGGACCAAACAATGTCTGTGTGGAGAGCTGTTCCCGTGTGTCTATGGTTGATATACCATTCTAACTTGTGACAGTGTCACAGGAAGTAGGGGCAGCCTCCATCTCATGGGACCCTTGGAAGCAGCTATTAGGACAAAGTGTTTGCCAAGGCATTGACCTCATTCAGTTCCTGAAGGAAGTGACCTACCTTACTTCTTTGGTGATGGAACTCTCTGAACTTGGGATCCAGGAAGCCAGGCATCCAGAGCCAGTCCCAGTCCCAGTACCAGTGGGCTCACTTGTTTTGTTTTACCAATGACAGATTCTGTCTTTCTTGGTACCTACTGATGTGAGGATGGCCAAATATCAGGAGAGCTCTGAAGACGGGCCTTTCCTTAGTAAGTAGGTAGTGACTCACCGCTGGCTCCTAACAACTACACAGAGTTGGCCAAGGAGACCAGATCTGCCACAGTACAGGCCATTTCGGGTGAACATAGTAGGGCCCGCTAGTCAGAGGACACTCTGGATATTCAGAGACTTACTTGGGGGAAGGAGGTGCTTTGTGTTTGTGGGTGTGAGTTTGTGGTTTTGTCTCATTTTCTTAGAATAGGTAGGAAAGCTGGTATGTCTGGTTTGCAGTGGACTGTTTCTAGATAGTCTTTTGACAAGGCAAGTGTTTCTATGTCTGTGTATAACACTGTGTCCGTGGTTGTAGACATTAGAAAAGAGAATGCATCAATGAATGTGTCCTGTCTAGTAGAAAGCTTCCCAGCATTCATCCTGCCCAATTTATGACTGCACTGCAGGTTGCCTTATCGATGGGCAACACCTACTATCTTCCTAAGTTTCAGATTTCTTCCTGAATTCTGACCAATCTGCAGAATAGTCTCATGGTTTTGTGTCCAAGATAGGTACCACCCCAAGCTCTGTCACATGGCCATGTACTGAATAGCTGAAGGTAATGGCGAGCTTCTTAGAAAACTCAGATATCAGTGTGACCAGGTAAGTCTCAGTGGAGAAACCATGCTTTGTGCCTTTTGCTTACCTATTTTTCTGTTTCACTGAATGACAGGAAGGTCTTTGCCTCAGGCCACCCCTTTGATAAGCATGAAAAAAACAGTTTTCATATGGAAATGATTGGGCATCACCCGTGGCTCTTTGCTTAATTGCTTTGAATGGGATGTGTCTGAATCAGCCTCTTGGCCCTGTGTGAGGCTGTGGCTTATATTTTCAGCACCTGATGGATATAAAGAAAGATCCCATGTGTGCATCCAAAACTAAAATGGCAAAATTCAGTCATTGTGGATCATGTCTCTCTCCTTCCTCTATTAGGTTGCAGACAATCATCAAGTGAGTATAGGGATCCTTTGGGTCAAATGAGTTTTTCAAAGCCATGCAGAGGTGCTTGGGTTTTCTCATGATTCCACTTCACATAAAGAATCTAAACCCCACAGTCAGTAGGCCTCAAATTGGAGAAGCAGAGTAGTTGTAATGGCAGGCCTATTTGATCACTCCTGGTTCACAGGAATGGTGTCCAGGCCACCCTGACTTTAGGCAAATGAGGGCCAAGGGAGCTTATTTTGGACACTCTCTTGCGCTGCACCCCTCATGGAAATCTCCAGCCAGAGGTTAAAATGAGGGTCTATGTGGAAGAAGATGAGGGCCATGTGGGAATGTTTTGGTTTTAATTTTGGTAATTTGTGTGGCAGTTGGAAGGGATGACTGGGTCCCCCTCGGCTTGTACTCTGGTGTAATACTCCTTAGAGACTGAGTTGTAGAACTGACCTCAGAGAAGTATTGCCATGAATTGTGTGGGGATATTAGGAGGCCACGCATGAGAGTCGCCCTTGGAAACTGAGATCTATGCCAAGGGTGGCTTTCCACAGAACACTGAGAATCTCAGCCAGGATATCACATGATTTTATTCTGAAAAACTTGGCAGCCATAGTTGAGAGTCAAAACACACATGGACCTCACATTGTAGACCTCAATGGGCCTGGCTTCATGTGACCTTTTGGCCACTATTTGGGATGCCTTGCCTGTGATTGTTCTCCAGAGCTTTCATTGAAATGAGCTTCCTTAACATTTAATGGTTCCTGAATGAATTGAAACCCACAGTGACTACAACTTCTTCCTTGAATAATGGCTAGATAAATACCATGAAATTTTTGAAATTTCAATGACCAGTTGGCACTGAAAAACCTTTGGATGTCCTGATGCTGATCATGAGTATACCAGACAGTGCCTTGATTGACAGGGTTTCATAAAAATGGTGTAGAACAGAGATGCCAGTTAGTTGGTGCCTGCTGTTTAGTGGGCCTAGAGCAGTGGTGAGCAGATGTGTGACAAAACATCTGTGGTGAGGCCACGTGGAACTGCCATTGGCGTCCAAATGGCTTGTGACTGATATGGTTTCAGCCAACAGACCCAATAGGTAAAGGCATCTTGTTATATGGAGAGGTTTCAGGGAAATGTTCAGAATCAGGTTGCTATGGTCAAGGGGGAAAGCTATGTGGGATAGAAGCCTGGTTATTGCATTCTCCTGCAAACCCTCACCCACCACACGTGACAGAACTCCCTCCAACAATGTGTCCCAATTGACCTCCTTTATTTCGTGAAGCAAATACCAAACTCCCAGTGCAGCAGCAAGAAACACCACTAAAAGTGGAGGATGAACAAATGTCTTCCCAGTTAGCACAGGGAGAAACTTAGCCCCAGTGTCCACAGTTTAGCTACAAAAAAATAATTCAGCACTGCTGCCACATGTTCAATGAAAAATAAGAAACCATGTCTTACAGGTCACATATATGCAGAACCAGCTTTGATGGTCTCTCTATAAAAGAAATAAATCTCCTGAAAACAACATGTATTTCAAGTGCCCAACCTCAGAGGCAGTTTCTCAAGAATTTTTTAGGCCAGCAGAGCTCCATGTTTGAGGAGTGTTTACCTTTTGCCTTACTATTTTGAACTCTGCTACCACCTCCAAGGTTGTGAACTCCTGAGTAAATTCCATTCCAGATATGTATTCACCGATTTTCTAACTCGTCTCCTCTAACTGTATCTTACTTTGGTAAAAGATAATGTCAAGGCATTGTTCTGGATGAGACTGGGAAGATTTTGGGGTAGCACATATTTGCATAGACATTGGATTCATTTTTCAATTTCCCTTTAAAACACTGAATCTCTAACCCTAACCAATTCCAAACTAGACTCTGACTACTAATCCTAATATGATGGAGAAAAATAACAAAAAACAGAAAAGAAGTACAAGCAGTTCAGAGGAGGCAAGGTGTATACTTGGACTTGCCTTTTGCATAATATAGGGTAGGAGTTATAAATCTTGCAAATTTTTTTTGAAATAGTTCTCCATATGTTTTTAAAGTTAACAAATATGTGAATTCCTTTCTCCCTTTCTCTGTAGCCTATTAAGCACATGTATTTTTATATGCACATATAGAATTCTACCTGGTACCACACGTACATTCTTGTGAGGTGGTTGACTTGGCAGATACAAATTGTGAGAAGAGATCACTCCTCGTAAATGCTATTGGAACTGAAATTTCAAACTATGGGTGAACTTTCTAGTTGAACAACATTATACATAAATCCATGTTCAGTATAATGAATATTTTTGGATCTGTGGATGATATATATTTCATGATGGATTTTGATTGGCATATATATTGTTAGTTTTTAATGTCTCTCTCTCTGTCTCTCTCTCTCTCTCTCTCTCTCTCTCTCTATATATATATATATATATATATATATATATATATATATATACTCTCCAGATATTTCAAAATATGTAATATATGTGACTTATTATACACGCCCTAAATTCATTCATATTCATTTATGTGGATTTATAATCAACTTTTCACAAGATTATTTTCCAAACTATTCATTCACCTGAAATTCATATTTGTTTCCTAGTACTGACAACTAACTTCAGTGAATGGTGTATACAAATCCTAATATTTCTACAGTAACTAACCCAGTTTAACATCAATGCAAGTAGATTCCTATGGACATGATACGTATTTTGACGTTCATATTTATTCAACAGTGGGACATTATTATTTCTTCAGTTTATGCACATCATAATATATATATTTCATCCAAAAGTTCAAAAATATATAGGAATTTGTTTCACTTTCAATCACTTCCTGCTTCTGAAAACATGTATTCCTCCATGTTTCTTTACTGCTCTTTTCATGAGACTTCTTTCCAAACACATTATTTTCGATTTCCATAATCAATTTTGAAGCAAAACTCACACACTCTTCATGAAAATCCTAATACTAATATTATCATTGATGTATAACTGGTTGTAATGAATGTCTGTATATTAATATTTGATTTCCTGTATTTTTTCAGATATCAATTCAATCCATTATTTATAGTGGAATGAGTATATGTTTTATTCAGAGTATGTTCCATTCATGCATTATCTGTATATTCATAGAAACAGGGTACACCTGTTTGTACCCCCAATACTAATTTATAAGTCTTCAAAATATTGCTCCCAGAAATGGTGGAAGATATACTCATGTCACCTGATCTACATATATATTTTATTACAGTAATATTATGGACAAAAAATGCAAAGATCACACTTATGATTGTACCAAAGCCTAAATGGAAAGTGAGCATGGATTAGTAATAACATCCATGTCCAGGTTGCCTAATGCTCTCAAATGTCAATCCAATTGGTGACTACATATTTGTTTCTTGCTAAGATTATATATTCAACCTCAACCCTGTTGAAAATGTCTAATCCTATAACTCACATTATACTTTGCCTGATTTCCTTTTGTCTCAATTGATATTTACTTTCCTACATATTTTCCCCAGTTCATCATTGTGAATGACTCTTCACATGTGCTGACATTTACATTCACTCTCTACCCGAAACCCTATTGCTAAAAAAGTTTTTGTCCAAATCCTATACTCACTCTTCTTTCTAAACCTACTGACTATCTTCCTAATCCTATCGACTATCCCTTTTTGACTGCATGTTCTCTTCGACATTCAATCATCCAAGGTAAAGGTCCTATGCCATTGTATAGCGATTAATCAGAGACATCTGTGCAGAACATAATTCAAAGCTAAGTATCCTACCCAAGGGCCCAATACACTTCTGGGCTTCAAAACTTACATAGATTTGGGTTTTCAAACTTATATTTCACCTATATATTCTTTTAAATTTCGCAGGGTCCCAATAACATTATTCATCCCGCAGAATGATTCCCAACCGAATTCGAACCTGTTATTAACCCTAACCATACGCTGTTCCCTCAATCTACCTTTACAGAGGAGCAGGGATAGAGTTGGTCTTACAATACAGGAATGTAGGGGATCTTCCACCTGCTGAGAACCTCAAAGGTCAATGCAGAAATGATCCTTGGAGAAGTTGTAGGCAGCTATGTAGTACCAAAGAGAGCAAAAGTCTTCTGACATGGTAAAGAACCTGGACAGGATGAAAGGATGTGTCTGAATCAGCCTCTCTCTTCTTAATGTAGAGAAGATGGACCAAAGCAGGCCTGTATGGAGAGAAGTTCCCCGGTGCATATGGTTGATATACCATTCTAACTTGTGACAGTGTCACAGAAAGTAGGAACAGCCTCCATCTCATGAGACCCTTGGCAGCAACTGTTAGGACAAAGTGGTTGCCAAGGCAGTGACCTCATTCATTTCATGAAGAAAGTGACTTCACCTAACTTACTTGGTGATGGAACTCTCTGAACTTGGGATTCAGGAAGCCAGGCATCCAGAGCCAGTCCCAGTAACAGTCCTAGTGGGATCACATGTTTGGTTTTACCAAGGGCAGAGAGAGTCTTTTTTGGTACCTACTGATGTGAGAATGGCCAAATGCCAGGACAGCTCTGAAGAGGGTCCTTTCCTAAGAAAACAGGTAGTTGGTCATCGCTGGCTCCTGACAACTTCACAGATTTGGCCACGGAGACCAGATCTGAGACAGGGCAGGCCAGTTCAGGGTAACAATATGGTCCACAGTCAGAGGACACTCCGGATTGTCACAGACATATTGGGGGAAGGAAGTGCCTTTGTGGGTGTGGGTGTGAGTTTGTGGTTTTGTCTCATGTTCTGAGAATAGGTAGGAAAGGCGATTTGTTTGGTTTGGAGTGGACTGCTTCTAAAAAGTCGTTTGACAAGGTGAGTGTTTCTATATCTGTGTATCTCACTGTGTCCGTGGTTGTAGACATAAGAAAAGAGAATGCATCAATGGATATGTCCTGTCTAGAAGAAAGTTTTCCATCATTCATCCTACCCAATTTATGACTGGACTGCAGGTTGCTTTATGGATGGGCAACCCCTACTATCTTCCTAAGTTCCTGTTTTCTTCCTAAATTTTGGCCACTACCCAGAATAGGCTCATGGTTTTGTGTCCAAGATATGTAACACCTCCAAGCTCTGTGACATGGCCATGTACTGGATAGCTGAATGGAATGGCGAGCATCTCAGGAAACTCAGATATCAGTGTGACCAGGAAAGTCTCAGTGGAGAAATACTGTTTTGGGCCTTCTGCTTACCTATTTTTCTGTTGCCCTGAATGTCAGGAAGGTCCTTACCTCAGGCCACTCCTTTTTGAAGCCTGAAGTAAACAGTTTTTAAATGCAAATGAATGGGCATCACCTGTGGTGCTTTGCTTAATTGCTTTCGAAAGGGATGTGTCTGAATCAGCTGCTTGCCTCTGGGTCAGGCTATGGATTAGATTCTCAGCACCTGATGGATATAAAGGAAGTTCCCATGTTTGTATTGAAAACGAAAATGGTAAAAATATCAGTCATTGTGGATGAAGTTTCTTGCCTTCCTCTGTTAGGTTCCTAACCTCCATCAAGTGAGAATAGGATCCTCTGGGTCAAATGAGTTCTTTGAACTCCTGCAGAAGTGCTTGGGTTCTCCCATGATGCCAAATCACATAAAGAATCTATACCTGACAGTCAGTTGGCCTCAAATTGGAGAAGCAGAGCAGTATTAAAGGCAGGCCTATTTGATCACTCCTGGTTCACAGGAAGGGTGTCAAGGCCACCCTCATTTTAGGCAAATGACGGGCAAGGGTGCATATTTTGGACATTGCCTTGGGCTGCGCTCCTCATGGAAACCTCCAGCAAGAGTTTATGATGAGTGTCTATATGGAAGAAGATGAGGGTCATGTGGGAATGTTTTAGTTTCAATTGTGGTCATTTGTGTGGCAGTTGGAAGAGATGACTGGGTCCACATGGGCTTGAACTCGGGTGTGATTCTCCTTCGAGACTGAGTTCTGGAACTGACCTCAGAGAAGTATTGCCATTAATTGTGTTGGGATTGTAGGAGGCCACGCATGACAGTCACCCTTGAAACCTGAGATTGGGCCCTGGGTGGCTTTCCACAGAGCACTGAGAATCTCAACCAGGATATCACATGATTTTATTCTGAAAGACTTGGCAGCCATAGTTAAGAGTCAAAACACACATGGACCTCACATTTTAGACCTCAATGGGCCTGTCTGCATATGACATTTTGACCACTCTTTGGAAAGCCTTGCCTGTGAGAGTTCTCCAGAGCTTTCATTGAAATGAGCTTCCTCACCATTTAATGGTTCTTGGATGAATGAAAACCCCAAAGTGCCTCCAACTTCATTCTTGAACAATGGATAGATAAATACCATGAAATTTTTGAAATTCCCAATGACCAGGTGGCACTGGAGAACCATTGGATGTCCTATTGCTGCTCATGAGTGTACCAGACAGTGCCTTGATTGACTGGAGTTCTTGAAAATGGTGTGGAACACAGATGCCAGTAAGTTGGAGCCTGCTGAGTAGTGGGCCTAGAGCAGTGGTGTGCAGTTGTCTGATAACATATTTGTGGTGTGGCCATGTGGGTGTGTCATTGGCTTCCAAATGGCTTGTGACTGACTTGGTGCAGCCAGCAGAAAATTATATGAAAAGGCATCTGGTTATATGGACAGGTTTCAGGGCAATGTTCAGAATCAGGTTGCTATGGTCAAGGGAGCAAGAAATGTGGGATAGAAGCCTGGTTGGTGCATTCTCCTGAAGTCCCTGACCCACCACACCTTACAGGACTCCCACCAGCACTGTGACCCATTTAAAATCCTTGTATGTTGTGAAGCAAATACAAAACACCCAGTGCAGCAGCAAGAAACACCACGAAAATTGGAGAATGACCAAATGGCTTCAAAGTCCACACAGGGAGACACTTAGCCCCCAGTGGCCACAGTTTATCTACAAAGAGAGAATTCATCACTGCTTCCTCATGTTCATTAGAAAATAAGAAACCATATCCTCCAGGTCACATAGATGCAGACCCAGCTTTGATGGTCTCCGTACACAGGGAGCTAAAGCTCCTGACAACAACATATTTTTCAAGTGTCCAACCTCAGAGGCAGTTTCTCAAGGAGTCTTAATGCCAGCATAGCTCCATGTTTGTGGAGTGTTTACACTGTCCCTTACTTTTGGAAACTCCTCTACCACCTCCAAGGTTGTGAACTCCTGAACATTTTCCATTCCAGGTATGTATTCACAGATTTTCTAACTCTTCTTCTCTAATTGTGTCTTACTAGGGGCGAAGATATTGTCAAGGCATTGTTCTGGATGATAGTGGGAATTTTTTGTAGCACATATTTGCATACACATTGGATTTATTTTCCTATTTTCCATTTGAAATACTGAATAACTGACACTAACCCATACCCTAATAGACTCTTACTACTAATCCTAATATGATGGAGTAAAATAACCCAAACAGAATAGAAATGCAAGCATTTCAGAGGAGGCATGGTGTATAGTTAGACTTGGCTTTTGCATGATAAAGTGTAGGTGTTATAATTCAAGTTAATTTTTAATTGAAATAGTTCCATGGGTACTTAAAGTAAACAAATATGTGAATTCCTCTCTCCCTTTCTCTGTAGCCTATTCAGCACATGTATTTTTATATGCACATATAGAATTCTACCTGGTACCACAGGTACACTCTTGTGAGGTGGCTGACTTGGCAGATAGAAATTGTGAGAATAGATCACTCCGCCTAAACGCTGTTGAAACTGAAATTTCAAACTATGGGTGAGCTTCCTAGTTGAACAACATTATACATAAATCCATGTTCAGTAAAATGAATATTTTTGGATCTGTGGATGATATATATTTCATGGTGAATTTCGATTGGCATATGTATTACTAATTTTTAATGTCTCTCTGTGTGTGTGTGTGTGTGTGTGTGTGTGTGTGTGTATATATATATATGTGTATATATATATATATATACACACACACACACACTAAATTTTTTTAAAATATAAAATATATGTGTCTTATTATACACTCCCTAAATTCATTCATATTCATGTATGTGGATTTAGAGTTAACAATTCACAAGATTATTCACGGAAATATTCATCCACCTGAAATACATATTTTTTCCTAGAAATAAAAAATAACTTCAGTGAATGGTGGATACAAATCCTAATATTTCTACAATAATTGATCCAGTTTGTCATCAATGCAAGTAGATTCCTATGGGACATGATGTGTATTTTGATGTTCATTTTTATTCACCACTGGTATGTTACAATTTCTTCAGTTTATGCACATTATAGGATATATATTTCATCCATACGTTAGCAAAATTATAGGCATTTGTTTCACTTTCAATCATTTTCTGCTTTAGAACACATGTAATCCTCCATGTTTCTTGACTGGTTTTTTCATGAGACTTCATTCCAAACATATTATTTTCGATTTCCATAATCAAATTTGAAGCAAAACTCACACACCCTTCATGATAAAGTATAACCCTAATATTACTATTAGATGTATAACTGGTTGGAATGAATGATTGTATATCAATATAAGATTTCTTATATATTTTCAGATATCAAATCAATCCATTATTTAAAGTGGAACCAGTTATATTATTTATTCACACTATTGTCTATTCATGCATTGTCTCTATATTCATAGACACAGAGTACACTTCTTTGTAAACCCAATACTAATTTATACGTCTTCAAAATTTTGCTCCCAGTAATGGTGGAAGAAATACTCATGTCATCTGATCTACATATTCATTTTATCAGAGTAATATTCTGGACACAAAAAGAAATGGTCACACTTATGTTTGCACGAAAGCCTAAATGTAAAGTGAACATGGATTACTAAAACCATCCATATCAAGTTTGGCTAATGCTCTCAAAATTCAATACTATTTGTGACAACATATTTGTTTCTTGCTAAGATTATATATTCAAACTCAACCCTGTTGAAAATATCTAATCCTATCTCTCACTTTATACTTTTCCTGATTTCATAATGTCTCTATTTATATCAGCTTTCCTACATACTTTCCGCAGTTCATCATTGTGACTGACTCTTCAATTGTGCTGACACTTACATTCACACTCTAATCCAAACCCTATTGCTAAGGAACTTTTGTTCCAAATCCTATACTCACTCTTCTTCTTAAACCTACTGACTATCTTCCTAATCCTACCCATTATCCCTTTTTGACTGGATGTTCTCTTATACATTCAATAATCCAAGGTACAGGGTCTAATGCCATTGTATATCGATCTATCTCAGACATCTGTGCAGAACATAATTCAACGCTAAGTATCACAATCAAGGGCCCATCCCCATTCTGCGCTTCAAATCTTACTTAGATTTCTGTTTTCATACATATATTTCACCTATATATACTTATAAATGTCGCAGGTTCCCAGTACCATTATTCATCCAGCAGAATGATTCCTAATTCAAATTGAACATATTATTAACCCTAACCATACACTGTTCCCTCAATCTAACTTTACAGAAGAGCAGGGACAGAGTTGGTCTTAGTATACAGGAATGTAGGGGATCTTCCACCTCCTGAGAACCTCAAGGTCCATGCAGAAATGATCCCTGGAGAAGATGTAGACAACTATGAAGGACCTGAGAGAGCAAAAGTCAGCTTCCATGGAAAACAACCTGGTCAGGATGAAGGGTTGTTTATGAATCAGCCTGTCTCTTCTTAATGTAGAGAAGATGGACCAAACCAGGTTGGTGTGGAGAGCTGTTCCTAGGTGCCTATGGTTGATATACCATTCTACCTTGTGAAAGTGTCACAGAAAGTAGGGGCAGCCTCCATCTCATGGTAGTCTTGGAAGCAACTGTTAGGACAAAGTGGTTACCAAGGCAGTGATCTGATTCAGTTCCTTAAGGAAGTGACCTCACCTCACTTCTTTGTTGATGGAACTCTCTGAACTTGGTATCCAAGAAGCCAGGCACCAAGAGGCAGTCCCAGTCTTAGTGGTCTCACTTGTTTGGACTTACCAAGGACAGAGTCAGTCATTCTTGCTACCTACTGATGTGAGGACGGCCATAACCAGGAAAGCTCTGAAGAGGGGCTTTTCCTGAGAAAGTAGGTAGTGGCTCACTGCTGGCTCCTGACAACTTCACAGAGTTGGCCAAGGAGACCAGATCTGAGACAGGACAGGCCATTTCATTGGAACATAGTATGGCCCACCAGTCAGAGGACACTCCGGATAGTCACAGACCTACATGGGGGAAGGAGGTGTCTTTGTGGGTGTGGGTGTGGGTTTGTGGTTTTGTCTCATATTCTGAGAATAGGTAGGAATGGCGGTTTGTTTGGTTTGGAGGGAACTGTTTCTAGTAAGTCATTTGACAAGGCGAGTGTTTCTATGTCTGTTTATACCACTGTGTCCCTGGTTGTAGACATTAGAAAAGAAAATGCATCAATTGGTGAGTCCTGTCTAGTAGAAAGCTTCTCAGCTTTCATCCTGCACAATTCATGAATGGACTGTGGCATGACTTATCGATGGGGAACACCTGCTAACTTCTTAAGTTCCTGTTTTCTTCCTGAATTGTGTGCACTCTCCAGAATAGGCTCATAGTTTTGTGTCAAATATATGTACCACCTCAAATCTCTGTGACATGGCCATGTACTGGATAGCTGAAGGGAATGGCGAGCATCTCAGAAAGCTCAGATATCAGTGAGACCAGGAATGCCTCATTGGAAAAACTCTGCTTTGGACATTTTGCTTACCGATTCTTCTCTTGCCCTGAAAGTCAGGAAGGTCTTTGCATCAGGTGTGTCATGTGGGAGTGTTTTGGTTTTAATTGTGGTCATTTTTGTGGCCGTTGGAAGACATGGCTATGTCCACCTGGGCTTGAACCCTTATGTGATTCCCCTTAGAGACTGAGTTCTGGAACTGACCTCAAAGAAGTATTGCCATGTATTGTGTTGGGATTTTAGGAGGCCACGCATGAGAGTCGCCCTTGGAAACTGAGATCTAGGCCCAGGGAGGCTTTCCGAAGAGCACTGGAAATCTCAGGAAGGACATCACATGATTTTATTCTTAAAACTTGGCAGCCATCGTTGCAAGTCAAAACACACATGGACCTCACATTGTAGACCTCAAATGCCTGGCTTATTGTGACCTTTTAGCCTGTCTTTGGGAAGCCTTGCCTGTTAGAATTCTCCAGAGCTTTCATTGAAATGAGCTTCTTCTCCATTTAATGGTTCCTGAATAAATTGAAACCCACAGTGCCTTCAACTTCATCCATGAAAAATGCCTAGATAAATATCATTAAAGTTTGGAAATTCCCATCACCTGGTGGCACTGGAGAACCTTTAGGTGTCCTATTACTGATTATGAATGTACCAGACAGTGCCTTGATTGACTGGGTTTCATGAAAATGGTGTAGAACAGAGATGCCAGTAACTTGGAGCCTGATGAGTAGTCGGCCTAGAGCAGTGGTGTGCAGGTGTGTGTTAAAACATCTGTGGTGGGCTGATGTGGATATGCCATTGGCTTTCAAATGCCTTGTGACTGATATAGTGCAGCCCCCATACCCTTGTATGTAAAGGCATCTTGTTATATGGACAGGTTGAAGGGCAATGTTTAGAATCAGATTGCTGTGGTCAAGGGGGCAAGCTATGTGGGATATAAGCCAGGTTGGTGCATTCTCCTGCAGACCCTTACCCACCACACATGACAGAACTCCCTCCATCACTGTGTCCCAGTTGAACTTCTCGTATTTTGTGAAGCAAATACCAAACTCCCAGTGCAGCTGCAAGAAACACCACAAAAAGTGGAGGATGACCAAATGGCTTCACAGTCCACACTGCAAGACACTTAGCGCCCAGTGGCAACAGTTTACCTATAAAGAGAGAATTCAGCCCTACTGCTTCATGTTCATAGGAAAAAAAGAAACCATGTCCTCCAGGTCATATAGATGCAGACCCAGCTTTGATGGTCTCACTACAAAGGAAGCTAAAGCTCCTGTCATCAACATATATTTCAGGTGCCCAATCTCAGAGGCAGTTTCTCAAGAAGTCTTTAGGCCAGCAGAGCTCCATGTTTTTGGAGTTTTTACCCTGTCCTTTACTTTTGGAAACTCCTCTACAACCTCGAAGGTTGTGAACTCCTGAGCATTTTCCATTACCGATATGTATTCACAGATTTCTAACTCTTCTCCTCTAATTATGTCTTACTTGGAGTGAAGGAAATGTCAAGGCATTGTTCTGAATGAGAGTGGGAAGATTTTTGGGTAGCACATATTTGCCTACACATTGGATTCATTTTCGAATTTTCCATTCGAAATACTGAATCCCTGACTGTCAGGGGTAGAAGGAATTCTTCTTCAAAGAACAGCCTGACACTTACAAGAAACAGCCCCCAGGAGACATCCTGTCTTGAAGACATCCTGTAGCCACATATGTCCCTGAGACATCCTGTGGCCATCTTTCTTCCAGAAACATCCTGAAGTTATCTCACCTTGTGAAGACATCCAGGAACTGCTGATAATAGAGCTTTCCCATATCCAGCATATTAATACCCATGTGTGAACAATAAAATTTTGCAGCTTGATCAGAACTCCTGTGTTGCTCTCATCTCTCATGCCTCTTGTCCCTTCATTCCTCCCCATCTAGGTTCGCTGACCACGTTGATGTGTCCTGCCGGCCGGGACATCTGGCACCCACCGACTGGGGCTCAAGCCTTTGACTGAGGGGGAACCCCTTCCTCCTGGAAGACTTGGTCAAGAGGAGCTCACGATCGCCTCAGCAGACACCACCCGGAGACATATCCAGGAGGAAGGTGGGGATGATGCACGGTGAGTGACGCACCATGTGACAAGCAGTATCGTCACATGATTTGTTTATTTCAGGCCTCAAGGAGTCCTTCAAGACATGAGGGGCACATGTTAAGAAAAAGGACTTAAAATTTTTCTTTTCATACATAGAAGAATTGTGTCCATGGTTTCCTCTTGAAGGGACCATTGATGGCAAAAATGGCTTAGAGTAGGAGACTGTTTAAAAGATTATTATGAATCATTTGGCCCAGAAAAAAATGCCAGTTCCCACCTTTTCTTACTGGAACTTAATTAATGAAATTCTTAAAAGTTTTCGCTTTGACAATGGTACCTTACAACTTGTCAGGATTGGGGAAGAGATTATGCAAAAGACCTCTCGTCCCCCCTCTGCATGCCCATCATTAGTATAGACATAGAACCTTCTCAGTCTTCCCAGGACCCTGAGAACCTTCCTGGTCCCCCTCAAAATACGACCCTAATTAATAAGGCTCCAATGATTAAAAACCACCTTTATCCAGTTTTAAATCCCAGAGACACATTGACCCCTGGGGAGGACGCTATCTTGGAGAAGGAAGCAGCTCTCTACCATTCAGAACACCCGCGACCTCTCAGGACCGTGCCACAGCCTATAGGATTTACCAAGCGAAGGTGAAAGCACCTATGTAAAACATCTTGCCTTTGAAAATGCTAACCCAGCATGTCAGAATGTTCTTCAACCACATAAGGATAAAGGGAAACTTTCTGAAGTTATTAGACTCTGTGCAGACGTGGGTGCAGCCCATGCCATGGGTCTGGCTTTAGGGACCGCCTTTACCAAGGCCTTTCACAATCCTGGCTCACGTACTTGCTTTACTTGTAAACAACCTGGCCATTTTGCATGTGAGTGTCCCACAGGCAAACAAAGCCTAGGAATAGCGTCTCCTCAAACTGGGGCTTAACCGCCCCCAGCTACCCTTTTCCATAGAAGTGGTAAAGGTCATCACTGGGCCAGTGAGTGTAGATCTAAGACAAATGCCCTCACACAGCCTATTTCTTCCTACTTCTCGGGAAACTCCCTGCGGGGCCAGCCCCCGGCCACAACATCCCCCACGACAAACACAGGAGCAATAAAGTTTGTTCCCTCCTAAACTCCCAACCTACCACAAAATCCTTCTCCACAATTGCCTCCCTCCAACTAGCCACCCCAGGCAGCACAAAATTGGACCTCTGTGCTGCCACAAATACAATATTAGACACAATGCAAGGGCCCCAGATAATACCCAATGAAATTATGGGTCCCCCTCCATCTCATACATGTGCCCTTAATCTTGGAAGAGCCTCCACTACCATACAAGGTGTTCAGGTCTTCGTTGGCATTAATGATAATGATTTCACTGGAGAAATAAAAATACTGGCCACTGCTATTAATGGAGTTGCCGCCATCCCAGCAGGAACAAGACTTGCACAATTAATTCTCCTTCCCTTGGATTCAGGAGGCATTTCCAAAACCCAAACCTACCTCGGGGGACTGCCTTCTTGGGCTTCTCTGATGTGTATTGGGTTCAGCCCATTTCTCACAATAGACCCACCCTTACCTTACTTACTGAAGGAAAGCAATTCCAAGGAGTTCTAGATATTGGAGCTGATGCCACAATTATTTCTCAAAAATACAAGCCATCAGGTTAGCCCCTCACTCCATCCTTGACTGACCTTAAAGGGATAGGAAAATAAAAAAATCCTCTGGTCAGCTCTAGGTCTATTAGCTGCACTTATAAAGATGGTAATAAGTCAACTGTCACTCCTTTCGTTGATTCTGACCTCCCTGTTAACGTATAGGGAGGAGATATTTTGAGTTATTGGAAGTTATTCTCGCCAGTCCCAATTCCATGGTGACTCATCAAATGCTTCCTATGAATTTTGTTCCTGGTACAGGCCTGGGGATACTGAAACAAGGACTGGTGGAGGCTATACAACCCATACAAAAACAAATACATGTGGACTTGTGTATTCAGATTTTTAGTGTCAGTCCCTGACCCTCCTGTACCCCATGCAGATAAAATTATTTGGGAGACTCAGACTCCTGTGTTGGTGGATCAGTGGCCCCTTACCCAAGAAAAATTGGAGGCTGCCTCCACGTTAGTGCAGGAACAGCTTGCAGCCGGCCATGTAAAGCCCTCAACCTCATCATGGATTACTCATATTTTTATTATCAAGAAAAAATCAGGCAAGTGGTGCCTTTTACAATATTTGTGTGCCATTAATAAAGTTATGCGCCCGATGGGAGCACTACAGCCAGGCATTCCCACACCAGTGGCGATTCCAAAAAACTATTGTAAAATGGTTATTGACTTAAAAGATTGCTTTTTTACCATCTTTTTACATCCTGAGGATAGACCCTATTTTGCCTTTAGTCTCCCTCACATTAATTTTCAGGGCCCTATGCAGAGATTTCAATGGAAGGTTCTTCCCCAAGGTATGGCCAACAGCTCTAGTCTTTGCCAAAAACACGTTGCTCAAGCAGTAGACCCTGTGAGAGAGCGATGAGCACAAAATTATATTTTACATTATATGGATGATTTGTTAATTGCTGCACCTAATACCCATGACCTTAATAATTGTTACTTGGACTTTTACAAAACCTCACTACCTTGGGACTACAGATAGCTCCAGATAAGTTTCAAACACAGGACCCTTATACCTATTTGGGCCTTAAACTTCAAGATAATCAGATCCAAATTCCTAAAATACAACTATGTGTTTACCATCTTCACACACTTAATGATTTTCAAATATTACTGGGGGATATTCAATTGCTAGGAACATATTTAAAATTACCCACTTGTGTACTTTTGCCCCTTAATGATATTTTGATAGGTGATTCCCACCCCTCCTCCCCTCAAAAGCTTACTCCCGAGGCATGACATGCATTAAACCAAGCCACAGAAGCCATTGCCCAAAAGTTTGTTACACAAATTTCTTATAACCTTCCTCTGGTTCTGGTTATTTTCCACACTCCTCATACACCCACAGGAATATTTTGGCAGCGAGATCCACATTTTAAAAATAAAGGCTGCCCCTTGCTTTTGGTCCTTGTATCCACCACATCCTCCAAGGTTATTACTGTTTATCTTGCTCAGGTAGCTTCTCTTATTTTTGAAGGTCGTTTGCTTTCTCGACAACATTTTGGCAAAGACCCTGATAATATTTTAATTCCATATACTAAGGACCAAACCCTTACTACAATTTTTACTAGAGACATGGATCAATGGGGTATTGCCCTATCAGGCTTTTTGGGAACAATTCATAACCACATCCCCAATGACCCCGTTTTAAATTTTGTCCAGTTACATTCATTTATTTTTCCCAAAATTACTCAAAAGGCTCCCATTAATCAAGAACTTACTGTCTTTACAGATGGTTCCAGTAATGGCCGTGCAGTCTTTGTTGTCAATAACAAGCCTACCACCTTTGATACTGTCTATCAGTCAGCTCAGTTTGTGGAATTGTTCACCATAACACAAGTTTTCATAAAGTTTTTTTGATAATCTTGTTAATATTTATACAGACAGTGCCTACATTGCTCTTTCTGTGCCCCTGCTGGAGATTTCACCAACCATTATGGCTTCTTCCAATTCCCCCTTTCTGTTTCACCAGCTTCAGCAGCTAATTCAGGCCAGAAAACATGCATTTTCCTTAGGACACATCATGACACACTCTGACCTTCTGAGCCCTCTAACACAAGGTAATGCCCAAGCTGATGCAGCAACACGTTCCATCTTTCCAATTTTTGTTGGCTCCATTCAAAAGGCCATGGAGTTACAAAATCTTCACCATCTAAATTCCCAGAGCCATCGATTACTTTGGAAAATTACCAGGCAACATGCATGAGAAATAGTAAAAGCATGCCCTGGTTGCACTGTCTCCCTCCCCATTCAACACTTGGGAGTTAACCCCCGAGGATTACAGCCCAATCAGGTTTAGCAAATGGATGTTATTCATTTTCCTGAATTTTGAAAAACCAAATATATATACGTTTCTATAGATACCTTCAGCGGCTTTAGTTTTGCATCACCACATTCTGGAGAGGCTACCAAAGATGTCCTTTCTCATCTTGTTTCAGCCTTTTTTGTAATGGGTAAACCAATACATATTAAAAAAGATAAATGTCCTGCATATACCAGTGCCAAGTTTAAACAGTTTTGTGCTACCTTGCAATTTTGTCATACTACTGAAATTCCATACAACTCTCAGGGCCAAGGCATGTGGAACTTGCCCAGCTTAGCTTAAAGACTTGGCTATCCCGTCTTAAGGCTTCCGCCCTTGTATTTACCACTCCCAGGGATCGCCTTAACCATGCATTATTTGCCCTTATTTTTCTTACCTTAGACAGTGAAGGCCATTTGGCCACAGACAGACACTGGCATCCTTCGTCCAATTCTGTTCGCTCGCCTGTTATGTGGTGCAATCCCATTACAAATAAATGAAAACGCCCAGATCCTATCCTCATCAGGGGATGAGGCTCAGCTTGTGTTTTGGACCAAGAGCAAGCATCCCCAAGATGGTTACCAGAATGCCTGGTTAAACAGGTAAATTACTTACCTCAACCCAGGGACGGAGGCCCTCCCCCTGAGGACAAATTTTCCTCCATTTCAGATACAGCCAACAATCTGTGTGAGGATCCTGCTTAAGGCACTTCTGCTGAACAGGTTTGAACACGGAGACCTTGGACCTCCAATTTCCAACATCATGGAGTACCTTTTTGCCCCCCCCCGTGAATGCAAAGGAGGATTTTGGACTGAGGCTCCCACTAGTTGGACCCAGACTGCTGACTGCATGACTAAGGTGACTTACCTCCGTGCCAAGGTTGACCATAATCTCGGAGGAGTTCATCAGCCTAAATGGGTATGTGTTAACAAGCCAAAGATTATTCCCCCTAGTACAAGTAAAGCTCTCCAAAATTGTTCTGCAACTTGTACGCATACCCAGGCGATGCATGTCTCTTGTAATGTGTCGGCTTCACTTTGTGTTAATAAACAGGGAGAACAATTTTTTGAAGCCTCCCTAACTAAAACTCATGCAGCAGGGGGACCACTATTCATTATACCCCCATTCTCTTTGACCATGGAGGAGATGGCAAATACACCAAGCTACAGTCAGCTGGGTGCCAAGGCACTGTCGGAAAAGGTTCCTACTGGCCCATTAAGGCCCCTACAGGGGTCTCTGATGGTGGAGGACCCACTTATTCTGTCAAGCATCCTCAGATAATCAAACTTTTGAAACCCCAAATCCCTGAGCTCACATATCATCCCTTAATGTAGCCTAAATCCCAGTTCCCAGGTTTAGATACCAATACATTAGATATTTTGCAAACTACATTCTCCTAGCTTAATAATTCGAACCCCACCCTTGCTGGTGATTGCTGGCTCTGCATGACAGCAGGGGCAATCATGCCTATGGCAGTTCCTATTAATTCTATCATGGACAATGATAATACATGCCAACCCGGATTTCCCTTTAAAGTACAGCCTATAGGCACTTTTACATTATTTCTTTTAGGCGCGATGCAGAATAATACCTATGATACTGATGTTCGACTTACTTCCTTTGGAAATTGCTCAACAGTATAAAATTATTCCTCACCCACCCCATCTCTTTGTTCCTCCAATGGCACAGTTTTTATGTGTGGAGGAAACTCGGCCTTCCCACGCTTCCAGCGAATTGGACCATTGGTTGTGTTCTTGCTTTATTACTCCCTGATATAACTATTGTCCCAGGAGATGAACCTCTACCAATTTCTAGCCTAGACACTTTAGTCAAAAGACATAGGTGGGCAATACAGGCTTTACCACTCATTGCCAGCCTTGGAATAACAGCTGCTGTGGGCACAGGTACAGTGGCTTAGGCACGGCTATTCACTCTTACCATCGCCTGTCTCAACAACTTATAAATTATGTACAAACTTTATCAGGAACCTTTAAAGATTTGCAGGACCAAATAAATTCCCTGGCAGAAGTGTTCCTTCAAAACAGACGGGGCTTAGATTTGCTGACAGCTAACCAGGAAGGTATTTGCTTAGCCTTAGGGGAACGATGCTGCTTTTATGCCAATAAATCAGGCATAGTACGCATTAAAATTAAGCAGCTTCAAGAAGATCCAGAAAAGAGACAAAGGGAACTATTTGAAAATCCCCTCTGGATTGGGCATAATGGTTTTCTACCCTACCTTCTTCCCCTATTAGTCCCTTTGTTGGGTTTACTTTTAATGGTGTCCATAGGCCCCTGCATTATAAAGAGGCTGGTACAATTTATTAAAGAACAGATTAATATTTTGGTTTCTAAGCCCATACAGGTCCACTATCATGGTCTGGAGATGGAAGACAGCACTGCCCACATTTAAAAGAATGTTCAACCCTTCTCACAGGCTTATTAAGTTTACATCCCCACAGATCTCTCTTTCTTACAGAAAACTATAAGTAACAGCTCTGAGCAACCATCTTCTACCCTTGCAATAAGGGTTCGTTCTCCATGGGCCCCTCCGCTTGGGGGAGGACACACCCTTGGAATGAGCACGTTAGGCCATAATAACGGAGGGTCCAGGAAGGACTGCAGGAGGATGGATCCACGGATCCCCAAACACAAGACCTCTGAATGACACGCTCTGGTGCATGGCGGTTGGCATGCTATCCCCTCAAAGACGTCTCCTCCAAAAACATGCCAAAGCCAACACGAAATCTCCTAGGAAAGATGCTCGCTCAAATCAGGAGATATTCTAAGGCATTCTAGAGAAACAGAGCCACTATCACCCCCTAAATCCATGGCCTGTAAGGTATGGTCGAATATTTTATATAACAAAAGGGGAGATGTCAGGGGCTACAAGGAAGTTCTCCTTCAAAAAATAGACTGACACAAGAAACATCCCCCTGGGACACAACCTGCGTGGGAGACATCCCACAGCCATCTATCTCCTTTTGACATCCGGCTACCATCTGTCTACCTGAAACATCCTGAGGTTATCTCACCCTGTGAAGACATCCAGCAACTGCCGATAAGAGAGCTTTCCCATCCGCAGCATATAAATACCCTCTGAGAATAATAAAAGTTTGCAGCATGATCAGAACTCCTGTCTTGCTGTCATCTCTCGTGTCTCTTGTCCCTTCATTCCTCCCCAACTAGGATCGACACCCAAGTTGATGTGTCCTGCCAGCCGGGCCATCTGACACTAACCCATACCCTCCTAGACTCTGATGACAAATCCTAATATGATGGAGAAAAATAACCCAAACAGAATAGAAATACAAGCAGTTCAGAGGAGGCATGGTGTATAGTTGCACTTGCCTTTTGCATGATATAGGGTAGGTGTTATAAATCTAGTTAATTTTTAATTGAAATAGTTCTCCATGTGTTTTTAAAGTTAACAAATATGTGAATTCCTGTCTCCCTTTCTCTGTAGCCGATTCAGCACATGTATTTTTATATGCACATATAGAATCCTACCTGGTATCAGATGTACATTCTTGTGAGGTGGCTGACTTGGAAGATACAAATTGTGAGAAGAGATCACTCCTCCTAAATGCCGTTGGAACAGAAAATTCAACCTATGGGTGAGCCTCCTAGTAGAACAACATTATACATAAATCCATGTTCAGTAAATTAAATATTTTTGCATCTGTGGATGATATATACTTCATGATGAATTTCGATTGGCATATATATTGCTACATTTTATTGCCTGGGTGTGTGTGTTGTGTGTGTGTGTGTGTGGGTGTATATATATATATATATATATATATATATATATATATATATATATATATATACACTCTCCAAATATTTCAAAATATGAAATATATGTGTCTTACATATACTACCTAAATTCATTCATGTTCATGTATGTGGATTTATAATCAACTTTTCACAATATTATTCTCAGAAATATTCATCCACCTGAATTACATATTTGTTTTATAGTACTGAAAACTAACTTCAGTGAGTGGTGCATACAATCCTAATATTTCTACAGTAACTGACCCAGTTTAACATCAATGCAACTAGATTCCTCTTGGATATGATGTCTATGTTGAAGTTCATTTTATTCAACACTGGTACATTACTATTTGTTCAGTTTATACACATCATAGGATATATATTTCATCAACAACTTCAATAATTTATAGGATTTTGATTCACTTTCAATCATTTCCTGATTCAGAACACATGTATTCCTCCAGGTTACATGATTGTTTTTTCATGAGACTTCTTTCCAAACGCTTTTTTTTTCGATTTCCATAATCATTTTGAAGAAAAACTGACACACTCTTCATGATAAACCATAACCCTAATATTACCATTAGATGTATTTCTGGTTGGAATGAATGATTGCATATAAATATACGATTTTCTGTTTATTTTCAGATATCAATTCAATCGAATATTTAAAGTTGGAACAAGTTATAATATTTAATCACAGTATCGTCTATTCATAAATTATCTCTATGTTCATAGACACAGAGTAAATCTATTTGTAACCCCAATACTAATTTTTTCATCTTCAAAATGTTGCTCCCAGAAATGGTGGAAGAAATACTCATGTCACCTAATCTACATATACATTTTATCACAGTAATATTCTGGACACAAAAAGAAGAGGTCACACTTATGATTGTATCAAAGCCTAAATGAAAAGTGAGCATAGATTACTGAAAACATTCATGTCCAGTGTGCCTAATGCTCTCAAATGTCAATCCTATTGGTGACTACATATTTGTTTCTTCTTAAGACTATATTTTGAACCTCAACCCTGTTGCAAATGTCTAATCCTATCACTCAATTTATACTTTGCCTGATTTCCTAATGTCTCTATTGATGTCTGCTTACCTAAATATTTTCCCCAGTTCACCATTGTGACTGACCCTTCACGTGTGCTGACATTTACATTCACTCTCTACCCGATACACTATTGCTAAAGAACTTTTGGTCCAAATTCTGTACTCAGTCTTCTTCTGAAACTTATCGAATATCTTCCTAATCCTACCGACTATCCCTGTTCTAGTGGATGTTCACTTCTACATTCAATCATCCAAGGTACAAGGTCCTATGCCATTGATTATCGATTTATCTGAAACACCTGTGCAGAACGTATATCAAAGCTAAGTATCCCAATCAATAGCGCAATGCCCTTCTGGGCTTCAAATCTTACCTAGATTTTTGTTTTCATACTTATATTTCACCTATATATTCTTATAAATATCACAGGTTCCCAATACCATTATTCATCAATTAGAATAATTCCTAACCCAAATCAAACTTGTTATTAACCCTAACCATACACTCTTCCCTCAATCTAACTTTACAGAAGAGCAGGGACCAAGTTGGTCTTACAATACAGGAATGTAGAGAATCTTCCACCTGTTGTAAAACTCAAAGGTCCATGAAGAAGTGATCCCTGGAGAAGATGTAGGCAGCCATGAAGGACCTGAGAGAGCAAACGTCATCTTCCATTGCAAACAACCTGGTCAGGATGAAGGGTTGTGTCTGAATCAGCCTCTCTGTTCATAATGTAGAGAAGATGGACACAAACAGTCCTTTTTGGAGACCTGTTCCTGGGTGCCTATGGTTCATATACCATTCTAACTTGTGAAAGTGTCACAGGAAGTAGGAGAAGCCTCGATCTCATGGGACCCTTGGAAGCAACTGTTAGGACAAAGTGGTTGCCAAAGCAGTGACCTCATTCAGTTCCTGAAGGAAGTGACCTCACCTCACTTCCTTGGTCATGGAACTCTCGGTACTTGGGATCCAGGAAGCAAGGTACCAAGAGCCTGTCCCAGTCCCAGTCCCAGTGGGCTCACTTGTTTGGATTTACCAAGGACAGAGTCAGTCTTTCATGGTACCTACAGATATGAGGATGGCCAACTGCCAGGAAAACTCAGAAGAGGGGCCTTTCCTGAGAAAGCAGATAGTGGCTCACCGCTGGCTCCTGACAAGTTCACAGAGTTGGTGTTTTCCGGGGAACATAAGTTGGCCCACCAGTCAGAAGACACTCTGGATAGTCACAGACATACTTTGTAGAAGGTGGTGCCTCTGTGGTTGTCGGTGTGGGTTTGTGGTTTTGTCTCATGTTCTGAGAATAGGTAGGAAAGGCGGTTTGTTTGGTTTGGAGTGAACTGTTTATAGTAAGTCGTTTGGCAAGCAAGTGTTTCTATGTCTGTGTATCCCACTATGTGCATGGTTTTAGATATTAGAAAACTGAATGCATCAATTGTTGTCTCCTGTCTAGCAGAAAGCTTCCCAGCATTCATCCTGCCGAATTTATGAATGGATTTCAGCTTGCCTGATCGATGGGCAACATGTGGTATCTTCCAAAATTCCTGCATTCTTCATGAATTCTGGCTACTCTCCAGAATAGGCTCATGGTTTTGTGTCCAAGATATGTAGCAGTTCCAAGCCCTGTGACATGGCCATGTACTGGATAGCTAAAGGGAATGTCGAGCATCTCAGAAAACTCAGATATAAGTGTGACCATGATAGTCTCAGTGGAGAAACCCTGCTTTGGGCCTTTTGCTTACCTATTGTTCTGTTGCCCTGAATGTCAGGAAGGTCTTTGCCTCAAGACATCCGTTTGTGAAGCCTGAAGAAAACAGGTTCAAATGGAAATGAATGGACATCACCTGTGGATATTTGCTTAATTCCTTTGAAAATGGAAGTGTCTGAATCAGCCTCTTGGCCCTGTGTGAGGCCGTGGCTTAGATTCTCAACCCCTGAAGAATCTAAAGAAACATCACATGTGTGCATCCAAAACAAAAATGGCCAAAAGTGCAGTTATTGTGGATGAAGTCTCTCCCCATTCTCTGTAAGGTTCCTGACCTCCATCAAGTTAGAATAGGGATCCATTGGGCCAAATCATTTCTTCAAATCCCTAAATTGCTTGAGTTTTCCCGTGACTACAATTCACATAAAGAATCCAAACTGCACAGTCAATACGCCTCAAATTGGAGAAGCAGAGAAGTATTAACAGCAGGCCTATTTGAACACTCCTGGTTCACAGGAATGGTGTCCAGGCCACCCTGAATTTAGGCAAATTAGGGGCAAGAGAGATTATTTAGGAGACTGTCTTGGGCTTCGCCCCTCGTGGAAATTTCCAGCAATAGGTTATGATGAGTGTCTATATAAAAGAACATGAGGGCCATGTGGGATTGTTTTGGTTTTAATTGTGGTTGTTAGTGTGGTGATTGGAAGAGATGACTGGGTCCACCTTGACATGAACTCTGGTGTTTTTCCCCTTAGAGACTGAGTTCTGGAACTGACCTCAGAAAAGTATTGCCATTAATTGTGTTGGGATTTTAGAAGGCCATGCATGAGAGTCGCCCTTGGAAACTGAGATCAAGGCCCAGGGTGGCTTTCAACAGAGCACTGGGAATCACAGCCAAGATATCACATAATTTTCTTCTGAAAGACTTGGCAGCCGTAGTTGAGAGTCAAAAGTCACATGGACATCACATTGTAGAACTCAATGGGCCTGGCTTCATTTGACCTTTTGGCCATTCTTTGGGAAGCATTGCCTGTGAGATTTCTCCAGAGCTTTCATTGAAATGAGCTTCGTCAACATTAATGGTTCTGGAATGAACTGAAACTCACAGTGCCTCCACCTTCATTGTTGAAATATGGCTAGAAAAATACCATGAAATTTTTGAAATTTCCATGACCAGCTGGCACAGGAGAACCTTTGGATTTCCTGTTGCTGATCATGAGTATAACAGACACTGCCTTGATTGACTGGTTTTAATGAAAATTGTGTAAAACAGAGATGCCAATAAGTTGGAGCCTGATTATTAGTGGGCCTAGAGCAGTGGTAGGCAGGTGTGTGATAAAACATCTGTGGTGGGGCCATGTGGATCTGCCATTGGCTTCCAAATGGCTTGTGACTGACATGATACAGCCAGCAGTCCCTTCTAAGTAAAGGCATCTTGTTATTTGGAGAGGTTTCAGGGCAATGTTCAGAATCGATTTGCTATCGTCAATGGGGCAAGCTATGTGATATAGAAGCATGGTTGGTGCATTCTCCTGCAGAAATTAAAATACCACACGTGACAGAACTCCCTCCTGCACTGTGTCCCAGTTGAACTCCGTGTATTTCATGAAGCAAATACCAAACTCCCATTGTAGCAGCAAGAAACACCATGAAAATTGGAGGATGAACAAATGGCTTCACAGTCCACACAGGGAGACACTTAGAACCCAGTGGCCACAGTTTACCTACAAAGATCAAATTCAGGACTGCTGCCTCATGTTCATTGGAAAATAAGAAACTATGTTTTACAGGTCACATAGGTGCAGACCCAGCTTTGATGATCTCACTACAAAGGAAGCTAAAGCTCCTGATAACAACATATGTTTCAAGTGACCAAAGTCAGAGGCAATTTCTCAAGAAGTCTTTAGGCCAGCAGAGCTCCATGTTTGTGGAGTGTTCACCCTGTCCCTTACTTTTGGAAACTCCTCTACCACCTCCAAGGTAGTGAACTCCTTAGCATATTCCATTCCAGATAAGTATTCACTGATTTTCTAACTCTTCTCCTCTAATTATGTCTTACTTGGGGCGAAGATAATGTCAAGCCATTGTTCTGGAGGAGTGGGAAGATTTTGTGTAGCACATATTTGCATACACATTGGATTCATTTTCCAATTTTCCATTCGAAATACTGAATCCCTGACTCTAACCCCTACCCTACTAGACTCTGACTAATAATCGTAATATGATAGAGAATAAAAACTCAAACAGAATAGAAATACAAGCAGTTCAGAGGAGGCATGGTATATAGTTGGAATTGCCTTTTGCATTATATAGGTTAGAAGTTATAAATCTAGTCAATTTTTTGTTGAAATAGTTCTCCGTGTGTTTTGAAAGTTAACAAATATGTAAATTCCTGTCTCCCTTTCTCTGTAGCCTATTCAGCACATGTAATTTTATATGCACATATAGAATCGTACCTGGTATCACACGTACATTTTTGTGAGGTGACTGACTTGGCAAATACAAATTTTGAGAAGAGATCACTCCTCCTAAATGCTGTTGGAACTGAAAATTCAACCTATGGGTAAGCCTCCTAGTTGAACAACATTATACATAAATCCATGTTAAGTATATGAATATTTTTGGGTCTGTGGATGATATGTATTTCATGATGAATTTCAATTGACATATATATTGCTAGTTTTTAATGTCTGTGTGTGTGTGTGTGTATATGTATATATATATATATATATATATATATATATATATATATATATATATACTCTACGGATTTTTCAAAATATGAAATATTTGTGTCTTATTATGCACTCCCTAAATTCATTCATATTCATGTATGTGGATTTATAATCCACTTTTTAAAAAATTAATCTCAGAAATATTCATTCATTCAAACTGAAATACATATTTTTTCCTAGTACTGAAACAGTTTTCAGTAAATGGTGCATCCATATCCTAATATTTCGGCATTGCAAGATGACTGTGAAGACAGTGTATCACACCCAGTGTACCCTGCCACTGCGCAGGTGAATAACGAGTTAGAACGATGAAAAACTATCTTGTTAGGATCTTACAGGAAAATGGGTGTTTACCGAAATCTAGAAGACTGATTTCCACCACCGAGGTCCGGTAATTGAGTCTCAAACACAAGCCACTTGTGCAACCGGAGATCCATTCTGATTTATCCGCGTGACCTGCCCCGTGTCTACAAATGGTGAGGCACCACCGAGAAGCGACCAGCAAGCAGGGAGAAACGTTGCTGCAGATTCTGTGGAATCCTGCTGGCTGAGCATCCACTGAGCCCCCAGCTGAATTTGGGATTTCAGACGGGAAAGTTAGCAGTACATTTCTATACCCCAAAGTGGAAACTCCACAAAGGAAACCAGCAGCCACCATCTTGGAGAGCTGAAGTAACCACCACCACTCCCAGACAGATTGCAACAATAAAACAGGTGTGTGTTTCTCAGCTCATCTCACATACAGAGGAAAATTCGCATAAAATCTCTCCTAGGCTTTTTGGGGAGGGATAATCAGAGCAAGTCTGCATAAAGACTGGGGGAAAACTAGAGGCACCTGACCTTCATCTCCCCTTCCCATCAGCGGCAAAAATGAAACTTGTCTAGCCAGTGCGGGGCGAGGGGCAAGCGGAAAATATTAAAACAATAGAGTTCCAGGGTTCACAATAGACACCCTCCCCACCCAACAAACGGCAGACCCGGAGAACAGTTTGAGCTGCCGAGAAGCATCACTCAGGAGAAATCTGGTCTACCAGGAGAAATCAGGACTAGCAGGATAAACCAGGGGACTAGAGGCCAGGCCCTCCTGACTGGGTGGCTGGAGAACGCCAGACCGCTGCCAGTGTGACTGGGCAACTGGAGACCACCTTCCTGCCGGCGCCAGCCCACCTGCTGACGGCATGTCTTGATGGCTGGAGAACGCTCGCCTGCCGACGACCGAACGCGCAACTGTGTGGCTAGAGATCACCCACCCGCCGGTGACAGCCCATCCGCTGCCCGCGCTACTGGGTGGCTGGAGACTGCCGGCATGCCAGCGACCGGGTGCTGAAACCAACAAGAGACAATCCAGTCCACCCCCCCAATTCGGACACTCCGGCAAGGAGCCTGGGGCCCACCACAGCAGAGAGGTGACATCACTGGAGCTCGGCTGTCAGAATTCCTTAACAGCGAAATCCACTTAAGCAGGCATAGTCTAGCAACACAAAGGAGAGAAAACAGAGATATATAAACCCATAACAAATCTATAGAAGAGAGCAGAAACACAGCAATCAAATAGAGCCAGAAAATAACGTGAACATCATGAAAAAACAAGGGGAAAAAAAGGTGTAGAAACAATGAAGGACAACTTAATACTACAGGAGAACCTAGAAGCATCAGAAACAGGGATAGGGAAAAAACTTAAGTCATACCTAACTCAGATGGAAAGGAATAATAGAGAAGACATGAGGCAGCAAGTCCAAGAAATAAAAGTATATTTTGAAAATGAATTAAACAACCAAATTCAAATGGCAAAGAACAAGGTTTACCAGGAGATAGAGATCTTTTAAAAAATCATACAGTAATTCTAGAAATGCAGGAAACTATAAACCAAATTAAAAACTCAAACAAGAATATTTCAAATAGACTAGATCAAGTAGAAGTCAGAACATCAGATAATGAAGACAAAGTTTGTCAACTTGAAAAGAATATAGTCAACACAGAAAACATGCTTAAATCCCATGAGCAACTATTCAAGAGATATGGGATGTCATAAAAAAACCAAAATTGGGAGTCATCGGGATAGAAGAAGGCATAGAGATTCAAACCAAAGGAATGGACAACATATTAAATGAAATAATTCTAGAAAACATCCCAGAGATGAAAGATGGAATGGATTGCCATATCCTGGAAGCCTACAGGACCTCAAACATTCAAAACCATAATAGACAAACTCCAAGACATATAATTATGAAGATAGCCAACATACAGAACAAGGAGAGAATATTAAAAGCTACGAGAGAAAGTAGGCAGATAACATTCAGGGGTAAACCAATTAGGTTAACAATTGATTTTTCATCACAGATTTGAAAGCGAGAAGATCTTTGAACAATGTATTTCAAACACTGAAAAATAATGGATTCCAACCAAGAATACTGTATCCAACAAAATTAAGCTTCAGATTTGACAATGAAATTAAGTCTTTCTTGATAAACAAAAGCTAAAAGAATTCGCAGACAGAACACCAGCACTGCAAAGCATTTTGAGCAAAATACTACAAGAAGAGGAATTGAAAAATAGTGCCCAAAACTAACAGTGGGAGGTATCTCAGTAAAGGGGTAAGAAAATAACCAAAAAGTAAAAACTACCCAAATTAAAATAAATAAATAAATAAACATGACTGGAAGTATAAATCATATTTCAATTGTAACCTTAAATGTTAAAAATCTAAACTCACCAATCAAGAGACATAGGCTAGTAACCTGGATCAAAAAAATAAATCCAACAAAATGCTGCCTTCAGGAGACTCTTTTGATAGGTAAAGACATACACAGGCTGAAAGTGAAAGGTTGGGAAAAATCTTACCACTCACATGGCCCTCGGAAGCAAGCAGGAGTGGCCATACTCATATCATATAAAATCAACTTCAAACCTACGTTAATCAAAAGGGATAAAGTAGGACACTATATATTGTTAAAAGGAACCATCCACCAACAAGACATAACAATTATCAATTGGTATGCACCAAACAATTGAGCTGCAACGCTTATAAAACAAACTCGCCTCAAGTTCAAGAGTCAAATAGACTACAACACAATAATTATGGGTGACTTCAACACACCGCTCTCGCCATTAGACAGATCCTCTATAAAAAACTGAATAAAGAAACTATAGAATTCAACAGCACAATCAATAACCTTGACTTAACCGACATATATAGAATATATCAACCATCATCAAGTGGATACACTTTATTCTCAGCAGCACATGGATCCTACTCCAAGTTAGACCATATATTATGCCATTGGGCAACTCTTAGTAAATATAAAGGCGTGGAGATAATACCATGCACCATATCTGATCATAATGGAATGAAACTGGAAATCAATGAGATTAGAAGGAAGGAAAAATCCTACATCACATGTAAAATGAACAATATTCTACTGAATGATCAATGGGTTACAGAAGACATAAAGGAGGAGATAAAAAAATTCTTAGAATCAAATGACAATACAGACACAACATACTGGAATCTATGGGACACAAAGAAGGCAGTTTTAAGAGGGAAATTCATTTCTTGGAGTTCTTTCCTCAAAAAAAGAATAAAACAACAAATAAATAAACTCACAGTACACATCAAAAACCTAGAAAAGGAAGAGCAAAACAACAGCAAATGTAGTAGAAGACAAGAAATAATTAAAATTGGAGCAGAAATCAATGAAACTGAAACAAACAAAAAAAAAACATTGAAAAAATTGATAAAACTAAAAGTTGATTCTTTGAAAAAATAAATAAGATTTACAGGCCCTTAGCCATGCTAAGGATGAGAAGAAGAGAGGGAACTCAAATTACTAACATACGGAATGAAAAAGGCAATATCACAACAGACAGTACACAAATACAGAAGACAATTAGAAAGTATTTTGAAATCCTATATTCCAATAAAATAGAAGATAGTTATAATATCGATAAATTTCTTAAGTCATACGATCTGCCCATATTCAGTCAAGAAGACACACACAATTTTAACAGACCAAAAACAAAGAAAGAAATGGAAGAAGCCATCAAAAGACTACCAATCAAAAAAAGCCCTGTACCTGATGGGTATACAGCGGAGTTCAACAAAACCTTCGAAGAAGAATTAATACCAATACTATTCAAGCTATATCAAGAAATGGAATAATAAGGAGCTCTTCCAAATTCATTCTCGGAGTCCAAAATCACCCTGATCCCAAAACCAGACAAAGACACCTCAAAAAAGAAAACTACAGACCAATATCTCTAATGAAGTTGGATGCAAAAATTCTCAATAAAATCCGTGTGAATTGAATACAAAAACATATCAAAATAGTTGTGCACCATGATCAAGTAGAATTCATCCCTGGAATGCAAGGCTGGTTCAATATACGGAAATCAATAAATGCTACTCACCACATCAATAGACTTAAGGACAAGAACCATATGATCATCTCGATAGATGTAGTAAAACATTCAACAAAGTTCAGCATCCCTTTATGTTCGAAACACTAGAAAAACTAGGGATAACAGGAACTTACCTCAACATTGTAAAAGCTATATATGCTAAAACTCAGGCTAGGATCATCCTAAATGGAGAAAACTGAAGGCATTCCCTCTGAAATCTGGAACAAGACAGGGATGCCCTCTATCACCACTTCTATTCAATTTAGTTCTTGAAATACTAGCCAGAGCAATTAGACAGACAAAAGAAATTAAAGGCATAAAAATAGGAAAAGAAGAACTTGAATTATCGCTATTTGTGGATGACATGGTAATATATTTAACAGACCCAAAAGGGTCTACAAAGAAACTGCTAGAGTTAATAAATGAAGGATATAAAACCAACACGCATAAATCAAAGGCATTTCTGTATATCAGCAACAAAACTTCTGAAATGGAAATGAGGAAAACCACTCCATTCAAAATATCCTCAAAGAAAATAAGATACTTGGAAATCAACCTAACAAAAGAGGTGAAAACCACAGAACCCTAAAGAGAGAGATAGAAAAAGATCTTAGAAGATGGAAAAATGTACCCTGTTCATGGATAGGCAGAACTAAATTCATCAAAATGGCGAAATTACCCAAAGTTCTCTACATGTTTAAAGCAATGCCAATCAAAATCCCAACGGCATTTCTTGTAGAAATGATAAAGCAATCATGAAATTCATATGGAAAAACAAAAGACACAGAATAGCAAAAGGAATTCTAAGCAGGAAGTGTGAATCGGGAGGTATAGCGATACTAGAGTTCAAACTTTACTACAAAGCAAGAGTAACAAAAACAGTGTGGTACTGGTACCAAAACAGGCAGGTGGACCAATGGTATAGAATGGAGGACAGAGAAACCAATCCACAAAATTACAACTTTCTTATATTTGATAAAGTGGCTATAAACATGCAATGGATGAAGGATAGCATCTTCAACAAATGGTGCAGGGAAAATTAGAAATCCATGTGCAACAAAATGAAACTGAATCCCGTTCTCTCACCATGCACAAAAGTTAACTCAAAATAGATCAAGGAGCTAGATATCAAATCAGAGACACTGCGTCTCATAGAAGAAAAAGTTGGCTATGATCTATATACTGTGGGGTCGGGCTCCAAATTCTTTAATAAGACATAAATAGCCCAAGAGTTAATAACAAGAATAAACAAATGGGACTTACTTAAACTAAAAAGTTTTTTCTCAAGAAGAGAAACAATAAGAGAGGTAAATAGAGAGCCTACATCCTGGGAACAAATTTTTACCCCTCACACTTCAGATAGAGCCCTAATATCCAAAATATACAAAGAACTCAAAATATTAAACAATAAGATAACAAATAACCCAATCAACAAATGGGCCAAGGACCTAAACAGACACTTCACAGAGGAGGACATACAATCAATCAACAAGTACATGAAAAAATGCTCACCATCTCTAGCAGTCTGAGAAATGCAAATCAAAACCACCCTAAGATACCATCTGACTCCAGTAAGATCAGCAGCCATTATGAAGTTAAACAACAATAAGTGTTGGCGAGGATTTGGGGAAAAGGATACACTTGTACACTGCTGGTGGGACTGCAAATTGGTGAGGCCAATTTTGAAAGAAGTATGGATATTCCTGGAAAAGCTGGAAATGGATCCACCATTTGACCCAGCTATCACCCTTCTTGGAATGTTCTCTCAGGATCTTAAAATAGCGTACTATAGGGATACTGCCACATCAATGATCATAGCAGCACAATTCACAATAGCTAGACTGTGGAACCAACTTAGATGCCCTTCAATAGATTAATAGATAAAAAAAATGTTGCATCTATACACAATGGAGTATTACACAGCACAAAAAATGACAAAATCATAGAATTTGCAGGGAAATGGATGGCATTAGAGCATATTATGCTAAGCGAAGCTAACCAATCCTTAAAAAACAAATGCCAAATGTCTTCTCTGTTATAAAGAGAGCAAATAAGAACAGAACAGGGAGGAAGAGCATGAGGAAAAGATTAACATTAAACAAAGACGAATGGGGGGAGAGAAAGGGAGAGAGAAGGGAAAGCTTATGAAAATTGTAGGAAACTCTCAATGTTACACAAAATTGCATATAAGATGTTGTGAGGGGAAGTGAGGGGGAAACAATAGAGAGAATTGAACAATAGCAGATGAGGTAGAGAGGGAAGATGGGAGGGGAGGAGAGGGTGGATAGTAGGGGATAGGAAAGGTAGCAGAATACAACAGTCACTAATATGCCATTATGTAAAAATGTGAATGTGTAACCGATGTGATTCTACAATTCGTATTTGGGGAAAAAATGGGAGTTCATAACCCAATTGAGTCAAATGTATGAAAGATGATATATCTTGAGCTTTGTAATGTTTTGAACAACCAATAAAAATAAATAAATAAATAAAGGTTTAAAATTTAGTGGGAAGAAATCAGCTAAAAATGGGTTCAGATATATTCATTTTGCTATACAGAAACTTTGTTTTGTGAATATCACAAATTTATTTTACCAGAAAATGCACATAAATTGAGATTAAAGGATAATTCACCTAACTTCATGAAAAATTCATAGCATTTTCTACACTTTTCATATTTCATTTTTTTCGTGAATATTTTGTCATGGACAAGGTCTAGTCTTAGGCTATTCTTCCAGAATACTACCTCATCTGACAAGTTCGTACAATGTGTTGGATTGTTCTTTTCATCTTTTATTTAATAGTTTCTAGCTGATAATGTGTATTTTTTCTTATCTTTATTTGGACATACAAACCTAACTATATCTTTGCATTTTATGTTTTACTGGGGAAGAGACTCATCAAAAGCTCTTTGTTATATGTATCAACAATCAAACATCTAGAGCATACAATTATTCTTAATTTTGCATGAAAATAAATTTGTACCATTTTTCTTATAAAGATGTAGTATTATTAATAATGTCCCTACTGTAATAAGTAACTACTTACAAGAAGAATTAAACAATTGACTTTATATCAATTTTGAACATGAAAAGTACTAAAATAAGTATTTGGCAATTAATACACAATTGATAGAAATTGAAATCACAAGAAAGCCATTTAAAATGTCAGTGCATATGGTCCTTAAATAATAGGTTGTTCAAATAAAATTTCTCTAATTCATAAGAGTTAATATGCCACATTACAGCTTAATGTGATATAAAACTTTAAATTATCAGTATTGATAAATAAGAATGATACCTGTTTACTTAAATATGTTTATTTGATTTTCACTGTAAGATGTTAATTATGGAAGAATTGAGAATTAAGAAAGACTTGGTCTATATTATTTCTAACAGGAAAATCAAAGTACTTTTAAATATATATATATATATATATATATATATATATATATATATATATATATGTAATGCATATGCATGAATATAGATACATATGTATAATAAATGTATTGTAATATATCTATCAGGTGATTATAATTTTTAAATTTTCTCAAGAAAAAGAATGACTATAAAAAACAGTCTTAAATTTAAATTTCATAGCATACTACTGTTTGTAATGACATGAGAGAAAAATAGATATGGAGGGGAAACCAAAAAGGAAGGGAGAGAAGGGGGAAAATGAGGAAGAAAGTGAGTAAAGAAGAGGGACATGAGTGTATGATGTTAAGATAGAAGTGGAGGGGCTGGGTTTGTGGCTCAGAGGTAACATGCTTATCTAGCATGTGTGAGGCACATGGTTCTATTCTCAGCACCACATACAAATAAACAAAATGAAGGTCAATCAACAACTGAAAAAATAAAAAAAGAAAAAAGAAGAAATATTACGAAAATTCCAAGCTTTGATGAATGTTAAATAAAAAAAAATATGTTACATAGCCTTATGTAATTTCTAGACTATCCAAAATAGTCACTAAATGTTAGATTATTAGTGCTATAACTAAAAATCCATTGATCTTTCCTCTACATTCTGTGGCATGCTAGTGCTAAAATAAATTGTATTATTAATTCCCCCCCAAATCCTAATATTTCTACAGTAACTGACCCAGTTGAACATCAATGCAAGTAGACTCTATGAGACATGATGTGTATTTTGACGTTCATTTTTATTCAACACTGGTACATTACTATCTTCAGTTTATGCACATCATAGCATATATGTTTCATCAAAATTTCTCAAATTTATAGGCATTTGTTTCACTTTCAATCACTTCCTGCTTGAGAACACATGTATTCCTCCATGTTTCATAACTGCTCTTTTCATGAGACTTCTTCCCAAAAACATTATTTTCGATTTCCATTATCACATTTGAAGCAAAACGCACAAACCCGTCACAATAAACCATAACACTAATATTACCATTAGATGTATAACTGGTTGGAATGAATGGTTGTATATCAATATAAGATTTCTTACTTAGTTTCAGATATCAATTCAATCCATTATTTAAAGTGGAACCAGTTATATTATTTATTCACAGTACAGTCTATTCACGAATTATCTCTATATTCATAGACACAGGTACACCTCTTTGTACCCCCAATACTAATTTATACGTCCTCAATATATAGCTCCCAGAAATGGTGGAAGAAATACCCATGTCACCTGATCTCCATATACATTTTATCACAGAAATATTCTGGACACAAAAAGCAAAGGTCACACTTATGATTGTACAAAACCTAAATGGAAAGTGAACATGGATTACTAAAAACATCCATGTCCAGGTTGCCTAATGCTCTCAAATGAAAATCCTATTGGTGACTACATATTTGTTTCTTCTAAAGATTATATATTCAAACTCAAACATGTTAAAAATGTCTAATCCTGTCACTCACTTTATACTTTGCCTGATTTTGTAATGTCTCTATTGATATCTGCTTTCCTACATATTTTCCCCAGTTAATCATTGTGACTTCCTCATCACATGTGCTGATATTTACATTCACTCTCTTAGCGATACCCTAGTTCTAAAGAACTTTTGTTCCAAATCCTACACTCATTCTTCTTCCTAAACCTACCGACTATCTTCCTAATCATACCGACTATCACTTTTTGACTGGATGTTCTCTTCTACATTCAATCATCGAAGGTGAAAGGTCCTATGCCATTGTATATCGATTTATCTGAAACATCTGTGCAGAATGTAATTCAACGCTAAGTATCCCAATCAAGGGACAAATGAAGTTCTGGGCTTCAAATCTTACTTAGATTTCTGTTTTCGTACATATATTTCACCTCTATATTCTTATAAATATCACAGGTTCCCAATACCATTATTCATCCAGCAGAATGGTTCCTAACCCATATCGAACATGTTAATAACACTAATCATACACTGTTCCCTCAATCTAACTTTACTGAGGAGCAGCGACAGTGTTGGTCTTACAATACAGGAATGTATGGGATCTTCCACCTGCTGAGAACATCAAAGGTACATGCAGAAATGATCTCTGGAGAAGATGTAGGCAGCTATGAAGGACCTGAGAGAGCAAAAGACATCTCCATGGCAAAGAACCTGGTAGGATGAAGGAATGTGTCTGAATCAGCCTCACTCTTCTTAATGTAGAGTAGACCAAACCAGGCCTGTGTGGAAAGCTCTTCCCAGGTGCGTATGGTTGATATACCATTCTAACATATGAAAGTGTCACAGGAAGTAGGGGCAGCCTCCATCTCATGGGACCCTTGGAAGCAACTGTTAGGACAAAGTGGTTGCCAAGGCAGTTACCTCATTCAGTTCCTGAAAGATGTGACCACACCTCACTTCCTTGATGATGAAAGTCTCTGAACTTGGGATCCAGGAAGCCAGGCACCCAGAGCCATTACCAATCCCAGTCCCAGTGGTCTCACTTGTTTGAATTTACCAAAGACAGAGTCAGTCTTTCTTCTTACCTGTTAAGGTCTGTAAACAAGTCAGATTGGCACCTGTTATTTTGCCAGAGAAATGTTAGAGTCTGTAAAAAAAGTCTGGATGGCGCCTGGCAAAATGCCAGAGGGAGTGGTTTGTGAAGTAACAAAAGCGAGCCATTAAGTGTGGAGATTCCTTATTGTTTGACTGCTGTATCTATTTCATGCTAATTAGATAGGCTGTGTAAAATGTATAAATACCGCTCTTATTCAACAATAATTGGCTTCCACTCCTGCTGCATCAGTCTACCCAAGTTGTTCGTCACCCACCCGGTTATTTTGCCCAGCCAGCCGGGCTGCGGCACTTACCTACAGATGTGAGGATGGCCAAATGCCAGGGAAGCTCTGAAGATAATTCTTTTCTGATAAAGCAGGTATTGGCTCACTGCTGACTCCTGACTACTTCACAGAGTTAGCAAAGGAAAGCAGATTTGAGAGAGGACAAGCAATTTTGGGGAACATAGTATGGCCCACCAGTCAGAGGACACTCTGGATAGTCACAGACCAACTTGGAGGAAAGAGTTGCCTTTGTGGGTGTGGTTGTGGGTTTGTGTATTCCACTGTGTCTGTGGTTATAGACATTAGAAAAGAGAATGCATCAATGGAATTGTTCTGTCTAGTAGAAAGCTTCTCAGCATTCATCCTGCCAAATTTATGAATGGACTACGGCTTTCCTTATGAATGGGCAACACCTGCTATCTTCCTAAGTTCCTGTTTTCTTCCTGAATTCTGGCCACTCTCAAGAATAGGCTCATGGTTTTGTGTAAAAGATATGTACCACCTCCAAACTCTATAACATGGCCTTGTACTGGATAGCTGAAGGGAATGGAGAGGAACTCAGAAAACTCAGATATCAGTGTGACCAGTAAAGTGTCAGTGGAGAAACACTGATTTGGGCCTTTTGTTTACCTATTGTTCCGTTGCCCTGAATGTCTGGAAGGTCTTTGCCTCAGTCCACCCCTTTGTGAAACCTGAAGAAAACAGTTGTCTAATGGAAAATAATGAGCATCACCTGTGGCTCTTTGCTTAATTGCCGTGGAAAGGGATGTGTCTGAATCAGCCTCTTGGCCCTGTGTGAGGCTGTGACTTAGATTCTCACCACCTGATGAATCTAAGGAAAGATCTCATGTGTGCATCCAAAACCAAAATGGAAAAAGAGCAGTCTTGTGGATGAAGTCTCTCGCCTTCCTCTGTAAGGTTCCTGACTTCCATCAAGTGAGAATAGGTATCTTTGGTTCAAAAAGTTTTTCAAAGCCCTGCAGAGGCAAGCCCATAGGTGCTTGAATTTTCTCATAACTCCAATTCACATAAAGAATCTAAACCCCACAGACATAAGGCTCAAATTGGAGAAGCAGAGCAGTATTAATGGCAGGCCTAATTGATCACTCCTTGTTCACAGATAGGTTGTCAAGCCACCCTGACATTAGACAAATGAGGGTAGGGAGCATATTTTGGATACTGTCTTCAGCTGCACCCCTCATGGAAACTTCCAGCCAGAGGTTATGATGAGTGTCTATGTGGAAGTAGTTGAGAGCCATGTGGGAGTGTTTTGGTTTTAATTGTGGTCATTTGTTTGGCTGATGGAAGAGATGACTGGGTCCACCTTGGCTTGAACTCTGGTGTGAGTCTTCTTAGAGACTGAGTTCTGGAAATGACTGCAGAGATGTATTGCCATGAATTGTGTTGGGATTTTTGGAGGCCACACATGGTAGTGGCCTTTGGAAACTGAGATCTAGGCCCGGGGGGCTTCCCACAGAGCACTGGGAATCTGAGCCAGAATATCACATGATTTTATTCTGAAAGACTTGACAGCCATAGTTGAGAGTAAAAACACACATGGACCTCACATTGTAGACCTCAATGGGCCTGGCTTCATTTGATCTTTTGGCCACTCTTTGGGAAATCTTGCCTGTGAGAGTTCTCCAGATCTTTCATTGAAATGGGCTTTCTCACCTTTTAATGTTTCCAGAATGAATTAAATCCCACAGTGCCTCCAACCTCATCCTTGAAAAATGGCTAGATAAACATCATAAAAATTTGAAATTCCCATCACCAGGTGACACTGGATACACTTTGGATTTCCTGTTGCTCATCATGAGTATACCAGACAGTGCCTTGATTGACTGGGTTTCATGAAAATGGTGTAGAACAATGATGCAAATAAGTTAAAGTCTGCTGAGTAGTGGGCCTAGAGCAGTGTTTTGCAGGTCTGTGATAAAACTTCTGTGGTGGGGTCATGTGGATCTGCCAAAAGGCTTGTAACTGACATGGTGCAGCCAGCAGACCCTTGTATGTAAAGGCATCTTGTTGAATGGAGAAGTTTCAGGGCAATGTTCAGAATCAGGTTGCTATGGTCAAGGGGGCAAGCTATGTGGGATAGAAGCCTGGTTGGTGCATTCTCCTGCAGACCCTGACACACAACACGTGACAGATCTCCCTCCAGCACTGTGACCCAGTTGAATTCCTTGTATTTCCTGAAGCCAATACCAAACTCCCAGTGCAGCAGCAAGGACACCATGAAAAGTGGAGGATGACCAAATGGCTTCACAGTCCACACGGGGCCACACTTAGCCTTCAGTGGCAAGAGTTTACTTACAAAGAGAGAATTTAGCCTTGCTGCCTCACGTTCTTTGGAAAATAAGAAACCATGTTCTGCAGGTCACATAGATGGAGACCCAGCTTTGGTGGTCTCACTAGAAAGGAAGCCATAGGTCCTGACTACAACATATACTTCAAGTGGCCAACCTCAGAGGCAGGTTCTCCAGAAGTCTTTAGGCTGGCAGATCTCCATATTTGTGCAGTATTTACCCTGTCTCTTACTTTTGGAAACTCCTCTACCACCTCCAATATTGTGAACTCGTAACCATGTTCCATTCCTGATATGTATTCACAGATTTTCTAAATCTTCTTCTTTTATTTTGTCTTACTTGGGGCAAAGATAGTGTCAAGGTATTTTTGTGAATGAGAGTAGGAAGATTTTGTGTAGCACATATTTGCATACACATTTGATTCATTTTCCTATTTTACATTCAAAATACTGAATCCCTGACACTAACCCATACCCTACTAGACTCTGACTACTAACCCTAATATGGTGGAGAGAAATAATGCAAACAGAAGTGAAATACAAACAGTTCAGAGGAGGCATGGTGTATAGTTGGATTTGCCTTTTGCATGATAAAGTGTAGGTGTTATAAATCTAGTCAATTTTTAATTAAAATAGTTCACCATGGGTTTTTGTAGTTAACAAATACGTGAATTCCTGTCTCCCTTTCTCTGTAGCCTATTCAGCACATGTATTTTTATATGCCCTTTCTCTGTAGCCTATTCAGCACATGTATTTTTATATGCACATATAGAATCCTACCTGGTATCACACGTACATTTTTGTGACTTGGCTGACTTGGAGATACAAATTGTGAGAAAAGATCACTCCTCCTAAAAGCAGTTGGAACTGAAAATTCAACCTATGTGTGAGCTTCCTAGGAGAACAACATTGTACATAAATCCATGCTCAGTAAAATAAATTATTTTGCATCTGTGGATGTTATATATTTCATGATGAATATTGATTGGCTTATATATTGGTACTTTTTAATATCTCTGTGTGGGTTTTGGGTGTGTGTTTATATATATATATATATATATATATATATACACACTCTCAAGATTTTTCAAAATATGAAATATATGTGTCTTATATACACTACCGAAATTCATTCATGTTCATGTATGTGGATTTATAATAAAAATTTCACAAGATTATTCTCAGAAGTATTCATTTACCTGAACTACATATTTGTTTTCTAGTACTTAAAACTAACTTCAGTGAATGTGCATACAAATACTAATATTTCTACAGTAATTGACCCAGTTTAACATCAATGCAATTAGATTCCCATGGGACATGGTGTGTATTTTGATGTTCATTTTTATTCAACATTGGTTCGTTAATATTTCTTCAGTTCATGCACATCATAGGATATATATTTCATCCACAAATTCACAAATTTATAGGCATTTGTTTCTCTTTCAATCACTTACTGCTTCAGAACACATGTATTCCTCCAGGTTTCTTGACTGGTCTTTTAATGAGACTTCTTTCCAAACACATTATTTTCGATTTCTATAATCACTTTTGAAGCAAATCTCACACAATCTTTATAATAAAACATAACGCAATTATACAATTAGATGTGTAACTGGTTGGAATGAATGATTGTATATCAATATAAGTTTTTGTGTATATTTTCACATATCAATTCAATCCATTATTTAAAGTGGAAACAGTTATATTATTTATTCACAGTATTGTCAATTCATGCATTAATTCTATATTCATAGACACAGAGTACAAATCTTTGTACCGCCAATAATAATTTATACATCTTCAAAATATTGCTCTCAGAAATGGTATAAGAAATACTTATGTCACCCAATCTACATATACATTTTATCACAGTAATATTCTGGACCCAAAATGCAAAGGTCAAACATATGATTGTACCAAAGCCTAAATTGAAAGTGAGCATGGATTACTAAAAACATCCATGTACATGTTGCCTAATGTTCTCAAATGTCAATCCTATTTGTGACAACATATTTTTTCTTCCTTAGATTATATATTCAAACTCAACCCTGTTGAAAATATCTAATCCTATCACTCACTTTATACTTTTCCTGATTTCTTAATGTCTCTATTGATATCTGCTTACCGACATATTTTCCCCAGTTCATCATTGTGACTGACTCTTCACATGTGCTCACATTTAAATTCACTCTCTATCCGAAACCCTATTGCTGGAGAACTTTTGTCCAAAACCTATACTCACTCTTCTTTCTGAAACTGAATATCTTTCTAATAATTTCAACTATCCCTTTTTGACTAGAAGTTCTCTTCAACATTCCATCATCCAACGTACAAGGTCCTATGCCATTGTACTGAATTTATCTGAGACATCTCTGCAGAAAATAATTCAAATCTAAGTATCCCAATCAAGGGCCCAATGCCCTTCTGGGCTTCAAATCTTACCTACATTTCTGTTTTCATACTAATATTTCACCTATATTTTCTTGTAAATATTGCAGCTTCCCAATCATTCCTGCAGAATGATTCCTAATTCATATCGAACATGTTATTAATCCTAACCATACACTGTTCCCTCAATCTAACTTTACAGAAGATTAGAGACAGAGTTGGTCTTTCAATATAGGAATGTAGCAGATCTTCCACATGCTAAGATCCTCAAAGGTCCATACAGAAATGATCCCTGGAGAAGATGTATGCAGCTATGAAGGACCTGAGAGAGAAAAAGTCATCTCCATGTAATGGCTCACCGCTGGCTCCTAATAACCTCACAGAGTTGGCCAAGGAGACCAGATCTGAGACAGGACAGGCCATTTCTGGGAACATAGTATGGCCCACCAGTAAGAGGACACTCCGGATAGTCACAGACCTACTTGGGGGAAGGAGGTGCCTTTGTGGGTTGGGTGTGAGTTTGTGGTCTTGTCTCATTTTCTGAGAATAGGTAGGAAAGGCAGTATGTTCATTTTGGAGTGGATGGTTTCTAGAAAGTCGTTTGACAAGGATTGTGTTTCTATGTCTGGGTATCCCACTGTGTTCGTGGATGAAGACATTAGAAAGAGCATGCATCAATGGATGTGTTCTGTCTAGTAGAAAGCTTCCCAGCATTCATCCTTCCCAATTTATAGATGGACTTGGCTTGCCTTCTGGATGGGCAACACCTACTGTCTTCCTAAGTTCCTGTTTTCTGCCTGAATTCTGGCCACTAACCATAATAGGTTCATGGTTATGTGTCCAAGATATGTACCACCTCCAAGCTCTGGGACATGGCCATGTACAGGATAGCTGAAGGGAATTGGAGCATCTCAGAAAACTCAGATATCAATGTGACCAGTAAAGTCTCTGTGGAGAAACCCTGCTTTGGGCCTTTTGCATACCTATTCTTCTGTTGCACTGAATAACAGGAAGGTCTTTGATTAGGCCACGCCTTTGTGAAGCCTGAAGAAAACAGTTTTCAAATGGAAATGAATGGGCATCACCTGGGGCTCTTTGCTTAATTGTTTGGAAAGGGATGTGTCTGAATTGGCCACTTGGCCCTGTGTGAGGCTGTGGCTTAGATACTCAGCACCTAATGGACCTAAAGAAAGATCCCATGTGTGCACCCAAATCCAAAATGTCCAAAAAGCATTTATTGTGGACTACGTCTCTCGCCTTCCTCTGTAAGGTTCCTGATCTCCATCAAGTGAGAATAGGGATCCTTTGCATCAAATGAGTACTTCAAAGCCTTACAGAGTCTAGCCCACTGGTGCTTGTGATTACTCATGACTCCAGTTCACATAAAGAATCTAAATCCCACAGTCAGTAAGCCTCAAATTGTAATTGTGGAGCAGTATTAAAGGCAGGGCTCTATGATCATTCCGTGTTCAAAGGAAGGGTGTCCAGGCAACCCTGACTTGTGACAAATGAGGTGCGAGGGTGCTTATTTTGAACACTGTGTTGGTCTGTGCCCCTCATGAAAACCTCAAGCCAGAGGTTATTATTAGTGTCTATATGGAAGAAGATGAGTGCCATGTGGGAGTCTTTTGTTTTTAATTGTGGTCATTTGTGTGGCGGTTGGAAGAGATGTCTGGTTCCACCTGGGCTTGAACTCTGGTGTGATTCCCCTTAGAGACTGAGTTGTGGAACTGTCCTCAGAGAAGTATTGCCATGAATTGTGTTGAGATTTTAGGAGGCCACACACGAGATTCGCCCTTGGAAACTGAGATCTAGGCCCAGGGTGGCTTTCCACAGAGCATAAGTAATCTCAGCCAGGATATCACACGATTTTATTGTTAAAGACTTGGCAGCCATAGTTGAGAGTCATAACACACATGGAGCTCACATTGTAGACCTCAATGAGCCTGGCTTCATGTGACCTTTTGGCCACACTTTGGGAAGCTTTGCCTGTGATAGTTCTCCATTTCTTTCGTTCAAATGAGTTTCCTCGCCATTTAATGGTTCCTGAATGATTTAAACCCACAGTGCCTCCAACTTCATCCTTAAAAAATAGCTAGATAAATACCACCAAATTTTTGAAATTCCCTTGACCAAGTGGCACTGGAGAAACTTTGGATTCCTGTTGCTGATTATGAGTATACCAGACAGTGCCTTGATTGACTTGGTTTCACGAAAATGCTGTAGAACAGAGATGCCAGTAATTTGGAGCCTGCTGAGTAGTTGGCCTAGAGGAGTGGTGGGGAGGTGTCTGAAATAACATCTGTGGTGAGGCCATGTTTATCTGCCATTGGCTTCCAAATGGCTTGTGACTGACATTTTGCATCCAGCAGACCCTTGTATGTAAAAGCATCTTGTTATATGGAGAGGTTTCAGGACAATATTCAGAATCAGGTTGCTATGGTCAATGGGGCAAGCTCTGTGGGAAAGAAGCTTGCTTGGTGCATTCTCCTGCAGACCCTGACCCACCACATGTGACAGAATTTTCTCCAGCACTTTGTCCCAGTGGAACTCCTTATATTTCAAGAAACAGATACCAAACTCCCAGTGCAGCAGCAAGAAACACCACAAAAAGTGGAGGATGAAAAAATGGCTTTACAGTAAAGACGAGGAGACACTTAGCGCGCAGTGGCTACAGTTTACCTACAAAGAAAAAATTCAGCACTGCTGCCTCATGTTCATTGGGAAATAAGAAACAATGTCCTCCAGGTCACATAGATGCAGACCCAGTTATGATGGTCTAACTAGAACGGAAGCTAAACCTCCTGACAGCAACATATATTTCAAGTGCCCAAACTCAGAGGCAGTTTCTCAAAAGTCTTTAGGCCAGCAGAGCTCCATGTTTGTGGAGTGTTTACCCTGTCCCTTACTTTTGGAAACTCCTATACCACCTCCAAGTATATGAACTCCTGAGCATATTCCATTCCAGATATGTATTCACAGATTTTTGTAAATCATGTCCTCTAATTGTGTCTTACTTTAAGCGAAGATGATGTCAAGGCATTGTTCTGGATGAGAGTGGGAACATTATTTTGTATCACATATTTGCATAAATATTGAATTTATTTTCCTATTTTCAATTCGAAATACTAAATCCCTGACACTAACCCAAAACCTACTAGACTCTGACTACTAATCCTAATATGATGGAGTAAAATAACCCACACAGAATAGAAATACAACCAGTTCAGAGGAGGCATGGTGTATAGTTGTACTTTCCTTTTGCATGATAAAGGGTTGGTGTTATAAATCTTGTCAATTTGTAGTTAAAATAGTTCTCTATGTGTTTTTAAAGTTAACAAATATGTGAATTCCTGTCTCCCTTTCTCTGTAGTTGATTCAGCACATGCATTTTTATATGCACATATAGAATACTACATGGTATCACACGTACATATTTGTGAGGTAACTGACTTTGCAAATACAAATTGTTAGAAGAAAACACTTCTTTTAAATGCTGTTGGAACTGAAAATTCAACCTATGGGTGAGCTTCCTAGTTGAACAACATAAATCCATATTTAGTAAAATCAATATTTTTGGATCTGTGGATGATATATATTTCATGGTGAATTTCGATTGCCATACATAATGCTACTTTGTAATGTCTGTATTTAGGTGTATGTGTGTGTGTGTGTGTGTGTGTGTGTGTGTGTGTGTATTCACTCTGCTGATTATTCAAAATATAAAATATATGTGTCTTATTATACACTAACTAAATTCATTCATATTCATGTATTTGGATTTATAATCAACGTTTGAGAAGATTATTCTCAGGAATATTTTTCCACCTGAAATACATGTTTGTTTCCTAGTACTGAAAACTAACTTCAGGGGATCATATTATGGCAGCGATGGGAGTTCATTACCCACCTGTACCGCGTCACTTTGCAGGAGAAGGACGAGTTAGAACGGCTAAAATCTATCTTATTAGAAATTTCCAGGAAAATTGGTGTGCTCCAAAACCTACAGGAAGGATTTCCATTGCACAAGGACCAGCTACGGGGACTCAAACACCAGCAATTTGTCCTCACGGAGGGTCACGCTGCTTATTTAGCAAATCGCCCCACGGCTAGTGTCTGCAATGCGCGCTGGGAAACGACGAGAGAGCAACACAAAGATACAGTGTGTGGATTATGCGGGCTCCTGCCATCTGCGCAATCACTGTGCTCAGTGCTGAATTCTGGGTTTGAAATGGGGGAAGGAAGTGGTCCAATTCAGTTTTCCACACCGGTGAGACCACAGAGGAAGATAGCGGTCACCATCTTGGAGAGCTGATGTCACCATCCCTGTTTTCGACTGATCACAGCTCATTCAGATACAGAATAGGTAATTTCAGGCTGCCATTCGCCTTCATCTTGCAGACAAATTACTCAGGGTCAGTGCTAAAGAACCCATGAAAATTGCTTCTTGGATCGTTCTCCTATCAGAACATACACCGAGCCCGGAGCGGCTGAATTCCGGGTCCCGGAACTGCTCTGGCCCAGGGCTAAAGAACCTGCGGAAACTGTTTCTTGGTCTGGGTCCTGCTGAATACTGTAGAGGTAAATGCCAACTGAGCCTTCATAGACAGTGGCAACAGGATTGAGACGGGGCTTGTGAGGGCCGGTCAGGACTCACCCGTTGCTTTGGTCACCCGACAAAGGGAATGAAATGCTGCCATTTACATGGGATACCAACATGGCAGACATCTGATGTGATCACAAAGCAGTGGAGGAGATAACTTCATCGATACCAGCGGCGAGAGAAATAGTTGGTCTCCTGGTAAAGAAAGTGAGTCACAAACATCTGAGTCTCTCTCATTTTGTCATCAAGCCAGAGGTGCAGAGCAGAGCTGCCACCTGTGCCTGGAACAGGCCCAGCGACCCACCGGCGTGGTAGTCACGTCACCCCAATTGGAGTAGGGGCAGAGCAGAGCCGACACCCATGCCTGCAAGGTAGGCAGACGTACGACCGACCGGCAGAACAGGCCTAGCGGCCGGTCAGCATGGTAGACAGATCACCCCAATTGGAGGAGCAGCACAGCCGCCAACCGCACCTGCAATGGAGACTTTTCCACAATACAAGAGCAATATAAATATACAGGTGGGAAATTACAAAAACACAACAGTTTCACCAAGCAGAAAGAAACGCAAGCTGTATGAAAAGACAAGGAAAGAAAGGACCACAAGCAATGCAGGTCAACTCAACTTTAGAAGAGGTAATAGATGCAGCATATGGAATGTCAGATAAAGAATTCAGGATATACATGCTTCAGGTGATCTGGAATCTCAAGGAAGACATTAGACAGCAAAAATCAGTCAATGAAAGATCACTTCGACAATGAATTACATAAAAAAATCCAAGTAGCAAAGATCAACTATACAGGGAGATAGAGGTTATTAAAAACAAACGAACTGAAATCTTAGAAACGCAGGAAGTAATGAACCATCTTAAAAACTCAATTGAGAATACTACCATCAGAGCAGAATACTTAGAAGATAGAACATCAGACAATGAAGACAAAGTATTTCAACTCAAAAAGAACATATACAGCTCAGCAAGACTGTTAAGAAACCATGAGCAAAACTGCAAGAAATATGGGATAACATAAAGAGAATAAACATAAGAGTCATTGGGATACAGGAAAGTATAGAGGTCCAAACCAAAGGAGTGAGCAATCTATTCAATGAAATAATAGGAGAAAAATTCCTAGACTTGAAGAATGAGACAAAATCCCAAATCCTAAAAGTCTACAGGACGCCGAACGTGCAAAATCATAAGAGATCCACACCTAGACACATTGTAATGAAGATACCCTACATACAGAATAAGGAGAGAATTTTAAAAGCTACAAGAGAAAGGAAGCAGATTATAGTTAGTGGTAAACCAACCAGGATAACAGCTGATCTTTCAACACAGACTCTGAAAGCTAGAAGATCCTTTAATAACATATTTCAAACACTGAAAGAAAATGGGTTCCAGCCAATTATCATGTATCCAGTGAAATTAAGCTTCAGATGGAAGATGAAATTAAAACCTTCCACGATAAACAAAAGTGAAAAGAATTTGCAGCTAGAAAACCATCTCTTCAAAACATCCTCGGCAAAACATTACAGGAAGTGGAAATGGAAAATACCAATGAAAACCAACAGTGGGAGGTAGGACATTGAAGGGGGGGAAATAATCAAAGAGGAAAACAAACTATGTTTAGTAACATAAATAAACAAATATGGCTGGAAGAACAACCCATATCTCAATAATAACCAAAAATCTTAATGGCTTAAACTCACCAATTAAGAGACACAGGCTAGTAGAATGGATCACAAAACAAGAACCAACAAAATGCTGCCTACAGGAGACGCATTTTATAGGAAAAGACATACATAGACTGAGGGTGATACTTGGAAAAATCGTATCACTCTTATGAACTTCGGAAACAAGCAGGAGTGTCCATACTCATATCAAATAAAATAGATTTCAAGCCAAAGTTAATCAAAAGGGATAAAGAAGGACACTACATACTACTCAAGGGAACCATACGCCAACAAGACATAACAATCATAAATATATATGCCACAAACAATGGTGCAGCTTTGTTCATCAAACAAACTCTTCTCAATTTCAAGAGTCTAATAGACCACAATACAGTAATAATGGGAGACATGAACACACCTCTCTCACCACTGGACAGATCTTCCAAACAAAAGTTGAATAAGGAAACTATAGAACTCAATAACACAATTAATAACCTAGACTTAATTGACATATATACAATATACAACCCATCATCAAGAAGTTACACTTTTTTCTCAGCAGAACATGGATCCTTCTCAAAAATACATCATATATTATGACACAGGGCAATTCTTAGACAATAAAAAGGAGTAGAGATAATACCATGCATTTTATCTGATCATAATGGAATGAAATTAAAAATCAACGATAAAAAAAGGAAGGAAAAATCATTCATCACTTGGAGAATGAACAATAGGTTTCTGAATGATCAATGGGTTATAGAAGACATCAAGGAAGAAATTAAAAAATTCTTAGAGATAAATGAAAACACAGACACAATATATCGGAATCTATGGGACACATTGAAAGCAGTTCCAAGAGGAAAATTCATTGCTTGAGTTCATTCCTTAGAAAAAGAAAAAACCAACAAATAAATGATCTCATACTTCATCTCAAAATCTTAGACAAACAAGAGCAAACAACAGCAAAAGAAGTAGAAGGCAACAAATAATTAAAATCAGAGAAGAAATTAATGAAATCGAAACAAAAGAAACAATTTAAAAAATTGACAAAACAATACATTGGTTTTTTGCAAAAATAAATATAATCGACAGACCCTTAGCCATGCTAACAAAGAGAAGAAGAAAGAGAACTCAAATTACTAGCATATGAAATGAAAAAGGAAATATAACAAGAGACACTTCAGAAATACAGAAGAAAATCAGAAATTATTTTGAATTAATATACTCCAATAAAATAGAATATAGTGAAGGCATTGATAAATTTCTTAAGTCATATGATGTGCCCAGATTGAGTCAGGAGGATATAGACAACTTAAACATTCCAATATCAATTGAGGAAATAGAAGAAACCATCAAAATACTACCAACTAAGAAAAGCCCAGGACCGTATGGGTATAGAGCAGAATTATACAAAACCTTTAAAGAAGAACAAAAACCAATACTTTTCAAGGTATTTCAGGAAAAATGCAAAAATCCTCAAAAAAATTCTGGCGAATCAGACACAAAAACATATATATAAAAAAAATGTGCACCATAATCAAGTAGGATTCATTCCTGGGATGCAAGGCTGGTACAATATACGGAAATCAATAAATGTTATTCATCACATCAATAGACTTAAAAATAAGAACCATATGATCATCTCGAGAGATGCAGAAAAAGCATTTGACAAGGTACAGCATCACTTTACGTTCAAAACTCTAGAAAAACTAGGGATAACAGAATCATACCTCAATATTGTAAAAGCAATCTTTGCTAAGCCTCAGGCTAGCATCATTCTGAATGGAGAACAATTGAAGGCATTCCCCCTAAAATCTGGAGCAACACAATGATGCCCTCTCTCACCCCTTCTGTTCAACATAGTTATCGAAACACTGGCCAGAGCAATTAGAAAGACTAAAGAAATTAAAGGCATTAAAATAGGAAAAGAAGAACTCCAATTATCGCTATTTGCAAAAGACATGATTCTATACCTAGCAGACCCAAAAGGGTCTACAAAGAAACTATTAGAGGTAATAAATGAATTCAGCAAAGTGGCAGGATATTAAATCACCACGCATAAATCAAAGGCATTTTTGTATATCAGCGACAAATCCTCTGAAATGGAAATGAGGACAATCAGTCCATTCACAATATCATCAAAAAAATAAATAAAATACTTGGGAATCAACCTAACAAAAGAGGTGAAAGACATATACAATGAAAACTACAGAACCCTAAAGAGAGAAATAGAAGAAAATCTTAGAAAATGGAAAAATATACCCTGTTCATGGATAAGCATAACTAACATCATCAAAATGACGATATTACCAAAAGTTCTCTATAGGTTTAATTCAATGCCAATCAAAATCTCAAGGTCATTTCTTGTAGAAATAGATAAAACAATTATGAAATTCATATGGAAAAATAAAAGACCCAGAATAGCAAAAACAGCTCTAAGCAGGAAGTGTGAATCAGGCAGTATACCGATACCAGACCTCAAACTATACTACAGATCAATAGTAACAAAAATAGCATGGTACTGGTGACAAAACAGGCGGGTGGACCAGTGATACAGAATAGAGGACACAGAAACCAATCCACAAAACTACAGCTATCTTATATTTGATAAAGGGACTAAAAGCATGCAATGGAGGAAGGATAGCATCTTCAACAAATAGTGCTGGGAAAACTGGAATTCCATATGTAACAAAATGAAACTGAATCCCCTCCTCTCACCATGCACAAGAGTTAACTCAAAATAGATCTAGGAGGTTGATATCAAATCAGAGACACTGCATCTGGTGGAAGAAAACTTTTGCCACCATCTACATACTGTGGTGTCGGGCTCCAAATTTCTCAATAGGACACCCATAGCACCAGAGTTAATCCCTAGAATCAACAAATGGGACTTACTCAAACTAAATACATTTTTCTCAGCAAAAGAAACAATAAGAGAGGTAAATAGGGAGCCTACATCCTTGGAACAAATCTTTACTCCTCACACTTCAGATAGAGCCCTAATATCCAGAGTATACAAAGAACTCAAAAAAATTAAACAATAAGAAAATGAATAACCCAATCAACAAATGGGCCAATGACCTGAACAGACACTTCTCAGAGGAGGACATACAATCAATCAATAAGTACATGAAAAAATGCTCACCATCTCTAGCAGTCAGAGAAAAGCAAAACAAACCCACCCTAAGATACCATCTCACTGCAGTAAGATCGGCAGCCATTATGAAGTCAAACGCCATCATGTGCTGTCGAGGATGTGGGGAAAAGGGCACACCTGTACATTGCTGGTGGGACTGCAAATTGGTGCAGCCAATTTGGAAAGCAGTATGGAGATTTCTTGGAAAGCTGGGAATGGAACCACCATTTGACCTATTCCCCTTCTCGGTCTATTCCCTAAAGAACTAAAAAGAGCATGCTACAGAGATACTGATAAATCGATGTTCATAGCAGCACAATTCACAATTGCAAGACTGTGGAACCAACCTAGATTCCCTTCATTAGATGAATGGATTAAAAATGTGGCATTTATATAGAATGGCTTGTGACTCACAAGGTGCAGCCAGCAGACCCTTATATGTAAAGGCAAATTGTTATATGGTTTGGTTTCAGGTAAATGTTCAGAATCAGGTTGCTATGGACACGGGGGCAAACAATGAGAGATAGAATATTGGATGGTGCATTCTCCTGCAGAACCTGACCATACACACGTGACAGAACTCCCTCCAGCACTGTGTCCCAGTTGAACTCCTTGTATTTCGTGATGCAAATACCAAACTCCCAGTGCAGCAGCAAGAAACACCACGAAAAGTGGAGGATGACCAAATGGCTTCACAGTTCACACGGGGAGACACTTAGGTTCCAGTGTCCACAGTTTACTTAGGAAGAGAGAATTCAGCACTACGGTCTCATGTTCATTGGAAAATAAGAAACCATGTCCTCCAGGTCACATAGATGCAGACCCATCTTTGATGGTCTCACTACAAAGGAAGCTAAAGCTCCATACAACAAAATATATTTCAAGTGCCCAACCTCAGAGGGACTTTCTCAAGAAGTCTTTAGGCCAGCAGAGCTCCATGTGTGTGGACTGTTTAAACTTTCCCTTACTTTTGGAAACTCCTTTACCACCTCCAATTTTTTGAACTACTGTGTATATTTTATTCCACATATGAATTCACAGATTTTCTAACTCTTCTCCTCTAATTGTGTTTTACTAGGGTCGAAGGTAATGACAAGGCATTGTTCTTGATGAGAGTTGGAAGATTTTTGTGTAGCATATGTTTGCGTACACACTGGATTCATTTTCCTATTTTCCATCCAAAATACTGAATCTCTGACACTATCCCATACCCTACTAGACTTTGACGATTAATCCTAATATGGTGAAGAAAAATAACCCAAAGAGAATAGAAATACAAGCAGTTCAGAGGAGGCATGGTGTATACTAGGTCTTGCCTTTTGCATGATAAAGGGTAGGTATTATAAAAATTGTCAATTTTTAATTGAAATAGTTCTACATGTGTTTTTAAAGGTAACGAATATGTGACTTCCTGTTTCCTTTTCTCTGTAGCCTATTCAGCACATGTGTTTTTATACGCACATATAGAATCCTACCTGGTATCACACATAATTTCTTTTGAGGCTACTGACTTGGAAGATAAAAATTGTGAGTAGAGATCATTCCTCCTAAACGCTGTTGAAACTGAAAATTCAACCTATGTCAGCTTCCTAGTAGAACAACATTATACATGAATCCATGTTAAGCAAAATGAATATTTTTCGATATGTGGATTATATATATTTCATGATGAAATGCGATTGGCATATATATTGCTACTTTTAATGTCTGTGCATGTGTCTGTGTGTGTGTGTGTGTGTGTGTGTGACTCTCCAAGTTTTCTAAAATATGAAATATATGTGTATTATATAAACTCCCTAAATTCATTCATGTTCATGTATGTGGATTTATAATCAATTTTTCAGAAGATTATTCTCAGAAATATTCATCCACCTTGAATACATATTTGTTTCCCATTACTGAAATCTGACTTCAGTTAATGGTTCATACAAATCCTAACATTTCTACATTAACTGACCCAGTTTAACATCAATGCAATAGATTCCTATGGGACATGATGTCTATTTTGAACTTCATTTCTATTCAACACTGCTACATTACTATTTCTTCACGTTTAGCCCATCATAGCATATATATTTCATCCACAAGTTCACAAATTTAGAGGCATTTGGTTCACTTTAAATCCCTTCCTGCTTTAGAACACATGTATTCCTCCAGGTTTCTTGACTGGATTTTTTGAGACTTCTTTCCAAACACATTATTTTCGATTTCCATAATCCTTTTGAAGAAAATCAGACACACCCTTCATGATAAAAGATAACCTAATATTACCATTAGATGTATAACTGGTTGGAATGAATGATTTTATATCAATATTAGATTTCCTGTATATTTTCAGATATCAATTAAATGAATTATTTAAAGTGGAACCAGTTATATTATTTATTCACAGTATGGTCTATTCATGCGTTATCTCTATATTCACAGACACAGCGTACACCTCTTTGTACCCCCAATACTAATTTATACGTCTTCTCAATATTGCTCCCGGAAATGGTGGAAGAAATACTCATGTCACCTGATCTACATATACATTTTATCACAGTAATATTCTTGACAAAACTGCAAAGGTCACACTTATGATTTTACAAAGCCTAAATGGAAAGTGAACATGGATTACTAAAAACATCCATGTCCAGGTTGCCTAATGCTCTCAAATGTCATTCTTTGGTGACTACATATTTGTTTCTTCCTAAGATTATATATTCAAACTCAATCCTGTTGAAAATGTCTAATCCTAACAATCACTTTGTACTTTGCCTAATTTCCTATTGTCTTCCTTGATATTTGCTTTCCTACATTTTTTCCCTAGTTCATCATTGTGAATGACTCTTCACATGTGCTGACATTGGCATTCACTCTCTAATCGAAACCCTGTTGCTAAAGAATTTTTTTTTTCCAAATTCTATACTCACACTTCTTCCGAAAACTACCGACTGTCTTTCTAATCTTACCGACTATCCCTTTTGGAGTTGATGTTCCCTTCTAAATTCAATCATCCAAGGTACAAAGTCTTATGCCATTGTATATTGATTTATCCAAGAAATCTCTGCTGAAGGTAATTCAATGCTAAGTATCCCAATCAAGGGCCCAATTCCCTTCTAGGCTTCAAATCTTACCTAGATTTCTGTTTTCATACATATATTTCACCTCTATGTTCTTATAAATATAGCAGATTCCCAATATCATTATTCATCCCTCAGAATAATTCCTAACCCAAATTGATCAAGTTATTAATGCTAACCATACACTGTTCCCTCAATCTAACTTTACAGAAGAGCGGGACAGAGTTGGTCTTACAATACAGGAATATAGGGGATCTTCCACCTGCTGAGAACCTCAAATGTCCATGCAGATATGACCCCTGGAGAAGATGTAGGCAGATATGAAGGACTGCCTACATCTTCTCCAGGCCTGTGTGGAGAGCTGTTCCCGGGTGCCTATGGTTGATATACCATTCCAACTTGTGAAAGTGTCACATGAAGTAGGGGTAGCCACCAGCACTTGTCCCCGTTGAACTCCTTGTATTTAGTTAAGCAAATACCAAACTCCCAGTGCAGCAGCAAGAAACACCACGAAAATGGAGAATGAACAAATGGCTTCACAGTCCACATGGGGAGACACTTAGCCCCCAGTGGCCACAGTTTACCTACAAAGAGGGAATTCAGTACTGCTGCCATATGTTCATTATAAAATAAGATACCATGTCCTCCAGGTCACATAGATGCACACCCAGCTTTGATGGTCTCACTACAAAAGAAGCTATAGCTCCAGACAACAATATAAATTTAAGTGCCCAACCTCTTAGCCAGTTTCTCAAGAAGTCTTTAGGCCAGCAGAGCTCCATGTTTGTGTTGTGTTTACAATGTCCCTTACTTTGAGAAACTCCTCCACCATATCCAAGGTTGTGAACTCCTGAGAATTCCCATTCCAGATTGGATTTATTTTGCAATTTTCCATTCTACAGTAACTGACCTAGGTTTACATCAATGCAAGTAGATTCCTTATGGAACATGATGTGTATTTTGAAGTTCATTTTTATTCAACACTGTTACATTACTATTTCTTCAGTTTATGCACATAATAGGATATATATTTATTCCACATGTTAGGAAGTTTATAGGCATTTGGTTCACTTTCAATCATTTTCTGCTTCAGAACACATGTATTCCTCCATGTTTCTTGACTGGTCTTCTCATGAGACTTCTTTCCAAACACATTATTTTCTATTTCCGTAATCACTTTTGAAACAAAACTCACACACCCTTCATTATAAACCATAACTCTAAGATTACCATTAGATGTATAACTCTTTGGAATGAATGATTGTATATCAATATAAGATTTCCTATATATTTTCAGATATCAATTCAATCCATTATTTAATTGGAACCAGTTATATTTTTTCCCAGTATGATCTATGTATGCATAATCTCTATATTCATAGACACAGCATACGCCTCTTTGTACCCCCAATACTAATTTATTCGTCTTCACAATATTGCTCCCGGAAATGGTGGAAGAAATACGCATGCCACCTGATCTACATATACATTTTATTACAGTAATATTCTGGACACAAAATGCAAAGGTCACACTTATTATTGTACCAAAGCCTAAATGGAAAGTGAGCATGGATTACTTAAAACATCCATGTCCACATTGCCTAATTCTCTCAAATGTCAATCCTATTCGTGACTACATATGTGTTTCTTCCTAAGATTATATATTCAACCTGAACCCTTTGAAAAAGTCTAATCCTATCACTTTATAGTTTGCCTGATTTTGTAATGTCTCTATTGATATCTGCTTTCCTACATATTTCCCAAGTTCATCATTGTGATTGACTCTTCACATGTGCTGACAAATATTCACTCTCTAACCAAAACCCTATTGCTAAAGAACTTTTGTTTCAAATACTATACTCACTCTTCTTCCTATACCTACCGACTATCTTCCTAATCCTACCGACTGTCCCTGTTTGACTCGATGTTCTCTTGTACATTCAATCATCCAAGGTAGAAGATCCTATGCCATTGATTATAGATTCATCTTAGACATCTGTGCATAACATAATTCAATGCTAATTATCCCAGTCAAGGTCCCAATGCCATTCTGGGCTTCGAATCTAAACTAGATTTCTGTTTTCATAATTATATTTCACCTCTATATTCTTTTAAATATTTTAGGTTCCAAATACCATCATTCATCCAGCAGAATGATTTCTAACCCAAATCAAACATGTTGTTAACCTTAACCATTCACTGTTCCATCAATCTAACTTACAGAAGAGCAGGGATAGAGTTGTATGAGATCTTTCACCTGATGAAAACCTCAAAGGTACATGCATAAATGATCTCTGAAGAACATGAAGGCAGCTATAAAAGACCTGAGAGAGCAAAAGTCATCTTCAATGGCAAACAACCTGGTCAGGATGAAGGATTCTGACTGAATCAGCCTCTCTCTTCTTAATGTAGAGAAAATGGACCAAACCCAGCCTGTGTGGGTAGCTGTCCCAGGGCGCCTATGATTGATATACCGTTCTATCTTGTGAAAGTGTAACAGGAAGTAGGGGCAGCCTCCTTCTCATGTGACACTTGGAAGCCACTGGTAGGACAAAGTGGTTGCCAAGGCAGTAACCTCATTCAGTTCCTGAAGGAAGTGACCTCACCTCACTTCCTTGGTGATTAAAATCTCTGAACTTGGGATTCATGAAGCCAGTCACCCATAGCCAGTCCCAGTCTCAGTCCCAGTGGTCACACTTGTTTGGATTTACCAAAGACAGAGTCAGTCTTTCTTGGTAACTACTGATGTGAGGATGGCCAAATGCCAGGAAAGCTTTAAAAAGGAGCCGTTTCTGAGAAAGCAGGTAGTGGCTCACCTCTGGCTCCTGACACCTTCACAGAGTTAGCCAAGGAGACCAGATCTGACACAGGTCAGGCCATTTCAGGGGAACATAGTATGGTCCACCAGTCAGAGGACACTCTGGATATTCACAGACCTACTTGAGTTAAGGAGGTGCCTTTGTCGGTGTGGGTGTGAGTTTGTGGTTTTGTCTCATGTTCTGAGAATAGGTAGGAAAGGCAGTTTGTTTGGATTGGAGTGGAGTGTTTCTAGTAAGTCGTTAGACAAGGCGAGTGCTTCTATGTCTGTGTTTCCCACTCTGTCCGTGGTTGTAGACATTAGAAAAGAGAATGCATCAAGGATGTGTCCTGTCTAGTAGAATGCTTCCCAGCATTCTTCCTGCCCGATTTAGGAATGGACTGTGGCTCATCTTATGCATAAGAAACACCTACTAACTTTCTAAGTTCCTGTTTTCTTCCTGAATTCCGGCAAACCTCAAGAATAGGCCCATGGTTTTGAGTCCAAGATGTGTACCACCTCCAAGCTCTGTGACATGGCCATGTGCTTGATAGCTGTAGGGAATGGGAACATCTTAGAAAACTCAAATATCTGTGTGACCAGTAAACTCTCAGTGGAGAAACCCTGCTTTGGTTCATTTGCATACTTATGGTTATGTTGCCCTGAATGTCAAGAAGGTCTTTGCCTCAGGCCACCCCTTTGTGAAGCCTGAAGAAAACTGTTTTCAAATGGAAATAAATGGGCATAACATGTGGCTCTTTGCTTAATTGCTTTGAATGGGATGTGTCCGAATCAGCCTTTTGGGCCTGTGTGAGGTTGTGGCTTAGATTCTCAGCACATGGTAGATCTAAAGATAGATTCCATTTGTGCAATCAAAACCAAAATGGCAAAAAATCACTCATTGTGGATGAGTCTCTTGCCTTCCTCTGTTAGGTTCTTTACCTCCATCAAGTGTGAATAGGAGTCCTTTAGGTCAAATGAGTTCTTCAAATCCCTGCAGAGGTGCTTGTGTTTTCTCAAGATTCCATATCACATAAAGAATCTATACCTGAGAGTCAGTAGGCCTCAAATTGGAGAAGGAGAGCAGTATTAATGGTAGGCCTATTTGATCACTCCTGGTTCACAGGAAGGGTGTCCATGTCACCCTCACTTTAGGCAAATGAGGGGCAAGCGACATTATTTTGGACACTCTCTTGGGATGCATCCTGCATGGTAACCTCCAGCCAGAGGTTAAGATGAATGTCTATATTTAAGAAGATGAGGGCCATGTGGGTGTCTTTTGGTTTTAATTGTGGTCATTCTTGTGGCAGTTGGAAGAGATGACTGGATCCACCTGGGCTTGAACTCTGGTATCATTCCCCTTAGAGCCTGAGGTCTGGAACACATATCAAAGAAGAATTGCCATAAATTGTGTGGGGATTTTAAGAGGCCGCACATGAGAGTCGCCCTTGGAAACTGAGATCTATGCCCACGGTGGCTTTCCACAGAGCACTGGGAATCTCAGACAGAATATCACATGATTTAATTCTGAAAGACTTGGCAGCCATATTTGATAGTCAAAAAACACATGGACCTCAATTTTAGACCTCAATGGGCGTGGCTTCTTGTGACCTTTTGGCCACTCTTTGGGAAGCCTTGCCTGTGAGAGTTCTCCAGAGCTTTCATTGAAATGATCTTCCTCAACATTGAATGATTCCTGAATGAATTGAAATAAACAGTGCCTCCAACTTCATCCTTGAAAATTGGCTAGATAAATACCATGAAATATTTAAAATTCCAATGACCAGGTGGCACTGAAGAACCTTTGGATGTCCTGTTGCTGATCATGAGTGTACCAGACAGTGCCTTGATTAACAGGCTTTCATGAATATGGTGTAGAACAGAGATGCCAGTAATTTGGAGCCTGCAGAATAGTGGGCCTAGAGCAGAGGTGATTAAGTGTGTGATAAAACATCTGTGGTGGGGTCATGTGGATCTGCCATTGTCTTCCAAATGGCTTGTGACTGACATGGTGCAGCCAGAAGAACATTGTATGTAAACGCATCATGTTATATGGAGAGGTTTAAGGGCAATGTTCAGAATCAGGTTGCTATGGTCACGGAGGCAACCTATGTGGTATACAAGTCCTGTTGGTGCATTCTCCTGCAGTCCCTGACCCACCATATGTGACAGAACTCCCTCCAGGACTGTGGTCAAGTTTAACTCCTTGTATTTCATGAAGTAAATACAAAACTCTCAGTGCAGCAGGAGACACTATAAACAGTGGAGGATGATGAAATGGCTTCACAGTCCACATGGGGAGACACATAGCCCCCAGTGGCCATAGTTCACCTACAAAGAGAGAATTCAGCACTACTGCTTCATGTTCATTGGAAAATTATAAACCATGTACTCCAGGTCACAGAGATGCATAAAGACGTTTGATGGTCTTACTAGAAAAAAAGCTAAAGTTCCTGAAAACTACATATATTTCAACTGTCCATCTTAGAGGCAGTTTCTCCAGACGTCTTTAGGCTGGCAAATCTTCATGTTTGTGGAGTTTTTACATTGTCCCTTACTTTTGGAAACTCCTCTACTATCTCCAAGGTTGTGAAATCCGGAGCAGTTTTCATTTCAGGTATGAATTCAAAGATTTTCTAACTCTTTTTCTCTAATTGTGTCTTACTTGGGGTGAAGGTAATGTCAAGTTATTGTTCTAAATGAGAGTGGGAAAATTTTTGTGTAACACTAATTTGCATACACATTGATCCATTTCCAATTTTCCATTCGAAATACTGAATCCCTGACAGTAACTCATACCCTACTATACTCTGACTACTAATCCTAATATGATGAAGAATAATACCCAAATAGAATAAAAATACGAGCAGTTCAGAGGAGGCATGCTGTACAGTTGGACTTCCCTTTTGCATGATTAAGGGTAGGTGTTATAAATCTACTCAATTTTTAATTGAAATAGTCCTCCATGTGTTTATAAAGTTCACAAATATGTGAATTCCTGTCTCCCTTTCTCTGTAGCCTACTCAGCACATGTATTTTTATATGCACATACAGAATCCTACCTGGTATCACACGTACATTTTCATGAGTTGGCTGAATTGGCAGATACAAATTGTGAGAAGAGATCAGTCCTCCTAAACGCTGTGGGAACTGAAAATTCAAACTATGTGTAAGCTTCCCAGTAGAACAATATTATACATAAATCCATGTTCAGTATAATAAATATTTTGCATCTTTGAATGATGTATATTACATGATGAATTACGATTAGCATATATTTTGATACTTTTTAATGTATATTTGTGTTTATTTAAAAAAAAAAAATATATATATATATATATATATATATATATATATATATATATATATATATACACACTCCAGATTTCTCAAAATATGAAAGGTATGTGACTTATACACACTCTGTAAATTCATTCATGTTCATGTATATAAATTTATAATCAACTTTTCAGAAGATAATTCTCAGAAATATTCATCCACCTGAAATACATATTTATTTCCCAGTACTGAAAACTAATTTCAATCAATGGTGTTTACAAATCCTAATATTTCTACAGTAACTGACCCAGTTTAACATCAATGCCAGTAGATTCCTATGGGACATGATGTCTATATTGACCTTCATTTTAATACAACACTGGTACATTACTATTTCTTCAGTTTTTGCACATCATAGGATATGTATTTCTTCCACAAGTTTAAAATATATAGGAATTTGTTTCACTTTCAAACACTTCTTGCTTCAGAACACATGTATTCCTCCATGTTACTTGACTGGTCTTTTCATGAGACTTCTTTCCAAATACATTATTTTCAATTTCCATAATCAATTTCGAAGCTAAACTCACACACTCTTCATGATGAACCATAACATTAATATTAACATTAGATGTATAACTGGTTGGAATGAATAATTGTATATCAATATAAGATTTCCTCTATATGTTCACGATTCAATTCAATCCATTATTTAAAGTTGGAACCAGTTATGCTTTTTATTCACAGTATTGTCTATTAATGCATTATCTCTATATTAATAGATACAGTGTACTCTTCTTTGTCCCTTCAATACTAATTTATACGTCTTCAAAATATTGCTCCCAGAAATGGTGGAAGAAATACTCATGTCACCTTATCTATATATAGATTTTATCACAGGAATATTCTGGACACAAAAAACGAAGGTCACACTCATGATTGTATCAAAGCCTAAATGCCAAGGGAGCGTGGATTACTAAAAAGAACCATGTCCAGGTTGCCTAATGCTCTCAAATGTAAATCAAATTGGTGACTACATATTTGTTTCTTCCTAAGATTATATATTCAACCTCAACCATGTTGAAAATGTCTAATCCTATCACTCACTTCATACTTTGCCTGATTTGGTAATATCTTTATTGATACCTGCTTTCATACATATTTCCCCCAGTTCATCATTGTGACTGACACTTCACATATGCTGACATTTACATTCACTCTCTACCCGAAACCCTATTGCTAAAGAACTTTTGGTCCAAATCCTATACTCACTCTTCTTTCTAAACCTACTGACTATCTTCCTAATGCTACTGACTATAGTTTTTTGACTCGATGTTCTCTTCGACAATCAATTATCCAAGGTATAAGGTCCTATGCCATTGTATATCAATTTATCTGAGACACATGTGCAGAACATAATTCAAACCTAAGTATCCCACTCAAGGGCCCAGTTCCCTTCTGGCTTCCAATCTTACCTAGATTTCTGTTTTTATACTTATATTTTAGCTATATATTTTTGTAAATATCACAGGCTCCAAATACCATTATTCATCCGGCAGAAAGATTCCTAACGCAAATCAAACATGTTATTAACCCTAAACATACACTTTTCCCTCAATCTAACTTTACAGAAGAGGAGGGACAGAGTTGGTCTTACAATACAGGAATGTAGGGGATCTTCCACCTGCTGAGAACATCAAAGGTATATGCAGAAATGATCCCCTGAGATGATGAAGGAAGCTATGAAGGACCTGAGAGAGCAAAAGACATCTTCCATGGCAAACTATCTGGTCAGGATGAAGGGATGTGTCTGAATCAGCCTCTACCTTCTTAATGTAGAGAAGATGGACCAAACCAGGCCTGTGTGGAGAGCTGTTCTCAGGTACCTATGGTTGGTATACCATTCTAACTGTGAAAGTGTGACAGGAAGTAGGGACAGCCTCCATCTCATGGGACCCTTAGAAGTAACTGTTAGGACAAAGTGGTTGCCAAGTCAGTGACCTCTTTCAGTTCCTGAAGGAAATGACCTCACCTCACTGCCTTGGTGATGGAACTCTCTGGACGTTTGATCCTGGAAGACAGGCACCAAGAGCCAGTCACAGTCCCAGTCCCAGTGGTCTCACTTGTTTTGATTTACCAAGAACAGAGTCAGTCTTTCTTAGTACCTACTGATGTGATGATGGCCAAATGACAGGAAAGCTCTGAAGAGGAGCTTTTCCTGGGAAAGCAGGTAGTGGCTCACCCATGGCTCCTAACAACTTCAAAGTGTTGGCCAAGGAGACCAGATCTGATACAGGACAGGCCATTTTGGGGGAACATACAATGGCCCACCATTCTGAGGACACTATGGATAGTCACAGACTTACTTGAGCAAAGGAGGTGCCTTTGAGTGTGTGTGTGTGGGTTTGTGGTTTTGTCTCATGTTCTGAGAATAGGTAGGAAAGGCTCTTTGTTTGGATTGGTGTGGACTGTTTCCAGTAAGTGGTTTGACAAGGCGAGTGCTTCTATGTCTGTGTATTCCACTCTGTCCGTGATTGTAGACATTAGAAAAGAGAATGCATCAATGGATGTGTCCTGTCTAGTAGAAAGCTTCCAAGCATTCATCCTGCCCAATTTACAAATGGACTGCAGCTTGTCTTATTGAAGGGCAACATCTGCTCTCAGTAGTTTCTGTTTTCTTCCTGAATTCTGGAAACTCTCCAGAATAGCCTCATGGTTTTGTGTCCAAGATATGTACCACCTCCAAGCTCTGTGAAATGGTGATGTACTGGATAGCTGAAGGGAACGGCGAGAATCTAAGAAAACTCAGATATCAGTGGGACCAGGAAAGTCTCAGTGGAGAAACCCTTCTTTGGGCCTTTTGCTTACCTATTGTTCTGTTGCCCTGAATTTCAGGAAGGTCTTTACCTCAGGACACTAATTTGTGAAGCCTGAAGAAAACTGTTTTCAAATGGAAATTAATGGGCATCACCTGTGGCTCTTTGCTTAATTGCTTTGGAAATGGATGTTTCTGAAACAGCCTCTTGGCCCTGTGTGAGGCTGTGGTTAGATACTCAGCACCTTATGCATCCCACGTGTTCATCCAAAACCAAAATGGCCAAAAGAGCAGTTTTTGTGGATGAAGTCTCTCCCTACCTCTGTAAGGTTCCTGACCTCTATCAAGTGAGAATAGGGTGCCTTTGGGTCAAATGAGTTCTTCAAAGCCCTTCAGAGGCTAGCCCATAGGTGATTCCAATGATTCCAATTCACATGAAGAATCTAAACCCCACAGTCAGTAGTCCTCAAATTGGAGAAGCAGAGCAGTATTAACGGCAGGCCTATTTGATAAGTCATGGTTCACAGGAAGGTGTTCAGGCCACCCCAACGTTAAGCAAATGAGGGGCAAGAGAGCTTATTTTGGACACTGTCTTGGGCTGTGCCCCTCATGGAAACCTCCAGCCAGAGGTTAAAATGAGTACCTATATGGAAGAAGATGACGGCCATGTGGAAGTGTTCTGGTTTTAATTGTGGTTATTAGTGTGGTTGTTGAAAAATATGACTGGCTCCACCTGGTCTTGAATTCTAGTGTGATTCCCCTTAGAGACTGAGTTCTGGAACTGATCTCAGAGAGGTATTGCCATGAGTTTTGTTGGGATTTTAGGAGGCCATGCATGAGAGTCACCCTTGGAAACTGAGATCTGTGCCCAGGAAGGCTTTCCACAGAGCACAGGGAATCTCAGCCAGGTTATCACATAATTTTTTTCTGAAAGAATTAGCACCCATAGTTGAGAGTCAAAACACGCAAGGATTTTACATTGTAGACCTCAATATGCCTGGCTTTATGTGACCATTTGGCAACTCTTTGGGAAGCCTTGCCTGTGAGAGTCTTCCAGAGCTTTCATTGAAATGGGCTTCCTCACCATTTAATGGTTACTGAATTAAATGAAACCCTCAGTGCCTCCAACTTCAACCTTAAAAAATGGGCTCGATAAATACCATGAAATTTTTGAAATTCCCATTACCAGGTGGCACTGGAAAACCATTGGAGATCCTGTTGCTGATCATGAGTGTACGAGAAAGTGCCTTGATTGACTGGGTTTCACAAAAATGGTGTAGAACAGAGATGCCAGTAAGTTGGAACCTGCTGAGTAGTGGGCCTACAGCAAAGGTGGGTAGGTGTGAGATAAACCATCTCTGGTGGTTTCATGTGGATTGGCCATTGGCTTTCAAATGGCTTGTGACTGACATGATGCAGCCAGCAGACCCTTATATGTAAAGGCATCTTGTTATATGGATAGGTTTCTGGGCAATGTTCAGAATCAGGTTGATATGGTCAAGGGGGCAAGCTATGTTGGACATAAGCCTGGTTGGTGCATTCTCCTGGAGACCCTGTCCCACCACACGTGACAGAACTCCCTCCAGCACTGTGTCCCAGTTAAACTCCTTGTATTTCATTAAGCCAATACCAAACTCCCAGTGCAGCAGCAAGAATCACCACGAAAAGTAGAGTATGACCAAATGGCTTCACAGTCCACACGGAGAGACACTTATCCCCCAGTTGCCACAGTTTACCCACAAAGTGAGAATTCAGCACTGCTGCCTCCTTTTAATTGGAAAATAAGATACCATGTCCTCCAGGTCACATAGATGTTGACCCAGTTTTGATGGTCTCACTACATAGGATGCTAAAGCTACCGACAACAACATACATTTTAAGTGTCCCAACTCAGAGGCAGTATCTCAAGAAGTCTTTAGGCCTGCAGAGCTCCATGTTGTGGAGTGTTTACCTTGTCTTTTACTTTTGGAAACTCATCTACCACCTCCAAGGTTGTGAACTCCTCAGCATATTCCATTCCGGGTATGTATTCACAGATTTTCTAACTCTTATCCTCTAATTGTGTATTTCTTCCAGTGAGGGTAATATCAAGGGATTGTTTTTAATGTGAGTGGGAAGATTTTTGTGTAGCACATATTTGCAAACACATTGGGTTTACTTTCCTATTTTCCATTTGAAATACTGAATCTCTGACACTAACCCATACCCTACTAGACTCTGACTACTAATCCTTATATGATGGAGAATAGTAACCCAAAAAGAATACAAATACCAGCAATTCAGAGAAGGCATGGTATGTAGTTGGACATCCCTTAATGTTTATTGACATAGTTCTCCATGTGTTTTTAAAATTAACAAATATGTGAATTCCTCTCTCCCTTTTTCTGTAGCCTATTAAGCACATGTATTTTAATATGCACAAATAGAATCCTACCTGGTATCACATGTACATTCTTCTGAGGTGGCTGACATGGCAGATAAAAATTGTGAGAAGAGATCACTCCTCCTAACCTCTGTTGGAACAGAAAATTCAACCTATGGGTGAGCTTCCTAGTTGACCAACATTATGCATAAATCCATTTTCAGTAAAATGTATATTTTTCGATAAGTGGATGTTATATATTTAATGATGAATTTCGATTGGCATATATATTGCTACTTTTTAATGTCTCGGTGTGTGTGTTTGTGTGTGTGTGTGTGTATATATATATATATATATATATATATATATATATATATATATACTCTCCCGATTTTTCAAAATATGAAATATATGTGTCTTATCATACACTTCCTAAAATTATTCATATTCATGTATGAGGATTTATAATGAACTTTTCACAAGATTATTCTCAGAAATATTCATCCACCTGAAATACATATTTGTTTCCTAATACTGAAAACTAACTTTAGTGAATGGTGCATACAAATCATAATATTTTGACATTGCAAGATGGCCGCGAATAGAGAGCATCATACCCAGTGTACCGCGCCACTGCGCAGGTGACTAACGACTAAGAACGACAAAAAACTATCTTGTTAGGAACTTACAGCAAAATGGGGGTGCACTGAAACCTAGAAGAAGGATTTCTAGCACTGAGGTCCGGTAAATGAGTCTCAAACATGAGCCAACTCTGCGACCGGAGATCCTGTCTGACTGATCCGCGCTACCAGTCCAGTGGCTACAGACAGCAGGGCACCACCGAGATGCGATCAATAATCACGGAGAAACGTTGATGCAGATTCTGTGGAATTCTGCCAGTAGAGTCCCCACTGAGCCCTAGGCTGAGTTCAGGGTTTCAGATGGGGAAGGAAGTGGTACAGTTCTAACCCCCACAATAGAAACTCCACGAAGGAAACCAACGGCCACCATCTTGGTGAGCTGAAGTAACGACAGCCACTCCCCTACAGAATGCAACAATAAAATGTTGTTATTCTGTTACTGTTACTCAGCTCCTCTCCCATACTTCGGGGAATTTGCATCAAATCTCTCCTAGGCTTTCTGGGGGAGAGATTATCAGAGGGAGCCTGCATAAAGATAGGGGAAAACTAGAGGCACCTGACTTTCAACTCCCCCTCCCATCAGTGGTGAAAAAAACCTGTCTAGCCAGCGCTGAGAGAGGGGCAAGCGGAAAAAAAAAAATCAAAACAATAGAGTGCCGGGGTTCCCAATAGCCAACTGTGCAATCAGAGATCTGGGCTGATTGAATCATGCAGCCAGGCCTGCTGTTTCAGATGGCGGGGCACCACCGAGAAGGGACCTGAAGCAGGGAGAAATGTTGCTGCGGATTCTGTGGAATCCTGCCGGCTGAGCTCCCACTGATCCCCGGGCTGAGTTTGGGAATTCAGACAGGGAAGAAAGTGGTATAGTTCTATCCCCCACAAAAGAAACTCCACCAAGGAAACAAGCGGCCACCATCTTTGAGATATGAAGTAACCACCGCCCCTCTCCAATAGACTGCAACAATAAAACAGATGTGTGTTACTCAGCTCATCTCTCATACAGCGGGGAATTCGCATAAAATGTCTCCTAGGCTTTCCGGGGGAGGGTTAATCAGAGCAAGCCTGCATAAAGACGCAAGAAAAACTAGAGACACCTGACTTTCGACTCCCCCTACCATCAGTGGCCATAACGAAACGTGTATAGCCAGTGCTGGGGGAGGGGTAAGTGGAAAAACTCAAAACAATAGAGTGTCTGGGTTCCCAAAAGACACCCTCCACACACAACAAACGGCAGGCACAGAGTACAGTTTGAACTGCCGAGAGGCATCACTCAGGGGAAATCTGGTCTAGAAAAAGAAACCAGGACAAGCAGGAGAAACCAAAGGACTAGAAGGCAGGCCCTTGTAACTGGGCGGCTGGAGACCGCAGGCCTGCACATGACATTCAACCCACTGCCTGAGTGACTGGGGGGCTGAGGAATGCCCGCCCGCCGGCAACCGAGCGTGAGACTGCGTGGCTAGAGATTGACAACCCAACGGCGACAGCCCACCTGCTGCCCGCGTGACTGGGCGGCTGGAGACCGCCTGCCCGCTGGCGACCAACCGCGCAATTGGGCGGCTGGAAACCGCCCGCCTGCCAGTGACCCAGAGCTAAAACAAACCAGAGACAGTCAAGTCCCACCCCCCAATTCGGACACCTCGGCAAGGAGCCTGGGGCCGGCCAAAGCAGAGAGGTGACATCACTGGAGCTCGGCCTTCGGAATTACTTCCAAGCGGAATCCACTTTAGCAGGCATAGTTTACCAACACAAAGGAGAGACAACAGAGATATACAACACCAAAACAAATCTAAAGAATAAAGCAGAAACACAGCAATCAAATAGAGCTGGAAAGTAACGTGAACATCATGAAAAAACAAGGGCAAAAAAGGAGTACAAACAATGCAGGACAACTTAAATCTACAGGAGGACCTTGAAGCATCAGAAACAGGGATAGGGAAAGAACTCAAGGCATACCGAACTCAGATGGAAAGGAATATTAGAGAAGACATGAGGCAGCAAGTCCAAGCAATAAAAGTATATTTTGAAAATGAATTAAGCAAACAAATTCAAATGGCAAAGAATGAGCATTACCAGGAGATAGAGATCTTAAAAAAATATTAAACAGTAATCCTAGAAATGCAGGAAAATATAAACCAAATTAAAAACTCAAACGAGAATATTACAAATAGACTAGATCAAGTAGAAGTCAGAACATCAGATAATGAAGACAAAGTTTATCAACTTGAAAAGAATTGAGTAAACACAGAAAAGATGCTTAAATCCCACCAGGAATTTATTCAAAAGATATGGGATGTCATAAAAAAACAAAAAACAAATTTAAGAGTCATCAGGATAGAAGAAGGCATAGAGATTCAAACCAAAGGAATGGACAACATATTAAATGAAATAATTCTATAAAACTTCCCAGAGATGGATGATGGATTGGATTGCCAATTCCTGGAAGCCTACAGGACCCCAAACATTCAAAACCAAAATAGACCAACTCCAAGACATATAATTATGAAGATAGCCAACATACAGAACAAGGAAAGAATATTAAAAGCTATAAGAGAAAGGAGGCAGATTACATTCAGGGGTAAACCAATTAGGTTAACAACTGATTTTTCATCACATTCTTTGAAAGTGAGAAGATCCTGGAACAGTGTAATTCAAATGCTGAAAAAAAAAAAGAATTCCAACCAAGAATACCATATAAAGAAAAGTTAAGCTTCAGATTTGACAATGAAATTAAAGTCTTTCACGATAAACAAAAGCTAAAACAATTCTCAGCCAGAAAACCAGCACTGCAAAGCATTTTGTGCAAAATACTACAAGAAGAAGAGTTAAAAAATAGTGCCCAAAACTAACAGTGGGAAGTATCTCAGTAAAGCGGGAGGAAAGTAACCAAAAAAGTAAAAACTATCCAAACTAAAATATAATAAATAAATAAACATGACTGGAAGTACAAATCATATTTCAATTGTAACCTTAAATGTTAATGGCCTAAATTCACTAATCAAGAGACATGTGCTAGTAACCTGGATCAAAAAAACAAATCCAACAATATTCTGCCTTCAGGAGACACATATGATAGGAAAAGACATACACAGTCTGAAGGTAAAAGGTTGGGAAAAATCATAACACTCACATGGCCCTCGGAAGCAAGAAGGATTTGCCATACTCATATGGAATAATATCAACTTCAAACCTAAGTTAATCAAAAGGGATAAAGAATGACACTATATTCTGTTAAAAGGAATCATCCACCAACAAGAAAAAAACAATTATCAATTTGTATGCACCAAGCAATGGAGGTGCAACATTCATAAAACAAACTCTCCTCAAGTTCAAGAGTCAAATAGACTACAACACAATAATTATGGGTGACTTCAACACACCACTCTCGGCATTAGAGAGATCCTCTAGACAAAAACTGAATAAAGAAACTATAGAACTCAACAGCACAATCAATAACCTAGACTTAACCGACATATATAGCATATATCAACCATCATCAAGTGGATACATGTTCTTCTCAGCAGCACATGGATCCTACTCAAAGATACACCATATATTATGCCATAGGGCAATTCTTAGTAAATATAAAGGCATGGAGATTATACCGTGCACCATATCTGATCATAATGGAATGAAACTGGATATCAATGAGAAAAGAAGGAAGGAAAAATCCTACATCACATGGAAAATGAACAACATGCTACTGAATGACCAATGGGTTACAGAAGACATAAAGAAGGAGATAAAAAATTTTTAGAGACAAATGACAATACAGACACAACATACCGGAATCTATGGGACACAATGAAAGCAGTTTTAAGAGGGAAATTCATTTCTTGGAGTTCTTTCCTCAAAAAAAAAAAAAAAACAACAAATAAATGAACTTAAACTACACCACAAAAACCTGGAAAAGGAAGAGCAAAACAACAGCAAATGTAGTAGAAGACAAGAAATAATTAAATTTAGAGCAGAAATCAACGAAATTGAAACAAAAAAAAAGTTGAAAAAATTGATAAAACTAAAAGTTGGTTCTTTGAAAAAATAAATAAGATCAACAGGCCCTTAGCCACGCTAAGGAAGAGAAGAAGAAAGAGAATTCAAATTACTAACATGTGGGATAAAAAAGGAAATATCACAACAGACACTACAGAAATATAGAAGATAATTAGAAAGTATTTTGAAACACTATATTCCAATAAAATAGAATATTGTGAAGATATTGATAAATTTCTTAAGTCATACAATCTGCCCAGATTGAGTCAGGAAGACACAAACAATTTAAACAGGCCAATAACAAAGGAAGACATAGAAGAAGCAATCAAAAGACTGCCAACCCAAAAAAAGCCCTGGACCGGATGGGAATACAGCGGATTTCTACAAAACCTTCAAAGAAGAATTAAAATCAATATTTTTCAAGCTTTTTCAAGAAATAGAAAAAGAAGGAGCTCTTCCAAATTCATTCTATGAGTCCAACATCACTCTGATCCCGAAACCAGACAAAGACACTTCAAAGAAAGAATACTACAGACCAATTTCTCTAATGAACTTGGATGCAAAAATTCTCAATAAAATTCTGACAAATCGAGTACAAAAGCATATCAAAAAAATTGTGCAACATCATCAAGGAGGATTCATCCCTGTGATGCAAGGATGGTTCAATATACGAAAATCAATAAATGCCATTCACCACATCAATAGACTTAAAGACAAGAACTATATGATCATCTCGATAGATGCAGAAAAGCATTTGACAAAGTTCTGCATCCATTTATGTTCAAAACTCTATAAAAACTAGGGATAACAGGAACTTACCTCAACATTGTAAAAGCTATATATGCTAAACCTCAGGCTAGCATCATCCTAAATGGAGAAAAAACTGAAGGCATTCCTTCTGAAATCTGGAACAAGACAGGGATGCCCTCTATCACCACTTCTATTCAATTTAGTTCTTGAAATACTAGCCAGAGCAATTAAACAGACAAAAGAAATTAAAGGCATAAAAATAGGAAAAGAAGAATTTAAAGTATCACTATTTGCAGATGACATGATAATATATTTAACAGACACAAAAATGTCTACAAAGAAATGGCTAAAGTTAATAAATGAATTCAGAAAAGTGGCAGGATATATAATTAACACGCATAAATCAAATGCATTCCTGTATAACAGAAAAAAAACTTCTGAAATGGAAATGAGGAAAACCACTCTATTCACAACAATCTCAAATAAAATAAGATACTTGGGAATCAACCTAACAAAAGAGGTGAAAGATTTATATAATGAAAACTACAGAAATCTAAAGAGAGAAATAGAAGAAGATGTCAGAAGATGGAAACATGTGCCCTGTTCATGAATAGGCAGAACTAACATCATAAAAATGGCAATATTACGCAAAGTTCTCTACAGGTTTAATGCAATGCCAATCAAAATTCCAACGGCATTTCTTGTAGAAATAGATAAATCAATCATGAAATTCATATCGAAAAATAAAAGACCCAGAATAGCAAAAGCAACTCTAAGCAGGAAGTGTGAATCTGGAGGTATAGCGATACCAGAGTTCAAACTGTACTACAAAGCAATAGTAACAAAAACAGCATGGAACTGGTACCGAAAAATGCAGGTGGACCAGTGGTACAGAAGAGAGGACACAGAAACCAATCCACAAAATTACAACTTTATTATATTTGATAAAGGGGCTAAAAGCATGCAGTGGAGGAAGGATAGCATCTTCAACAAATGGTGCTGGGAAAATTGGAAATCCATATGCAACAAAATGAAACTGAATCCCGTTCTCTCGCCATGCACAAAATTTAACTCAAAATGGATCAAGGATCTAGATATAAAATCAGAGACACTGCGTTTCATAGAAGAAAAAGTTGGCTACGATCTACATACTGTGGGGTCGGGCTCCAAATTTCTTAATAGGACGCTCATAGCCCAAGAGTTCTTAACAAGAATAAAAAAATGAGACTTACTTATACTAAAAAGTTTTTTTTTCTCTGCAAGAGAAACAAAAAGGGAAGTAAATAGATAGCCTACATCCCGGGAACAAATTTTTACCCCTCACACTTCAGATAGAGCCCTAATATCCAGAATATACAAAGAATTCAAAAAAATTATCAATAAGATAACAAATAACCTAATCAACAAATGGGCCAAGGACCTGAAAAGACACTTCACCGAGGAGGACATACAATCAATCAACAAGTACATGAAAAAATGCTCACCATATCTAGCAGTCAGAGAAATGCAAATCAAACCCACCCTAAGATACCATCTCACTCCAGTATGATTGGCAGCCATTATGAAGTCAAACAACAACAAGTGTTTACGAGGATATGGGGAAAAGGGGACACTTGTACACCGCTGGTGGGACTGCAAATTGGTGAGGCCAACATGGAAAGCAGTATGGGGATTCCTGGGAAAGCTAGGAATGGATCCACCATTTGAACCAGCTATCGCCCTTCTCGGACTATTCCCTGAGGATCTTAAAAGAGTGTACTAAAGGGATACTGCCACATCAATGATCATAGTGGCACAATTCACAATACCTTGACTGTGTAACCAACCTAGATGCAATTCAATAGATGAATGGATAAAAAAAAAATGTGGCATCTATACACGATGGATGCAGCACTAAAAAATGACAAAATCATAGAATTTGCAGGGAAATGGATGGCATTAGAGCAGATTATGCTAAGAGAAGCTAGCCAATCCTTAAAAAAACAAATGCCAAATGTCTGCTTTGATAAAAATAGGGTAACTAAGAATAGAACAGGGAGGAAGAGCATGAGGAAAAGATTAATATTAAACAAAGACCAGTGGGAGAGAGAAAGGGAGAGAGAAGGGAAAGCATATGGAAATGGTAGGAGACCCTCATTGTTACACAAAATTACATATAAGACGTTGTGAGGGGAAAGGCGGGATCAAGAGAGAGAAGTGAAAAAGCAGATGAGGAAGAGAGGGAAGATAGGATGAAAGGGGAGGGGGGATAGTAGGGGATAATAAAGGTAGCAGAGGTCAACAGTCACTAATGTGACATTATGTAAAAATGTGAATGTGTAACTGATGTGATTCTGCAATTCGTATTTGGGGAAAATTGGGAGTTCATAACCCATTTCAGTCAAATGTATGAAAGATGATATATCATGAGCTTTGTAATGTTTTGAAAAACCAATAAAAATAAATAAACAAAGGTTTAAAATTGAGTGGGAAGAAATCAGCTAAAAAGGAGTTGAGATGCATTCATTTTGATAAGCAGAAAGTTTGTTTTGTGTAGTTGTAAATATCACAAATTTATTTTACCAGAAAACTGGCTTTTGAAATGAACATATATTGAGATTAAAGGATAATCCACCTACCTTCATGAAAAATTCATATCATTTCCTATATTTTTCATATTTCATTTTTTTTCGTGAATATTTTGTCATGGACCAGGTCTAGTCTTAGGCTACCTCATCTGACAAGTTCGTACAATGTGTTGGATTGTTCTTTTCATCTTTTATTTGATAGTTTGTAGCTGATAATGTGTATTTTTCCTTATCTTTATTTGGACATACATACCCAACTATATCTTTGCATTTTATGTTTTACTGGGGAAGAGACTCATCAAAAGCTCTTTATTATATGTATCAACAATGAAACATTTAGAGCATGCAATTATTCTTAATTTTGCATGAAAATATCTTTGTACCATTTTTCTTATAAAGATGTAGAATTATTACTGTAATAAGTAACTACTTACAAGAAGAATTAAACAATTGACTTTATATCAATCATGAATATGAAAATTAATAAAATAAGTATTTGGCAATAAATATGCAATTGATAGAAATTAAAATCACAAGAAAGCCATTTAAAATGTCAGTGCATATGGTCCTTAAATAAAAGGTTGTTCAAATAAAATTTCACTAATTCATAAGAGTTAATATGCCATATCACAGCTTAATGTAATATAAAAACTTAAATGATAAGTATTGATAAATAAGAATGATACCTGTTTACTTAAATATGTTTATTTGATTTTCACTGTAAGCTGTTAATTCTAGAAGACTTGAAAATTAAGAAAGACTTGGTCTATATTATTTCTAACACGCTAATCAAAGTACTTTTAAATATATATGTATATATATCATATGTAATACATATGCATGAATATAGATACATATGTATAATAAATGTATTGTAATATATCTATAGGTTATTATAATTATTAAATTTTCTCAAGAAAAAAGAATGACTATAAAAAAATTCTTAAATGTAAATTTCATAGCATATTACTGTTTGTAATGACATGAGAGAAAAACTCCTATGGAGGGAAAATGAAAAAGGAAGAGAGAGAAGGGGGAAAATGAGGAAGAAAGTGAGTAAAGAAGACGGAGAGGAGTGTTTGATTATAAGATAAATGTGGAGGGTCTGGGTGTCTGGCTCAGTGGTAACATGCTTGGCTAGCATGTGTGAGGCACTGGGTTATATTCTCAGCACCACATATAAATAAATAAAATGAGGTCGATCAACAACTGAAAAAATAAAAAAAAAATAAAAAAGTAGAAATATTACCAAAATTCTAAGTTTTTATGAATGCTAAATAAAAAAAAATGTTACATAGCCTTATGTAATTTCTAGACTCCCCAAAATAGTCATTTAATGATAGATTACTAGTGCGATAACTAAAAATCCATTGCTCTTTCCTCGACATTCTGTGGCATGCTAGTGCTAAAATAAATTGTATTATAACACCAAAAAAAATTCTAATATTTCTACAGTAACTGACCCAGTGTAACATAAATGCAAGAAGATTCCTATGGAATATAATTGTATTTTGACGTTCATTTTTATTCAACACTGGTACATTACTATCTGTCCAGTTTATGCACATCATAGTATGTATATTTCATTCACAATTTAGCAAATTTATACGCATTTGTTTTACTTTCAATCACTTCCTGCTTCAGAACACATGTATTCCTCCACGTTTCTTGACTGCTCCTTTCATGAGACTTTTTTCCAAAGACATTATTTTTGATTTCCATTATCATTTTTGAAGCAAAACTCACACACCCGTCATGATAAACCGTAAACCTAATATTACCATTAGATGTAAAACTGGTGGGAATGAATGATTGTATATCAATATAAGATTTCTTGTATACTTTCAAATATCAATTCAATCCATTGTTTAATTTGGAACCAGTTATATTATTTATTCACAGTATGGTCTATTCATGCATTGTCTCTATATTGATAGACACAGGGTACACCTCTGTGTACCCTCGATAATAATTTGTATATCTTCAAAATTTTGCTCACAGAAATGGTGGAAGAAAGACTCATGTCAACTGATCTACATATACATTTTATCACAGTAATATTCTGGACACAAAATGCAAAGGTCACACTTAGGATTGTCCCGAAGCCTAAATGGAAAGTGAACATGGATTACTAAAAACATCCATGTCTTGGATGCCTAATTCTCTCAAATGTCAATCCTATTGGTGAGTACATATTTGTTTCTTCCCAAGATTATATATTCAACCTCAACCATGTTGAAAATGTCTAATCCTATCACTCACTTTATATTTTGTCTGATTTCCTAATGTCTCTATTGATATCTCTTTTCCTACATATTTTCCCCAGTTCATCATAGTGACTGATTCTTCACATGTGCTGACATCTACATTCACTCTTTATCCGAAACCCTATTGCTAAAGAACTTTTTGTCCAAATACTATACTCACTCTTTTTTCTAAACCTACCGACTATCTACCTAATCCTACCGACTATCCCTTTTTGACTGGATGAACTCTTCAACAATCAATCATCCAAGGTACAAGGTCCTATGCCATTGTATATTGATTTATCTGAGACATCTGTGCAGAACATAATTCAAAGATAAGTATCCCAATCATGGGCCCAATGCCTTTCTGGTATTCAAATCTTACCTAGATTTCAGTTTTCATAATTAGATTTCACCTGTATATTCTTATAAATATTGCAGGTTCCCAATACCATTATTCATCCAACAGAATGATTCCTACCACAAATCGAACATGTTATTAATCCTAACTATACACTTTTCCCTCAATCCAACTTTACAGAAGAGCAGGGACAGAGTTGGTCTTACAATACAGGGGTGTAGGGAACCTTCCACCTGTTGACAACCTCAAAGGTCCATGCAGATATGATCCCTGGAGAAGATGCAGGCCGCTATGAAAGGCCTGAGAGAGCAAACGTCATCTTCCATGGCAAACAACCCGGTCAGGTTAAAAGCATGTGTCTGAATCATCCTCTCTCTTCTTAATGTAGGGAAGATTGACCAAACTAGGCCTGTGTGGAGAGCTGTTCCCAGGTGCCTATTGTTTCTATACCATTCGAACTTGTGAAAGTGTCACAGGAAGTAGGCGCATCCTCCATATTATGAGACCCTAGGAAGCAAATGTTAGGACAAAGTGGTTGGAAATGCAGTGACCACATTCAGTTGCCGAAGGAAGTGACCTCACCTCACATCCTTGTTGATGGAACTCTCCGAATTTGGGTTCCAGGAAGCCAGGCATCCAGACCCAGTCCAAGCTCCAGTCACAGTGGTCTCACTTGTTTGGATTTACCAAGGACAGAGTCTGTCTTTTGTGGTACCTAGTGATGTGAGGATGGCCAAATGCCAGGAAAGTTCTGAAGAGGGGCCCTTCTAGAGAAAGAAGTTAGAGGCTCACTGCTGTCTCCTGACAACTTCACAGAGTTGACCCAGGAGACCAGATCTGAGACAGGACAGGCCATTTCTGGGGAACATAGTATTGCCCTCCAGTCAGAGGACACTCTGGATAGTTTCAGACCTACTTGGGGGAAGGAGGTGACTTCGTGGGTGTTTGAGTGGGTTTGTGGTTTTTTCTCATGTTCTGAGAATAGTTAGGAAAGGGGGTTTGTTTGGTTTGGAGTGAACTGTTTCTAGTTAGTCCTTTGACAAGGCGAGTGTTTCTATGTCTGTGTATCCCACTGTGTCCATGGTTGTAGACATTAGAAAAGAGAATGCCTCAATGGGTGTGTCCTGTCAAAGAGAAAACTTCCAAGCATTCATCCTGCCCATTTTATAAATGGACTGTGGCTTGCCTTATCATTGGGCAACACCTATTATTTTCTTACGTTCCTGTATCCTTCCTGAATTCTGGCCACTCTCCAAAATAGGCTCATTGTTTTATGTACAAGATATGTACCACTTCCAAGCTCTGTGACATGGCCATGTACTGGATAGCTGAAGGGAATGCATCTCAGAAAACTCTGATATCAGTGTGACCAGTAAAGTCTCAGTGGAGAAACCCTGCTTTGGGCCTTTTGATTACCTATTGTTATGTTGCCCTGAATATCAGGAACATCTTTTCCTCAGGCTACTCCTTCCTGAAGCCTGAAGAAAACAGTTTTCACATGGAAATGAATGGGCATTTTACCTTTGTGTTTTACAATAAAAACTTCACAGAGATTAGGCTCTCATTAACTTAAAAATACTTTTAAATTTTATCTAAGGGTAAAAAGTAACATGTAACTGTACATATATTTTTGATAACAAGTCCAATTATACAACACAAATGATACACATAAATCTCCAACATGTTTTTATTTTAAGCCTAGAATTACCATACAACCTTAGAACATTTCTGTTTTCATACTTATATTTCACTTCTATAGTCTTATAAATATCGCAGGTTCCCAATAACATTATTCATACAGCAGAACAATTCCTAACCCAAATCGAACATGTTATTAACCCTAACCATACACTGTTCCCTCAATCTAACTTTACAGAAGAGCAGGGAAAGAGTTCGTCTTACAATACAGGAATTTAGGGGATCTTCCACCTGCTGAGAACCTCAAACGTCCATGCAGAAATGATCCCTGTAGAAGATGTAGGCAGCTATGAAGGACCTGAGAGAGTAAGAGTCACCTTCCATGGCCAACAACCTGGTCAGGATGAAGGGTTGTGTCTGAATCTGCCTCTCTCTTCTTAATGTAGAGAAGATGCACCAAAACAGGCCAGTGTGGAGAGCTGCTCTGGAGTGCCTATGGATGATATACCATTCTAACTTGTGAAAGTGTCACAGGAAGTAGGGGCAGCCTCCATCTCATGGGGCCTTGGAAGCAACAATTAGGACAATGTGTTTGCCAAGGCAGTGACCTCATTCAGTTCCTGAAGGAAGTGACCTCACCTCACTTTCTTGGTGTTCGAAATCTCTTAACATGTGGTCCAGGAAGCCAGGCACCCACAGCCAGTCCCAGTCCCAGTCCCAGTGATCTCACTTGTTTGGATTTACCAAGGACAGAGTCAGTCTTTCTTGGTACCTACTGATGTGAGGATGGCCAAATGCCAGTAAAGCTCTGAAGAGGGCCCTTTCCTGAGAAACCAGGTTGTGGCTCACTGCTGGCTCCTGTCAACTTCACAGAGTTGGACAAGGAGAACAGATCTGAGACAGAACAGGCCATTTCATGGAAACATAGTATGGCCCACCACTCAGAGGACACTGCGGATAGTCACAGACCTACTTGGGGGAAGGAGGTGCATTTGTGGGTGTGGGTGTGTGTTTGTGGTTTTGTCTCATGTTCTGAGAATAGGTAAGAAAGGCAGTTTGTTTTGTTTGGAGTTAATTGATTCTAGTAAGTCGTTTGAAAAGGCGAGTGTTTCTAGGTCTGTGTATCCCACTGTGGAAGGGGTTGTAGACATTAGAAAAGAGAATGCTTCAATGGATGTGTCCTGTCTAGTAGAAAGCTTCCCCGGATTCATACTTCCCATTTATGAATGGACTGTGGCTTGCATTATTGATGGGCAACCCCCGATATCTTCCTAAGTTCCTGTTTTCTTTCTGAATTCTGGCCACTTTCCAGAATAGGCTCATGGTTTTGTGACCAAGATGTATACCACCACCAAGCTCTGTGACATGGCTATGTACTGGATAGCTGAAGGGAATGGCGAGCAACTCAGAAAACTCAGATATCAGTGTAATCAGGAAAGTTTCAGTGGAGAAATACTGCTTTGGTTACCTATTGTTCTGTTGCCCTCAATGTCAGGAAGGTCTTTGCCTCTGGCCACCCCTTTGGGAAGCCTAAAGAAAACAGTTTTCAAATGGAAATCAATGGGCATCACCTGTGACTCTTTGCTTAATTGCATTGGAAAGGGATATGTCTGAACAGGCTCTAGGTCCTGTGTTAGGCTTTGGCTTAGATTCTCAGCACATGATGGATGTAAAGAAAATCCCATGTTTGCATCCAAAACTAAATTGGCCAAAAGAGCAGTCATTATGGAAGAAGTCTCTCGCCTTCCCCTGTAAGGTTCCTCACCTCCATCAAGTGAGAATAGGAACCTTTGGATCAAATGAGTTCTTCAAAGCCCTTTAGAGGCTATCCCATAGGTGCTTGGGTTTTCTCCAGAATCCAAATCACATAAAGAATCTATACCTGACAGTCAGTAGGCCTCAAATTGGAGGAGCAAAGCAATATTAATAGCAGGCCTATTTGATCACTCCTGGTTCCCCGGACGAGTGTCCAGGACACCCTGACTTTAGGCAAATGAGGGGCAATGGAGGTTATTTTGGCCACTGTCTTGGGCTGTGCCCCTCATGGAAACCTCAAGCCAGAGGTATGATGAGTGTCCATATGGAAGAAGATGAGGGCCATGTGGGAGTGTTTTTTTTTTAATTGTGGTCATGTGTGGCCGTTGGAATAGATGACTGGGTCCACCTTGGCTTTAACTCTGTTGTGATTCCCCTTAGAGACTGAGTTGTGGACCTCACCTCAGAGACGTATTGCCATGAATTGTGTTGGGATTTTAGGAGGATTCACATGAGAGTCACCCTTGTAAAATGAGATCTAGGCCCAGGGTGGCTGTTCACTGAGCACTGGGAATCTCAGCCAGGTTACCACATGATTTTATTCTGAAAGACTTGGCAGCCATATATGAGAGTCAAAACACACGGATGTCACAATGTAGATCCCAATGGGCCTGGATTCATGTGATCATTTGGCCACTGTTTGGGAAGCCTTGCCTGTGAGACTTCTGCAGAGATTTCATTGAAATGAGCTTCCTAACCATTTAATAGTTCCAGAATGAAATGAAACACACAGTGCCTCCAACTTCAACCTTGAAAAATGGGTAGATAAATACCAAGAAATTTTTAAACTTCCCATGACCAGGTGGCACTGGAGAATCTTTGGATATCCTGTGGCTGATCATGAGATTACAAGACAGTGCTTTGATTGACTGGTTTTCATAAAAATGGTTCAGAACAGAGATACCAGGAAGTTGGAGCCTGCTGAGAGGTGGGCCTACAGCAGTGCTGGGCAGGTGTGCAATAAAACAACTGTGGTGGGGCCATGTGGATCTTCCATTGGCTTCCAAATGACTTGTGACTGACATGGTGCAGCCAGCAGACCCTTGTATGTAAAGGCATCTTGTTATATGGACAGGATTCAGGGCAATGTTTAGAATCAGATTGCTATGGTCAAGGGGGAAAGTCATGTGGGATATAAGCCTGGTTGGTGCATTCTCCTGCAGACCCTGACCTACCAAAAGTGACAAAACTCACTCACGCACCGGGTAACAGTTGAATTCTTTGTATATCATGAAGCAAATACCAAAATCCCAGTGCAGCAGCAAGAAACACGACGAAAAGTGGAGGATGACCAAATGGCCTCACAGTCCACATGTGAATACACTTATCCCCCAGTTGCCACAGTTTACCTACTAAAGAAAATTCAGCACTGCTGCCACATATTCAGTGGAAAATAAGAAACCATGTCCTCGAGGTAACATAGATGCAGACACAGCTTTGATTGTCTCACTACAATGGAAGCTAAATCTCCCGACAACAACATATATTTCAAGTGCCCAAACTCAGAGTGAGTTTCTCAAGAAGGATTTAGGGAACCAGAGCTCCATGTTTGTGGACTGTTTTCCCTGTCCCTTACTTTTGAAATCTCCTCTTCCGTCTTCAAGGTTGTGAACTCCTGAGCATATTCCATTCCAGATATTTATTCACAGATTTTCTAACTCTTCTCCTCTAATTGTGCCTTAGTCTCCGTGATTGTAATGTCAAGGCATCCCTTTCTCTGTATCCTATTCAGCACATGTATTTTTACATGCAATTATAGAATCTTACCTGATACCACACGTACATTCTTGTGAGGTGACTGACTTGGCAGATACAAATTGTAAGAGATCACTCCTCCTAAAAGCTGTTGGAACTGAAAATTCAATCTATGAGTGAGCTTCCTTGTTTAAGAACATTATACATAAATCCATATTCAATAAAATAAATACATTTGGATCTGTAGATGACATATATTTCATGGTGAATTTCAATTGGAATATATTATGCTATTTTTAATGTCTGTGTGTTTGTGTATGTATATATATATATATATATACACACTCTCCAGATTTTTCAAAATATGAAATATATGTCTTGTTATACACTCCCTAAACTCATTCATATTCAAGTATGTGTATTTATAATCAAATTTTCACAAGAGTATTCTCAAAATTATTCATTCACCTGAAATACATATTTGTTTCCTAGTACTGAAAACTATCTTCAGTGAAAGGTGCATACAAATCCTAATATTTCCACAGTAACTGAACCAGTTTAACATCAATACAAGTAGATTCCTATGGGACATGTTGTGCATTTTGACATTTATTTTATTCAACACTGGTACATTACTATTTCTTCAGTTTATGCTCATCATAGCAAATATATTTCATCCAAAAATTTGCAAATTTATAGGCATTTTGTTCACTTTCAATCACTTTATTCTACAGAACACATGTATTCCTCCATGTTTTTGATGGGTCTTTTCATGAGACTTCTTTCCAAACACATTATTTTCGATTTCCATGATCACTTTTGAAGCAAAACTCAAAGACACTTCGTGATAAACCATAACCCTAATATTACCGTTAGATGTATTGCTGGTTGGAATGAATGATGGTATATCGATATAAGATTTCTTATATATTTTCAGATATGAATTCAATCTATTATTTAAAGTGGGACCAGTTATATTATTGATTCACAATGTGGTCTATTCAGGCACTATCTCTATATTCATAGACACAGTGTACACCTCTTTGTACCACCAATACTAATTTATAGGACTTCAAAACATTGCTCCCAGAAATACTGGAAGAAATACTAATGTCACGCCATCTACATATACATTTTATCACAGTAATATTCTGGACACAAAATGCAAAGGTTACACTTATGATTGTACCAAAGCCTAAAAGGAAAGTGAACAGGGATTACTAAAAACGTCCATGTCCACATTGCCTAATGCTCTCAAATGTCAATCCTATTGGTGACTACATATTTGTTTCTTCCTAAGATTATATATTCAAACTCAACCCTGTTCAAAATGTCTAATCCTATCACTCACTTTGTACTTTCCCTGATTTTGTAATGTCTCTATTATTATCTGATTTCCTACATATTTTCCAAAGTTCATCATTGTGACTGAATCTTCATATGTGCTGACATTTACCTTCACCCTCTAACAGAAACCCTATTGCTAAAGAAGTTTTTTTTTTCCAAATCCTATACTCACTCTCCTTCCAAAACCTACCAACTATCTTCCTAATCTTACCTACTATCCCTTTTTGACTGGATGTTCTCTTCCACATTCAATCATCCAATGTACAAGGTCCTATGCCATTGTATATTTATTTATCTGAGACATCTGTGCAGAAAGTAAGTCAACACTAAGTATACCAATGAAGGGCCCAATGCCCTTCAGGGTTTCAAATCTTAGATTTCTGTTTTCATACATATATTTCACCTACATATTCTTATAAATATCGTAGGTTCCCAATAACATTATTCATCCAGCAGAATAGTTCCTAACACAGATTGAACATGTTATTAACCCTAACCATACACTCTTCCCTCAATCTAACTTTACAGAAGAGCAGGGACAGAGTTGGTCTTACAAGACAGAAATTAAGGGATCTTTCACCTGCTGAGAACCTCAAAGGTCATTAAAGAAGATCCCTGGAGAAGATGTAGGAAGCTATTAAGGACCTCAGAGAGCAAAAGTCATCTTTCATTGCAAACAACCTGGTCAGGATGAAGGGTTGTGTCAGAATCAGCCTCTCTCTTCTTAATGTAAAGAAGATGCAGCAAACCAGGCCTGTGTGGAGAGCTGTTCCTGGGTGCCTATGGTTTTATACCATTCTAACTTGTGAAAATGTCAGAGTAAGTAGGTGCAGCCTCCATCTCATGGGACCCTTGGAAGCAACTGTTAGGACAAAGTGGTTGCCAAGGTATGGACCTCATTCAGTTCCTGAAGGAAGTGACCTCACCTCACTTCCTTGGTGATGGAATTCTCTGAACTTGGGATCCAGAAAGCCAGGCATCCAGAGCCAGTCCCAGTCACAGTCCCAGTGGTCAAAATTTTTCGGATTTACCAAAGACAGAGTCAGTCTTTCTTGGTACCTACTTATGTGAGGATGGCCAAATGCCAGGAAGGTCTGAAGAGGGGCCTTTCCTGAGAAAGCAGATAGTGGCTCACCACTGGCTCCTTACAGATTCACAAAGTTGGCCACAGAGACTAGATCTGAGACAGGACAGCCCATTATGAGGGAATTTCTTATGGCCCACCATCAAACGACACTCCGTATTGTCACAGAGGTACTTGGGGATCTGTGTGGGTGTGGGTGTGGGTATTGGTTTGTGGTTTTGTCTCATGTTCTGAGAATAGGTAAGAAAGTCGGTTTGTTTGGTTTGGTGTGAACTGATTCTAGTAAGTCGTTTGACAAGGCTAGTCTTTCTATATCTGTGTATCCCACTGTGTCCATGGTTGTAGACAATAGAAAAGAGAATGCATAAATACATGTGTCCTTTCTAGTAGAAATCTTCTCAGCATTCATTCTGCCCAATTTATGAATGGTCTGCGGCTTGCCTAATGGATGGGCAACACCTAATATCTTCTTAAGTTCCTGTTCTCTACCTGAATTATGGGCAACCTCCAGAATACGCTCATGGTATTGTGTCCAAGATATGAACCACCTCCACGCTCTGTGATACGGCCATGTACTAGAGAGCTGAAGGAAATGATGAGCATCTCAGAAAACTCAGATATCAGTGTGACCAGGAAAGTCTCAATGGAAAAACCCCGCTTTGGGCCTTTTGCTTACATATCCTTCTGTTGCCCTGAATGTCAGGAAGGTCTTTGCCTCAGGCTATGCCTTTTTGAAGCCTGAAGAAAACAGTTTTCAAATGGAAATGTATAAACATTACCTGTGGCTCTTTCTTAATTGCTTTGGAAAGGGATGTGTCTGAATCAGCCTCTTGGCCCTGTGTGAGGCTGTGGCTTAGATTCTCAGCACCTGATGGATCTAAAGAAAAATCCCATGTGTGCATGCAAATCAAAAAGCCAAAAGAGCAGTCATTTTGGATGAAGTTTCTCGCCTTCCTCTGTAAGGTTTCTGACTTCCATCATTGAGAATATGGATCCTTTGGGTCAAATGAGTTCTTCAAAGCCCTGCAGACACTAGACCATAGGTTCTTGGGTTTTCTCATGACTCCAATTAACATAAAGAATCTAAACACCACAGTCAGTAGGCCTCAAAATTGAGAATAAGAGCAATATTAACGGCAGGCCTCTTTGAACACTCCTGGTTCACAGGAAGGATGTCCCGGCCACACTGACTTTAGGCAAATGGATGCAAGGGAGCTTATTTTGGACACTGTCTTAGGCTGTGCCCCTCATGGAAACCTCCAGCCAGAGGTTATGATGAGTGTCTATATGGAAGAAAATGAGGGCCATGTGGGAGTGTCTTGATTTTAATTGCGGTCATTTGTGTGGCGCTTGGAATAGATGAATGGGTCCACCTGGGCTTGAACACTGGTGTGATTCTCCTTAGAGACTGAGTTCTGGAACTTACCTCAAAGAAGTATTGCCTTGTATTGTGTTGGGATTTTAGGAGGCCATGCATGAGAGTCGCCCTTGGAAACTGGGATCTATGCCCAGGTTGGCTTTCCACAGAGCACTGGGAATCTTGGGAAGGATATCACATGATTTTATTCTTAAAGACTTGGCAGCCATAGTTGCAAGTCAAAACACATATGGACCTCAAATTGTAGACCTCAATAGGTCTGGCTTCATGGGACCTTTTGGCCTGTCTTTGGGAAGCCTTGCGTGTGATAGTTCTCCAGAGCTTTCATTGAAATGAGCTTCCTCTCCATTTAATCATTCCTGAATGAATTGAAACCCACAGTGCCTCCAACTTCACCCTTGAAAAATGGCTAGATAAATACCTTTAAAATTTTGACATTCCCATGACCGGGTGGACCTGGAGAACCTATGGATGTCCTATTGATGACCATCAGTGTACCAGACAGTGCCTTGATTGACTGGGTTTCATGAAAATGGTGTAGAACGGAGATGCCAGTAATTTGGAGCCTGCTGAGTAGTCGGCCTAGAGCAGTGGTGTGCTGGTGTGTGTTAAAACATCTGTGGTCGGGTCATCTGCATCTGCCCTTCGCTTCCAAATGGTTTGTGACTGACATGGTACAAGCCCCAGATCCTTGTATGTAAAGGCATCTTGTTATATGGAGAGGATTCAGGGCAATGTTTACAATCAGATTGCTATGGTCAAGAGGGCAAGCTATGTGGGATAGAAGCCTTGTTGGTGCATTCTCCTGCAGACCCTTACCCACCACACGTGACAGAACTCCCTCCATCACTGTGTTGCAGTTGAACTTCTTGTATTTTGTGAAGCAAATATCAAACTCCCAGTGCAGCTGCAAGAAACACCACAAAAATTGGAGGATGACCAATGGCTTCACATTCCACCCTGGGAGACACTTAGCCACCAGTGGCCACAGTTTCCCTACAAAGCGAGAATTCAGCACTGCTGCCTCATGTTCATTGGAAAATAAGAAACAATGTCCTCTAGGTCACATAGATGCTGACCCAGCTTTGATCGTCTCACTATAAAGGAAGCTAAAGCTCCTAAAAACAACCTCAGATGAAGTTTCTCAAGAAATATTTAGGCCGGCAGAGCTCCATGTTTGTGGTGTTTTTACCCTGTCCCTGACTTTTGGAAACTCCTATACCACCTCCAAGGTTGTGAACTCCTGAGCATTTTCCATTCCAGATGTGTATTCACAGATTTTCTAACTCTTCTCCTCTAATTGTGTCTTACATGGGATGAAGGTAATGTCAAGGCATTGTTCTGAATACACATTGGATTCTTTTTCCAATTTTCCATTTGAAATACTGAATCCCTGACTGTCAGGCGTAGAAGGAATTCACCTTCAAAGAATAGCCTGACACTTACAAGAAACAGCCCCCATGGAGACATCCTGTCTGGGAGACATCCTGTAGCCAACTGTGTCTCTGAGACATCCTGTTGCCATCTGTATTCCTGAAACATCCTGAGTTTATCTCACCTTGTGAAGACATCCAGGAACTTTGGATAAGAGAGCTTTCCCATCTCCAGCATATAAATGCCCCTGTGTGAAAAATAAAAGTTTGCAGCTTGATCAGAACTCCTGTCTTGCTGTCATCTCTCGTGTCTCTTGTCCCTTCATTCCTCCGCATCTAGGTTCGCTGCCCCTGTTGATGTGTCTTTCCAGCCGTGACTACTGGCACCCACTGACTGGGGCTCGAGCCTTTGACTGATTGGGAACCCCGTCCTCCTGGAAAACTTCATCAAGTGGAGCTCGCGATTGCCTCAGCAGACACCACAAAGAGACAGATCCAGGAGGAGAGTGGGGATGACGCACGGTGAGTGACCCACCATGGGACAAGCAGTTTCGTCACATGATTTGTTTTTGTCAGGCCTCAAGGAGTCCTTCAAGACATGAGGGGTGCGTGTTAAGAAAAAGGACTTAAAATTTTTCTTCTAATACATAGGAGAATTGTGTACATGGTTTCACATTGAAGTGACCATTGATGGCAAAAGATGGCTTAGAGTAAGAGACTGTTTAAAAGATTATTATGAAACCTTTGGCCCAGAAAAAGTGCCAGTTCCCACCTTTTCTTACTGGAACTTAATTAATGAAATTCTTAAAAGTTCACCCTTTGACAATGGTACCTTACAACTTGTAAGGATTGGAGAAGAGACTATGCAAAACACCTCTCGTCTCCCCACGGCATGCCCATCAGTTAGTATAGACATTGACCCTTCTCAGTCTCCCCAGGACCCTGGGAACCTTCCTAGTCCCCCTCAAAATACCACCCTAATGAATAAGGCTCCAATGGTTACCAAACACCTTTATCGAGTTTTAAATCCCAGAGACACATTGACCCCTGGGACGGAGGCTACCTTGGAGAAGGAAGCAGCAAGCTACCATTCAGAAGATTCGCCACCTCTCAGGACCCTGCCACAGCCTATAGGACTTACACATCTACCTACCTCCTATATCCCTCCTGCCTTTTGTGCTCCAGCCTTTCAGGAGCAAAATGCAACCCAGATATTTTTCCCCACTTCCCTTGCCTAGCCTGGCTCGCTTGTGAGAGTCTCTCCAACATAGACGGGAACAGATCAAACTTTTAAAAGAATTAAGATCCCTAGACTCTGAGCTCTGTTCATTAGCCTTAGGCACGGAGTCAATGCAAACTGGCCCACGGCGGTCTAATACAAAGGCTAAGCCACTCCATCAGCCTGTTCTCGCCTTCCCAGTCACCCGCAGTCAGATAGATAAGCCTGCCCAGGCTGAGGTCAAAGACTTAGACGAGGATCAAGAGGAGGAAGTGGGGGAAATGGATCAAGGAGATCAGGACTCAGAGGATGAGGAGTTCACCCCTAGGCAGGAAGGAACCCAGAGTGTCTACAAAAAATTAAGCCTGCGTTTTCTTGAAAAACATAAAAAGACTTGTGCTCACAATGGCCCCACTGTGCCCTACAAGTTGACTTTATTAGAAAGCCACAGCGCACAATGGCTTACTCCCAATGATTGGAAATTTTTAGACCGAGCTACCCTCAGTGCCGGAGATTTCCTGTAATGGAATGCAGATTTCGAGGAGCACTGTCAGGAAACTGCTCAAAAAAAATTAACTAAGGCCTCCTCTAAATCCTGAACTTATGTTAAGCTAGTGGGCTATGCGCCATTTGACACTAAAACTAAATAGGCACGTTTCCCTGCTGGAATTTTGGCGCAGATTCAGATGGCTTGCTTACATGCTTGGAGATGCCTCCCTCAAACTGGCTCGGCTACCACTTCTTAGGCAAAAATTTGACAAGGACCCAACGACCCTTATAGAAACCTTGTTCCCCGGCTTAACCTAGCTGCAGAATGCTTGCTTGGACCAAGCGAAAGCAAAAGAACTTTTGTAAAACATCTTGCCTTTGAAAACGCCAACCTGTCATGTCAGGATGTTCTTTGACCACATAAGGAAAAAGGGAAACTTTCGGACTTTATTAGACTCTGTGCAGGGGTGGGTGCAGCCCATGCCATGGGTCTCGCCCTACATGCCCCCTTTATCAAGGCCTTTCACAATCCTGGCTCATGTACTTGCTTTACTTGTAAACAACCTGGCCATTTTGCACGCAAGTGTCTGAAAGACAAACAAAGCGTAGGAATATCGTCTCCTCAAACTGGGGCTAAACCGCCCCCAGCTACCCTTTGTTCTAGATGTGGTAAATGTCATCACTTGGCCAGTAAGTGTAGATCTAAGACAAATGGCCTCAGACAGCCTATTTCTTCCTGCTTCTCAGGAAAACCCTGCGGGGCCAGCCCCTGGCCACGACCTCCCCCAGGACAAAACCAGGGGCAATAAGGTTTATTCCCTTCCAAACTCCAAACCTACCACAAAATTCTTCCCCACAATTGCCTCCCTCCAACTAGCCACCCCAGGCAGCGCAGGATTGGACCTCTGTGCCACCACCGATACAATATTAGACTCAATGCAAGGGCACCAGATAATACCCACTAGAATTATGGGTCCCCCTTCATCTCATACGAGTGCCCTTATTCTTGGAAGAGTCTCTGCTACCTTAAATGGTGTTCAGGTCTTCCCTGGCATTAATGATAATGATTTCACTGGAGAAATAAAAATACTAGCAACAGCTATTAATGGAGTTGCGGCCATCCCAGCAGGAACAAGACTTGCACAATTAATATTCCTTCCCTTGGATTCAGGAGGCACTTCCACCGCCCAAACATAAAATGGGGGACAGCCTCCCTCGGCTGCTCTGATGTATATTGGGTTCAGCCCATTTCTCACAATAGACCCACCCTTACCTTACTTATTGAAAAAAAGGAATTCCAAGGAATTCTAGATACTGGAGCTGATGCCACAATTATTTCTCACAAATACTGGCCATCAGGTTGGCCCATCACCCCATCCTTGAATGACCTAAAAGGGTTAAGAGTCAAAAAATCCCCATGTCAGTTCTAGGGCTCTTAGCTTTACTGATAAAGAGGGTAATAAGGTGACTGTCACTCCTTTCATTGTTCCTGACCTCCCTGTTAACCTATGGGGCCGAGATATTTTGAGTCAAATGGAAGTCATTCTTGCCAGTCCCAATTCCATGATGACTCATCAAATGCTTCGTATAAATTTTGTCCCTGGTACAGGCCTTGTGAGACTGAGACAAGGACTGGTGGGGACTATAAAACTCATAAAAAAACAAATACATATGGACTTGGGTATTCTGATTTTTAGTGTCGGTTCCTGACCCTCCTGTACCCCATGCAGATAAAATTATTTGGGAGACTCAGACTCTTGTGTGGGTGGATCAGTGGCCCCTTACCCCCCCAAAAAATTGGAGGCTGCCTCCATGTTAGTGCAGGAACAGCTGGCAGCCGGCCATGTAGAGCCCTCAACCTCACCATGGATTACTCCTATTTTTGTTATCAAGAAAAAATCAGACAAGCGGCATCTTTTACAATATTTGTGTGCCAGTAATAAAGTTATGTGCCTGATGGGAGCACTACTGTCTCGAATTCCCACACCAATGGCTATTCCCAAAACTATTGTAAAATGGTTATTGACTTAAAAGTTTGCTTTTTTACCATTCCTTTACATCCTGAGGATAGACCCTATTTTGCCTTTAGTCTCCCTTGCATTAATTTCCACGGCCCTATGCAGAGATTTCAATGGAAGGTTCTTCCCCAAGGTATGGCCAACAGCCCTAGTCTTTGCTAAATATAAGTTGTTCAAGCAGTAGACCCTGTGAGAGAGTGATGACCACAATTTTATGTTTTACATAATATGGATGAATTTTTAATTGCTGCACCTAATTACCATGACCTTAATAATTGTTACTTGGACCTTTAGAAAACCCTCACTACCTTGAGACTACGGATAGCTCCTGATAAGGTTTAAACACAGGACCCTTATACCTATTTGGGCCTTAAACTTCAAGATAATCAGATCCAAATTCATAAAATACAACTGCGTGTGAACCATCTTCACACCCTTAATGATTCTCAAAAATTACTGGGAGATATTCAATGGCTAAGAACATATTTATAATTATCCACTTGTGTACTTTTGCCCCTTAATGATATTTTGAGAGGTGATTCCTACCCTTCCTCCCCTCAAAAGCTTACTCCCGAGGCATGACAGGCATTAAACCAAGTCACAGAGGCCATTGCCAAACAGTTTGTTACACAAATTTCTTATAACCTTCCTCTGGTTCTGGTTCTTTTACACACTCCTCATATACCCTCAGAAAAATTTTGGCAGTGATATCCATATTTTAAAAATAAAGGCTTCCCCTTGCTTTGGGTCCATTTATCCACCACATCCTCCAAGTTTATTACCGTTTATCTTGCTCAGGTAGCTTCTATTATTATTAAAGGTCGTTTGCTTTCTCGACAACATTTTGGCAAAGACCCTGATAATATTTTAATTCCATATACTAATGACCAAACCCAATTTTTACTACAGAGAGGGGATGAATGGGGTATTGCCCAATCAGGCCATTTGGGAACAATTGATAACCACGTCCCCAATGACACCCTTTTACATTTTGTCCAGATACATCCATTTATTTTTCCCAAAATTACTCAAAAGGCTCCCAGTTCCAAGCCCTTACTGTCTTTACAGATGGTTCCAGTAATGGCTGTGCGGTCTTTGTTGTCAATAACCAGCCTACAACCTTTGATACTGTCTATCATTCAGCACAGTTTGTGAAATTGTTTGCCATAACACAAGTTTTTATAACATTTTGTGATAATCCTGTTAATATTCATACAGACAGTGCCTACATTGCTCATTCTGTGCCCCTGCTGGAGATTTCACCCGCCATTAAAGCTTCTTCCAATGCAGCCTTTCTGTTTCACCAGCTTCAGCAGCTAATTCAGGCCAGACAACACCCATTTTTCTTAGGACACATCAGGGCACACTCTGATCTTTCCGACCCTCTAACACAGGTAATGCTCAAGCTGATGCAGCAACTCCTACCATCTTTCAAATTTTTGGTGGCTCCATTCAATAGGCCACGGAGCTAAACAATCTTCACCAACTAAATTCCCAGAGCCTTCGATTACTTTGTAAAATTACCAGGCAACAGAAACGAGAAATAGTAAAAGAATGCCCTGCTTGCGCTCTCTCCCTCCCCATTCAACACTTGGGAGTTAACGCCCGAGGATTACTGCCAAATCAGGTTTGGCAAATGGATGTTACTCATTTTCCTGAATTTGGAAAAACCAAATATATACACGTTTCTATCGATAACTTCAGCAGCTTTATTTTTGCATCACCACATTCTGGAGAGGCTACCAAAGATGTCCTTTCTCATCTTGTTTCAGCCTTTTCCATAATGGGTAAACCAATACATATTTAAACAGATAATTATCCTCCATATACCAGTGCCAAGTTTAAACAGTTTTGTGCTACCTTGCAATTTTGTCATCCTACTGGAATTCAATACAAACCTCAGGGCCAAGGCATTGTGGAATGTTCCACCTTACCTTAAAGACTTGGCTATCCCACCTTAAGGCTTCCGCCCTTGTATTTACCACTCACAGGCATTGCCTTAACCATGCATTATTTGCCCTTTCTTTTCTTACCCTAGACAGTGAAGGCCTTTCGGCTGCAGACACACACTGGCATCCCTTTTCCAATTCTGATCAGCCACCTGTTATGTGGCGAAATCCCCTTACAAATAAATGGAAATGCCCACATCCTGTCCTCATCTGGGAATGTGGCTCAGCTTGTGTTTTGGACCAAGAGCTAGCAGCCCCAAGATGGTTACCAGAATGCCTGGTTAAACAGGTTAATGACTTACCTCAAACCGGGGACGGAGGCCCTCTCCCTGAGTACAAATTTTCCCCTTTTCCGGATCCATCCAACAATCTGTATGAGGATCCTGCTTAAGGCACTTCTGCTGAACAGGTTTGTGCACGGAGGCCTGGGCCCTCCACCTTCCAACATCATGGAGTACCTTCACCCCCCTCCCCCCGTGAAGGCAAGGGAGGATCTTGGACTCAGGCTCCCACTAGTTGGAACCAGACTGCTGACTGCATGACTAAGGTGGCTTACCTCCGTTCCGAGGTTGACCATAAATTCAGAGGAGTTCATCAGCCTAAATGGGTATGTGTTAACAAGCCAAAGATTATTCCCCCTAGTACAAGTAAAGCTCTCCAAAATTGTTCTGCAACCCGTACGCATACCCAGGCGATGCATGTCTCTTGTTTTGTGTCGGCCTCAATTTGTGTTAACAAGCAGGGAGAATGATTTTTTGAAGCCTCCCTAACTAAAACTCATGAAGCAGGGTGGACCACTATTCATTATACCCCCGTTCTCTTTGACCAGGGAGGAGAAGGCAAATACACCAAGCTACAGTCAGCTGGGTGCCAAGGCACTGTCGGAAAAACTTCCTACTGGCCCATTAAGGACCCTACAGGGGTCTCTGATGGTAGAGGACCCACTGATGCAGTCAAGCATCCTCAGATAATCAAACTTTTGAAACCCCAAATCCCTGAGCTCACATATCATCCCTTAATGTAGCCGAAATCCCAGTTCCCAGGTTTAGATACCAATACATTAGATATTTTGCAAACTACCTTCTCCTTCCTTAATAATTCCAACCCCACCCTTGCTGGTAATTGCTGGCTCTGCATGACAACAGGGGCAAGCATGCCTATGGCAGTTCCTATTAATTCTACTATGGACAATGATAATACATGCCAACCCGGATTTCCCTTTAAAGTACAGCCTATAGGCACTTTTACATTATGTCTTTTAGGCGTGATGCAGAATAATACCTATGATATGGATTTTGGAATTGCTTCCTTTGGAAATTGCTCAACAGAACAAAATTATTCCTCACCCATCCCATCTCTTTGTCCCCCCAATGGCACAGTTGTTATGTGTGGAGGAAATGTGGCCTTCCCCAGGCTTCCAGCGAATTGGAACAGTGTCTGTGTTCTTGCCTTATTACTCCCTGATATAACTATTGTCCCAGGAGACGAACCTCTAGCCTAGACACCTTAGTCAAAAGACAGAGGCGGGCGATACAGGCCTTATCACTTATTGCCAGCCTTGGAATAACAGCTGCTGTGGGCACAGGTACACTGGCTTAGGCACGGCAATACACCCTTACCATCGCCTGTCTCAACAACTTAAAATGATGTACAAACTCTATCAGAAACCATTAAAGATTTGTAGGACCAAATAGACTTCCTGGCAAAAGTGTTCCTTCAAAACAGACGAGGCTTAGATTTGCTGACTGCTAACCAGGGAGATATTTGATTGGCCTTAGGGGAACGATGCTGCTTTAATGCCAATAAATCAGTCATAGTATGCACTAAATTTAAGCAGCTTCAAGAAGATCTAGAAAAGAGATGAAGGGAACTATTTGAAAATCCCCTCTGGACAAAGATTAATGGATTTCTACCCTACCTTCTTCCCCTATTAGGCCCTTTGTTGGGTTTACGTTTAATGGTGACCATAGGACCCTGCATTATAAACAGTGTGGTACAATTTATTAAAGAACACATTAATATTATGGCCTCTAAGCCCCTACAAATCCACTATCATCATCTGGAGATGGAAGACCACGCTGTCAACTTTTAAAAGGATGTTCTACCCTTCTGACAGGCTTATTTCTTAAGTTTACATCCCCACAAATCTCTCTTTCTTACATAAAACTATAAGTAACAGCTCTGACAAACCATCTTCTGCGCTTGCCATAAGGGTTCGTCTACATGGGCCCTTCGGCTTGGGGGAAGACGCACCCATGGAGTGAGGACGTTAGGCCACAATATCGGAGGGTGCAGGAAGGATTGCAAAAGGATGGATCCACGGATCCCCAAACACAAGACCAGTGAGTGACATGCTCTGGTGCATGGCGGTTGGCATGCTTCCGCTTCAAGGCCATCTCCTCCAAAAACATGCCAAGGCCACCACGAAATCTGCTAGTAAAGATGCTCGCTCGGATCAGGAGATATTCTAAGGCCTCCTAGAGAAACAGAGCCTCTAACCCCCCCCCCCTAAAAACATGGCCGGTAAGGTAGGTCAAATATTTTATATAAGAAAGGGGGAGATGTCAGGGGCTAAAAGGAAGTTCTCCTTCAAAGAATAGCCTGACACTTACAAGAAACAGCCCCCTGGGAGACATCCTGCCTGGGAGATATCCCACAACCATCTATCTCCCTGAGACATCCTGTCGCCATCTGTCTTCCTGAAATATCCTGAGGTTATCTAACCCTGTGAAGACATCCAGCAACTGCCGATAAGAGAGCTTTCCCATCAGCAGCATATAAACACCCTGTGAGAACAATAAAAGTTTGCAGCTTGATCAGAACTCCTGTCTGGGTGTCATCTGTCCTGTCTTTTGTCCCTTCATTCCTTCCCAACTATGTTCGATGCCCACGTTGATGTGTCCTGCCGGCCGGGACACCTGGCACTAACCCATACCCTACTAGAATATGACTACTAATCCTAATATGATGGAGAAAAATAACCCAAATAGAATAGAAATACAAGCAGTTCAGAGGAGGCATGGTGTATAGTTGGAGTTGCCTTTTGCATGATCTAGGGTAGGTGTTATAAATCTAGCTAATTTTTAAATGAAATAGTTCTCCATGTGTTTTTAAAGTTAAAAAAATATGTGAATACCTGTCTCCCTTTCTCTGTAGCCTACTTGCCACATGTATTTTATATGCACATATAGAATCCTACGTGGTATCACACGTATATTCTTGTGAGGTGGCTGACTTAGCAGATTCAAATTGTGAGAAGAGATCACTTCTCCTAAACGCTGTTGGAACTGAAAATTCAACCTATGGGGGAGCCTCCTAGTAAAAAAAAAAAAAAAAACATTATACATAAATCCATGCTAAGTAAAATTAATATTTTTGCATCAGTGGATGATATATATTTCATGAAGAATTTCGATTGGCATATATATTGCTACTTTTCATTGTCTGTGTTTGTGTTTTGTGTATATATATATATTCCACTTGGGGGCCTTCAGGGTTAAAAGTTATTTTGGCCCGGAGCTTGGTGAGCAGAACTCTGCCCATCAATGGGGCCGGGCATTCTGGGATTACTTGGAAGGAGTGATGGATTTTTCCTTTCCCCTGGTCCCAGGTCCTCTTAGTTGTCCAAGCCCGATATTTACTGCAATTAGCCCCTTGAATTAGAGACCTTTTATTTGATAGAGGGCAAAATGGAGCCTTAATGGCTGAGTATATTGCCCCTGTATCCACTTCAATGTTTACTGGGGTGCCCTCCACTTCAAAAGTTAACCTGAGCTCGGGGAGGGGATCTGATCCCCAACTTTCTTAGTCATCCTGCAGAGTCAGGATGGCTGGCTGGCGTGGCTGTCTCTTTCTAGGGCTCTCTTTGGCCCAGTGTCCTTTTTCTTTACAATAGGCACATTGATCTGAGGCCAGGGGTGGCCTCTAGTTTGGGCCCAGGTATCCCTTCCTGTCTCCATGTTTCTTATTTCTGGCCTATTTGTTGTTGTGACCAGGACCTGAGTCAATTCCTTAGTCTGTCTTTTGTTTCTTTTATCCACCCTTTGCTTCCTTATCTTCCTCAGTTTCTCTCGTATAGTATACGTTTTTGGCTTCTCTGACTAAATCTCTCAAAGTCATATCTTGTAATCCATCTAAGTGTTGTAACTTTCTTTAAATATCCATGGCAGCTTGCCCAATAAAGGCCATCATGACAGATGCCTTTTGAGCCTCTGCCTGAGTATCAAAAGGAGTATATCTCCTATATGCCTCCATAATTCTCTCTAGAAACATAGAGGGAGATACATCAGGCCCTTGAATAAACTCTATTACCTTGGCCAAATTAGTTGGTCGCCTAGCAGCCACTAAGATACCCGCTATTAGAGCCCGGAGATAAGTGGACAGATGCTCCCTACCTTCAAAGGTGTTGGGGTCCCAGTTTTGTCGATTCTAGGGAAAGCCGGGTTGAATATATTGGGAAGTGGTGTCAGTCAACCATCTGGTCCGAGGATATTTTTTTCTAGCTTCCAAGAGGATTCTCTTTTGTTCCTCTGTCATAAAGAGAGTCCCTAGGTGTTGTTGGCAGTCATTCCAAGTAGGCTGGTGTGAAAACATCTATGAATCAACCACACCTGAGACACGAGTGGGGTCCTCTTAAAAGGGGGGATTGTTATTTTTCCAGTTATATAGGTCTGAAGAGGAGAAAGGCCAATACTGGTAGGCTTGCAATTTTTCCCCATGGCCATCATCAATCATTGGCACATAGGGACGGAGGGGGAGCATCACGGGAGTTCCAGGGTTTTCAATCTTTCATTGATGGTGAGTTCCTTTAGCCGGGCCAGGTTCCTCCAGGGGAGGAGGGGCTGTGTGTGCCGCGGGGGAGTTTTCTGGAGGGTGCTGGGCTGGCTTAGCTTCCTCCAATGGCGGAGAGGCTGAGTCAGCAGCAGGGGAATCACTTAGAGGGTGTTGGGGGTTGGGAGACCAGGGCAAGGGATAAGGAGAGGGATGAGAGTGCAGTAGAGTTAAATCTTGTGACTTAGGCAGAAAAGAGGGTGGAGGAGGAGGAGGAGCAGAGGGTTTGAGAGATCGTGGGGGAAGGATTAGGAGCGGGGGCAGGGGCAAAGAAAGGCTTCACCCATGGAGGAGATTTGCAGAGGTAATGCCGGGTTAAGATATATGGCTTTTGATCTGGATGGCTATGTGGCCCTTCCTGAAAGACAATATCTCTGACTTTTTAAATTAGTGAGAAGTAGAAAAATCATTCTAAGGGCCATCCGAATCCAAAGGTGGGCCACTCTGAGGCACAGAGAGTCTGCCAGGTCAAGCGGTTTACTGAAAAAGAAAGATTCTGAGCCCTTAAGCCGAATTTGGTCCAGTGATCAAGGGTCAGGGACAGAGGCATTGAAGTGCTCTTTTCCATAATGAAAAATGCACAAACAGTAAAAGCAATGACACATGACACAGACAAGACAAGACAATAAAGACAGGAAATGGACGTCCAACACTGAGACGAGGACTGAGTAGCCGGCAATACCTGATGGGCTGGCAATACCGAATCTGAAACAAAATATCACTGAGTTGAGGAGACTATTGTTCCTTGATTTTCAGAGTCCTCTGGGGTGTCCCTCAGGGTGGTGGCCTGTGGCTCTGTGACACATCTGTCAGCCACCGTGAGAGAGAGCTCACACTCTTCATTGACAGCCATTTTGCCAAGCTCTAACCTGAAACCTGACACCAGAAAGAGGCGCCTTACAAATCCCTTGAGGAGCCAGTTGGGGTCTCTCGTCCGCTGCTGCCAGAACTCGGTGGAACCTCCATATGTAAAGGTCGGATGAGTGTCAGGCGAAGAGACCTCTAAGAAACTGTCTCATGCAAAAGCAAAGGGTTTATTGGTGGCCAGCATGCTGGGGCTCAGAGCTCACTTCAATAGAGCAGAGAGTCCTGAGAACAGCTTAAACAGGGCTTATATACTTTCCTTGGGGAGGGCAGGGAGGGAAGTTAAGTATACAGAAAAACATGAAGAGACAACTACCTATTTTACTAACTTTTCACTAACGACTATACTTTGCCAGATTTCCTAATGTATCTATTGATATCTAGTTTCCTACATATTTTTCCCAGTTCATCATTGTGGCTGACTCTTCACATGTGCTGACATTTACATTTACTCTATACCCGAAAAGCTATAGCTAAAGAACTTTTGGTGCAAATTCTATACTCACTCTCCTTTCTAAACTACCGACTATCTTCTTAATCTTACCGACTATCACTTTTTGACTGGAAGTTATCTTTGACAATCAATCATCCAAGGCACAAGGTCCAATGCAATTGTATATCGATGTACCTGAGACATCTGTGCAGAAAATAAATCAAAGCTAAGTATCACAATCAAGGTCCTAATACACTTCTGGGTTTTAAATCTTACATAGATTTCTGTTTTCATACTTATATTTTACCTATATATTCTTGTAATTATCGCAGGTCATCAATACCATTATTCATCCAGCTGAATGATTCCTAACCCAAATCAAACCTGTTATTAACCCTAACCATACACTGTTGCCTCAATCTAACTTTACAGAAGAGCAGGGACAGAGATGGTCTTACAATACAAAAATGTAGGATTCCTTCCAACTACTGAGAAACTCAAAGGTCCATGCAAAAATGATCCCTGCAGAAGTTGTAGGCAGCTATGTAGGAACTGAGAGAGCAAAAGTCATCTTTCATTGTAAAAAACTTGGTCAGGATGAAGGAATGTGTCTGAATCAGCCTCTGTCTTCTTAATTTAGAGAAGAAGGACCCAACCAGGCCTGTGTTGAGAGCTGTTCCTGGGTGCCTATTGTTGATATACCATTCTATGTTGTGAAAGTGTCACAGGAAGTAGGGGCAGCCTCCATTTCATGGGACTCTTTGAAGCAACTGTTAGGACAACATGGTTGCCAAGGCAGTGACCTTATTCACTTTCTGAAGGAAGTGACCTCACCTCACAACCTTGGTGACAGAACTCTCTGAACTTGGGATCCAGGAAGCCAGTCACCAAAATCCAGTCCCAGTCCCACTCCCAGGGGTCTCACTTGCTTGGATTTACCAAGGACAGATTTAGTCTTTCTTGGTACCTACTGATGTGAGGATGGCCAAATGCCAGAAAGCTCTGAAAAGTCACCTTTACTGAGAAAGCAGGTATTGGATCACCGCTGGCTCCTCAGTAGTTCAAAATGTTGACCAAAGAGACCAGATCTGAGACAGGACAGGCCATTTTGTGGGAATAAAATATGGTCCACAATTAGAGAAACTCTGGATAGTCACAGACCTACTTCGGGGAAGGAGGTGCCTTTGTGGGTGTGGGTGTGAGTTTGTGGATTTGTCTCATGTTCTCAGAATAGGTAGGAAAGTCGGTATGTTTGGTTTGGTGTAGACTGTTTCGAGTAAGTCGTTTGACAAGGCGAGTGTTTCTATGTCTGTGTATCCCACGGTGTCCATGGTTGTAGACATTAGAAAAGAGAATGCATCAATTGATATGTCCTGTCTAGTTGAAAGCTTCCCAGCATTCATCCTGCCCAATTTATGAATGGATTTCAGCTTGCCTTATCGATGGGCAACACTTGCTATCTTTCAAAGTTTCTGCTTTCTTCCTGAATTCTGGCCACTCTCCAGAATAGGCTCATGGTTTTGTGTCCAATATATGTACCACTTCCAAGCCCTGTGACATCGCCATGTACTGGATAGCTGAAGGGAATGGCGAGCATCTCAGAAAACTCAGGTATCAGTGTGATCAGGAGAGTCTCAGAGGAGAAACCCTGCTTTGGGCCTTTTAATTACCAATTGTTCTGCTGCCCTGAATGTCTGAAAGGTCTTTGCCTCAGGCCACCCCTTTTTGAAGCCTGAAAAAAAACTGTTTTCACATGGAAATAAATGGGCATCACCTGAGGCTTTTTGCTTAATTCCTTTGCAAAGGATGTGTCTGAATCAGCCTTTTGGCCCTGTGTGAGGCTTAGGCTTAGATTCTCAGCACCTGATGGATCTAAAGAACGATCCCATGTGTGCATACAAAACCAAAATAGCCAAAAGAGCAGTCATTCTGGATGAAGTCTCTCCCCTTCCTTTGTGAGGTTCTAGACCTACATCAAGTTAGAATAGGAATGCATTGGGTCAAATAATTTCTTCAAAGCCCTGCAGAGGCTAGCCCGTAGGAGCTTGGGTTTCCTCATGTCTCCAATTCAGACAAAGAATCTAAACCCCACAGTCAGTAGTCCTCAAATTGGAGAAGCAGAGAAGTATTAACAGCAGGCCTATGTGATCACACCAGGTTCACAGGAAGGGTGTCCAAGCCACCCTGTTTTTAGGCACATTAGGGGCAAGGGAGATTATTTTGGAGACTGTCTTGGTCTGCACCCCTCATAGAAACATTCAACCAGAGGTTATGAAGAGTGTTTATATGAAAGATCATGAGGGCCATGTGGGAGTGTGTTGGTTGTAATTGTGGTCATTTGTGTGGTGGTTGGAAGAGATGACTGGGTCCACCTTGACATGAACTCTGGTGTGATTCCCCTAAGAGACTGAGTTCTGGAACTGACCTCAGAGATGTATTGCCATGAATTGTGTTGGGATGTTATGAGTTCACGCATGAGAGTCGTCCTTGGAAACTGAGATGTATGCCCAGGTTGTATTTCCACAAAGCACTGGGAATCACAGCCAAGATATCACATGATTTTATTCTGAAAGACTTGGCAGCCATAGTTGAGAGTCAAAACACACATGGACCTCACATTGTAGACCTCAATGGGCCTGGATTCACGTGACCATTTAGCCAATCTTTGGGAAGCCTTGCCTGTGAGAATTCTCCATAGCTTTCATTGACATGAGCTTCCTCAAAATTTAATGGTTCTGGATTGATTTGAAACGTACAGTGCCTCCAACTTCATCTTTCAAAAATGGCTAGATAAATACCAAGAAATTTTTGAAATTCCCATGACCAGGTGGCACTGGAGAACCTTTGGATATCCTGTTGCTGATCATGAGTATACCAGACAGTGCCTTGATTGACTGAGTTTCATGAAAATGGTGTAGAACAGAGATGCCAATAAATTGGAGCCTGCTGAGTACTTGGCCTAGAGCAGTAGTGGGCAGGTGTGTGATAAAACATTTGTGGTGGGGCCATGTGGATCTGCCATTAGCTTCCAAATGTCTTGTGACTGACATGGTGCAGCAAGCAGTCCCTTCTATGTAAAGGCATCTTGTAATATTGAGAAGTTTCAGGGAAAGTTTCAGAATTAAGTTGCTATGGTCAATGGGGAAAGCTATGTGGGATAGAAGCATGGTTGGTGCATTGTCCTGCAGAAACTGACCCACCACACGTGACAGAACTCCCTCCAGCACTGTGTCCCAGTTGACCTCTTTGTATTTTGTGAAGCAAATACCAAACTCCCAGTGAAGCCGCAAGAAACACCATGAAAACTTTAGGATCACAAAATGGCTTCACAGTCCACACGGGGAGACACTTAGACCCCAGGGGCCACAGTTTAGCTACAAACAGCAAATTCAGCACTGCTGCTCATGTTCAGTGGAAAATAATAAACCATGTCCTCCAGATCACATAGATGCAGACCCACCTTTATTGGTCTCACTAGAAACGAAGCTAAAGCACTTGACAACAACATATGTTTCAAGTGCCCAACCTCAGAGGCAGTTCCACAAGAAGTCTTTAGGCCAGAAGAGCTCCAGTTTGTGAAGTGTTTACCCTGTCCCTTACTTTTGGAAACTCCTTAGCATACTCTATTTCAAATATGTATTCACAGATTTTCTAACTCTTCTCCTCTAATTTTGTCTTACTTGGGGACTAGGTAATGTCAAGCCATTGTTCTGGATGACAGTGGGAACAATTTTTTGTAGCACATATTTGTATACACATTGGATTCATTTTATAATTTTCCAGTCAAAATAGTGAATCCCTCACACTAACCCCTATGCTACTAAACTCTGACTAGAATAATAACCCAAACAGAATTGAAATACAAGCAGTTCAGAGGAGGCATCGTGTATAGTTGGACTTGCCTTTTGCATTATATAGGGTAGGAGTTATGAATCTAGTCAATTATTTGGTTGAAAGAATTCTCCATGTTTTTTTAAAGTTAACAAATATGTGAATTCCTGTCTCCCTTTCTCTGTAGCCTATTTAGCACATGTAGTTTTATATGCACATATTTATTCATACCTGGTATCACACGTATATTTTTGGTGAGGTGGCTGACTTGGCATATAGAAATTGTGAGAAGACATCACTCCTTCTAAAAGCTGTTGGAACTGAGAATTCAACCTATGGGTGATCCTCCTATTTAAATAGCATTATACATAAATCCATGTTCAGTAAAATAAATATTTTTGAATCTGTGGATGATATGTATTTCATGATGAATTTCGATTGGCATATATAATGCTACTTTTTAATGTCTCTCTGTGTGTGTCTGTATATATATATATATATATATATATATATATATATATATATATATATCCTCCAGATTTTTCAAAATATGAAATATATGTGTCTTATTATGCACTCCCAAATTTCATTCATATTCATGTATGTGGATTTATAATCTACTTTTCAAAAGATTATTCTCAGAAATATTCATCCACCTGAAATAACATTTTGGTTTACTAGTACTGAAAACTATCTTCAGTAAATGGTGCATAGAAATCCTAATATTTTGACATTGCAAGATGGCCATGAATAGAGTGCATCACACCCTTTGTACTGCGCAACTTCACATGTGAATAAGGAGTTAGAATGACGAAAAAGTATCTTGTTAGGATCTTACAGAAAAATGGGTGTGCCTGGAACCTAGAAGAATGATTTCCACCACCGAGGTCCTGTAATTGAGTCTCAAACAAGAGCCAACTATGCGACCGAAGATCTGGGGTGGCTGATCCGTGCGGCCCATGCCGTGGCTACAGACGGCGAGCCTCCACCGTGAAGCGACCAGCATGCAGGGAGAAACGTTGCTGCGGATTCTGTGGAATCCGGCTGGGTCACCCACCACTGAGCCTGGGGCTGAGTTCGGGATTTCAGATGGGGAAGAAAGTGTTACAGTTCTATCCCCCACAACCGAAACTCCACCGAGGAAACCAACGGCCACCATCTTGGAGAGCTGAAGTATCCACCACCACTCTCCGACAGATTGCAACAACAAAACAGGTGTGTGTTACTCAGCTTATCTCCCATACAGCAGGTAATTCGCAAAAATTCTCTCTTAGGCTTTCCGGGGGAGGGATTAACAGAGAAAGCCTTCATAAAGACGGGGGGGAAACTAGTGGCACCTGACCTTCAACTTCCCCTCCCATCACCGGTGAAAACAAAACTTTTCTAGCCAGCGCAATGGGTGGGGCAAGCGGAAAAAATCAAAACAATAGAGTGCCAGTGTTCCCAATAGACACCCTCCACAACCAAGGAACGGCAGGCAAAGAGTACAGTTTGAGCTGCCAAGAGGCATCACTCAGGGGAAATCTGGTGTCGCAGGGGAAATCAGGACTCGCAGAGGAAACCAGGGGACCAGAGGACAGACACGCGTGACTAGGAGGCTGGAGAACGCCTGCCCACCAGCAACCAATCACCCGCTGGCTGCCTGCGCAATTGGGCAGCTAGAGATCACCCGCCCACCGGTGACAGCCCATTCGCTGATTGCACGACTGGATGGCTGGAGACCGCCCACCCGCCAGCGACCGGGAGGTGAAACCAACCAGAGACAGTCCAGTCCCACCCCCCCATTCAAAAACCCCGGCAAGGAGCCTGGGGCCCGCCATAGCAGACAGGTGACATCACTGGAGCTCAGCTGTCGGAATTCCTTCCAAGTGGAATCCACTTTTGCAGGCATAGTCTACAAACACAAAAGAGAGACAACAGAGATATATAAAACCAAAACAAATCTATTGAAGAAAGCAGAAACACAGCAATCAAATTGAGCTGAAAAGTAACGTGAACATCATGAAAAAACAAGGGAAAAAAAGGTGTGCAAAAAATGCAGGACAACTAAATTCTAAAGGAGGACCGTGAAGCATCAGAAATAGGGATAGGGAAAAAACTCAAGGCATACCTAACTCAGATGGAAAGGAATATTAGAGAAGACATGAGGCAGCAAGTCCAAGCAATAAAAGTATATTTTGAAAATCAAATAAACAAACAAATTCAAATGGCAAAGAATGAGCTTTACCAGGAGATAGAGACATTAAAAAGAAATATCAAACAGTAATCCTAGAAATGCAGGAAAGTATAAACCAAATTAAAAACTCAAACGAAGAGTATTACAAATAGACTAGATCAAGTAGAAGTTACAACGTCAGATAATGAAGACAAAGTTTATCAACTTGAAAAGAATAGAGTAAACACAGAAAAGATGCTTAAATCCCATGAGCAATCTATTCAAGAGATATGGGATGTCATAAAAAAAAACAAATTTGAGAGTCATCGGGATAGAAAAAGGCATAGAGATTCAAACCAAAGGAATGGACAACATTTTAAATGAAATAATTCTAGAAAATTTCCCAGAGATGAAAGATGGAATGGATTGCCAAATCCTGGAAGCCTACAGGACCCCAAGCATTCAAAACCATAATAGACCAACTCCAAGACAAATATTTATGAAGATAGCCAGAACAAGGACATACAGAACAAAGAGAGAATATTAAAAGCTACGAGAGAAAGTAGGCAGGTTACATTCAGGGGTAAACCAATTAAGTTAACGACTGATTTTTTTCATCACAAACTTTGAAAGCAAGAAGATCCTGGAACAAAGTATTTCAAACGCTCAAAAATAATGGATTCCAACCAAGAATACTGTATCCAGCAAAATTAAGCTTCAGATTTGACAATGAAATTTAAGTCTTTCACGATAAACAAAAGCTAAAAGAATTCACAGCCAGAACACCAGCAGTGCAAAGCATTTTGAGCAAAATACTACAAGTAGAGGATTTGAAAAGTAATGCCTGAAACTAGCAGCAGGAGGTATCTCAGTAAAGGGAGAGGAAAATAACCAAAAAGTAAAAACTAACCAAAATAAATAAATAAATGAATAAATAAATAAATAAATAAACAAACAAACAAACATGACTGGAAGTAGAAATCATATTTCAATTGTAACCTTAAATGTTAATGGCCTAAACTCACCAATCAAGAGACATAAGCTAGTAACCTTGATCAAAAAAAAAAAATCCAACAATATGCTACCTTCAGGAGACTCATATGATAGGTAAAGACATACAGAGGCTGAAATTAAAAGTTTGGGAAAAATCATACCACTCACATGACCCTCGGAAGCAAGCAGGAATGGCCAAACTCATATCGAATAAAATCAACTTCAAACCTACGTTAATCAAAAGGGATAAAGAAGGACACTATATACTGTTAAAAGGAACCTTGCACCAACAATGCATAACCATTATCAATTTGTATGCACCAAACAATTGAGCTGCAACACTCATAAAACAAACTCGCCTCAAGTTCAAGAGTCAAATAAACTACAACACAATAATTATGGGTGACTTCAACACACCGCTCTAGCCATTAGACAGATCCTCTAGACAAAAACTGAATAAAGAAACTATAGAATTCAACAGCAAAATCAGTAACCTAGACTTCACCGACATATATAGAATATATCAACCATCAAAAAGTGGATACACGTTCTTCTCAGCAGCACATGGATCCTACTCAAAGATAGACCATATATTATGCCATAGGGCAATTCTTAGTAAATATAAAGTCGTGGAGATAATACCATGCAGAATATCTGATCATAATGGAATGAATCTGGAAATCAATGATAAAAGAAGGAAGGAAAAATCCTACATCACATGGAAAATGAACAACATGCTACTGAATGATCAATGGTTTACAGAAGACAAAAAGGAGGAGATAAAAAAATTCATAGAGACAAATGACAATACAGACACAACATACTGGAATCTATGGGACACAATGAAAGCAGTTTTAAGAGGGAAATTCATTTCTTGGAGTTCTTTCCTCAAAAAAAAAAGAAAAATCAGCAAATAAATGAACTCACACTACGCCTCAAAAACCTAGAAATGGAAGAGCAAAACAACAGCAAATGTAGTAGAAGACAAGAAATAATTAAAATTAGAGCAGAAATCAACAAAATTGAAACAAAAAAAAATTGAAAATATTGATAAAACTAAAAGTTGGTTCTTTGAAAAAATAAATAAGATCTGCAGGCCCTTAGCCATGCTAAGGAAGAGAAGAAAAGAGAGAGCAGGCCCTTAGCCCTGCTAAGGAAGAGAAGAAAAGAGAGAACTCAAATTACTAACATACGGGATGAAAAAGGCAATATCACAACAGACACTACAGAAATAAGAAGATAATTAGAAAGTATATGGAAACCCTATGTTCCAATAAAATAGATGATAGTGAAGATATCAATAAATTCTTAAGTCATGCGATCTGCCCAGATTGAGTCAGGAAGACACACACAATTTAAACAGACCAATAACAAAGGAAGAAATAGAAGAAGCCATCAAAATACTACCAACCAAAAAAAGCCATGGACCGAATGGGTATACAGCAGAGATCTACAAAACCTTCAAAAAGGAATTAATACCAATACTTTCCAAGCTATTTCAAGAAATAGAAAAATAAGGAACTCTTCCAAATTCATTCTATGAGGCCAATATCACCCTGATCCCAAAACCAGACAAAGACACTTCAAAGAAAGAAAACTACAGACCAATATCTCTAATAAACTTGGATGCAAAAATTCTCAATAAAATCTTGGTGAATCGAATACAAAAGCATATCAAAAAAATTATGCACCATGATCATGTAGGATTCATCCCTGGGATGCAAGGCTGGTTCATTATACGGAAATCAATAAATGCTATTCACCACATCAATAGACTTAAAGACAACAACCATATGATCGTATCGATAGATTCAGAAAAAACATTCGACAAAGTTCAGCATCCCTTTATGTTGAAAACACTAGAAAAACTAGGGATAACAGGAACTTACCTCAAGATTGTAAAAGCTATATATGCTAAACCTCAGGCTGGCATCATCCTAAATTGAGAAAAGCTGAAGGCATTCCCTCTAAAATCTGGAACAAGAGGGATGCCCTCTATCACCACTTCTATTTAATTCAGTTCTTGAAATACTAGGCATAGCAATTAGACAGACAAAATAAATTAAAGGCATAAAACTAGGAAAAGAAGAACTTAAATTATCGCTATTTGCGGATGACATGATAATATATTTAACAGACCCAAAAGGGTCTACAGAGGAACTGCTAGAGTTAATAAATAAATTCAGCAAAGTGGCAAAATATACAATCAACACGCATAAATCAAAGGCATTCCTGTATATCAGCAGCAAAACTTCTGAAATGGAAATGAGGAAAACCACTCCATTCAAAATATCCTCAAAGAAAATAAGATAATTGGAAAAACAATTATATAGTTGGGAATCAACCTAACAAAAGAGGTGAAAGATTTATAAATGAAAACTACAGAAACATAAAGAGATAGAAGAAGATCTTAGAATATGGAAAAATATACCCAATTCATGGATAGGCAGAACTAGCATCATCAAAATGGCGATATTACCCAAATTCTCTACAGGTTTAAATTGATGCCAATCAAAATCCCAACGACATTTCTTGTAGAAAAGATAAAGCAATCATGAAATTCATATGGAAAAACAAAAGACCCAGAATAGCAACAGCAATTCTAAGCAGGATGTTTGAATCTGGAGGTATAGCGATACCAGACTTCAAACTGTACTACAAAGCAATAGTAACAAAAACAGCATGGTACTGGTACCAAAACAGGCAGGTGGACCAATGGTACAGAATAGAGGACACAGAAACCATTCCACAAAATTACAACTTTCTTATATTTGATAAAAGGGGCTAAAAACCTGCAATATACGAAGGACAAATGGTGCTAGAAAAATTGGAAATCGATATGCAACAAAATGACACTGAATCCCTTTCTCTCGCCAAGCAAGGAAGTTAACTCAAGATGGATCAAGGAGCTAGATATCAAATCAGAGACACTGCATCTGATACAAGAAAAAGTTGGCTACGATCTACATACTGTGGGATCGGGCTCCAAATTCCTTAATAGGACACCCATAGCCCAAGAGTTAATAACAAGAATAAATTAATGGGACTTACTTAAACTAAAAGTTTTTTTTTTTTTTTTTTTTCTCAGCAAGAGAAACAATAAGAGAGGTAAATAGAGAACCTACATCCTGGGAACAAATTTTTACCCCTCTCACTTCAGATAAAGCCCTAATATCCAAAATATACAAAGAACTCAAAAAATTAAAAAGTAAGGTAACAAATAACCCAATCAACAAATGGGCCAAGGACCTGAACAGACACTTCACAGAGGAGGACATACAATCAATCAACAAGTACATGAAAAAATGCTCACAATCTCTAGCAGTCAGAGAAATGCAAATCAAAACCACCCTAGGATACCATCTCACTCCAGTAAGATCGGCAGCCATTAGGAAGTCAAACAACAGTAAGTGTTGGCGAGCATGTGGGGAAAAGGGGACACTTGTACACTGCTGGTGGGACTGCAAATTGGTGCAGCCAATTTGGAAAGCAGTATGGAGATTCCTGGAAAAGCTGGGAATGGATCCACCATTTGACCAAGCTATCACACTTCTTGGACTATTCCCTGAGGATCTTAAAACAGCGTACTATTGGGATACTGCCACATCAATGATCATAGCGGGACAATTCACAACAGCTAGACTGTGGAACCAACTTAGATGCCCTTCAATAGATGAATGGATTAAAAAAAAATGTGGAATCTACACACAATGGAGTATTACGCAGCACTAAAAAATTACAAAATCATAGAATTTGCAGTGAAATGTATGGCATTAGAGCAGAATATGCTAAGCAAAGCTAGCCAATCCTTAAAAAAACAAATGCCAAATGTCTTCTTTGATATAAAGAGAGCAACTAAGAACAGAAAGGGAGGAAGAGCATGAGGAAAAGATTAACATTATACAAAGACGTGTGGGGGGAGAGAAAGGGAGAGAGAAGAGAAAGCATATGGAAATGGTAGAATACCCTCAATGATACACAAAATTACACATAATAGGTTGTGAGGGGAAATGGGGCGGAAATAATGGAGAGAATTAAACAACAGCACATGAGGTAGAGAGGGAAGATGGGAGGGCAGGGGAGGGGGGATAGTAGGGGATAGGAAAGGTAGAAGAATACAACAGTCACTAATATGCCATTATGTAAAAATGTGAATGTGTAAGCAATGTGTTTCTGCAATTCTTATTTGGGGAAAAAATGGGAGTTCATAAACCAAATGAGAAAAATGTATCAAAGATGATATATCATGAGCTTTGTAATGTTTTGAACAACCAATAAAAATAAATAAATAAATAAAGGTTTAAAATTGAGTGGGAAGAAATCAGCTAAAAAAGGGTTGAGATGCATTCATTTTGCTAAGCAGAAACTTTGTTTTGTGTAGTTGTAACTATCACAAATTTATTTTACCAGAAATTTGGCTTTTGAAAATGCACATAAAATGAGATTAAAGGATAATTCACCTACCTTCATGAAAAATTCATAGCATTTCCTATATTTTTCATATTTCATTTTTTTAGTTAATATTTTGTCATGGACCATGTCTAGCCTTAGGCTATTCTTCCAGAATACTACCTCATCTGACAAGTTCGTACAATGTATTGGATTTTTCTTTTCATCTTTTATTTAATTGTTTCTAGCTAATAATGTGTATTTCTTCTTATCTTTATTTGGACATACATACCCAACTATATCTTTGCATTTTATGTTTTACTGCGGAAGAGACTCATCAAAAGCTCTTTGTTATATGTATTAACAATCAAACATTCAGAGAAGGCAATTATTCTTAATTTTGCATGAAAATAACTTTGTACCATTTTTCTTATAAAGATTTAGAATTATTAATAATGTCCCTGCTGTAATAAGTAACTACTTACAAGAAGAATTAAACAATTGACTTTATATCAATTATGAATATGAAAAGTACTAAAATAAATATTTGGCAATTAATACACAATTGATAGAAATTGAAATCTCGAGAAAGCCATTTAAATTGTCAGTGCATATGGTCCTTAAATAATAGGTTTTATAAAAAAAATTTTTCTCTAATTCATAAGATATATTATGCCATATTATAGCTTAATGTGATATAAAACCTTAAATTATCACAATGATAATAATAATCCATTGTTCCTTCCTCTACATTCTGTGGCATGCTAGTACTAAAATAAATTGTATTATAACACCAAAAAAAAAAGCCAAATCATAATATTTCTACAGTAACTGACACGAGTTTAACATCAATGCAAGTAGATTAGATTCCTATGGGACATGATGTGCATTTTGACGTTCATTTTTATTCAACACTGGAACATTACTATTTCTTCAGTTTATGCACATCAGAGGATATATAAATATTTCATCCACAATTTAGCAAATTTATACGCATTTGTTTAACTTCAAATCACTTCCTGCTTCAGAACCCATGTATTCCTCCATGTTTCTTGACTGCTCTTTTCATGAGACTTCTTTCCAAACACATTATTTTCGATTTCCTTTATCATATTTGAAGCAAAACACCCGTCATGATAAACCATAACCCTAATATTACCTTTAAATGTATAAGTGGTTGGAAAGAATGATTGTATATCAATATAAGATTTCTTACTTAGTTACAGATATCAATTCAATCCATTATTTAAAGTGGAACCAGTTATATTATTTATTCACAGTATGGTCTATTCATGTATTATCTCTATATTCATAGACACAGGGTACACCTCTTTGTACCCCCAATACTAATTTATACGTCTTCAAAATATTGCTCCCAGAAATGGTGGAACAAATACATGTAACCTGATCTACATATACATTTTATCACAGTAATATTCTGAACAGAAAAAGCAAAGTTCTCACTTATGATTGTACCATACCTAAATGGAAAGTGATCCTGGATTACTAAAAACATCCATGTCCAGGTTGCCTAATGATCTCAAATGAAAATCCTATTGGTGACTACATATTTGTTTCTTCCAAAGATTATATATTCAAACTCAACCCTTTGAATACGTCTAAAGCTGTCACTCACTTTACACTTTGAATGATTTTGTAATGTGTCTATTGATATCTGCTTTCCTACATATTTTCCCCAGTTCATCATTGTGACTGAATCTTCACATGTGCTATCACTAACATTCACTCTCTAACCGAAACCCTATTGCTAAAAAACTTTGGTCCAAATCCTATATTCACTCTTCTTCCTAAACCTACCTACTGTCTTCCTAATCCTATCAACTATCCCTTTTTGACTGGATGTTCTCTTCTACATTCAATCATCCAAGGTACAAGGTCCTATGCCATTGTATATCGATTTATCTGAGACATCTGTGCAGAACGTAATTCAATGCTAAGTATCCCAATCAAGAACCCAATGACCTTCTGGGCTTCAAATCTTACTTAGATTTCTCTTTTCGTTCATATATTTCACCTCTATATTCTTATAAATATCACAGGTTCCCAATACCATTGTTCATCGAGCAGAATGGTTCCTAATCAAAATTGAAAATGTTATTAACACTAACCATACACTGTTCCCTCAATCTAACTTTACAGAAAAGCAATGACAGTGTTGGTCTTACAATACAGGAATGTATGGGATCTTCCACCTGATGAGAACCTCAAAGGTATGTGCAGAAATGATTCCTGGAGAAGATGTAGGCAGCTATGAAGGACCTGAGAGAGCAAAAGTCATCTTCCGTGAAAAACAACCTGGTAGGATGAAGTTTGGTGTCTGAATCAGCCTCTGTCTTCTTAATGTAGAGGAGACGGACCAAACCAGGCCTTTTGGAGAGCTGTTCCTGAGAGCCTATGGATTATATCCCATTCTAACTTATGAAAGGGTCACAGGAAGTAGGGGCAGCCTCCATCTAAAGGGACCATAAGAAGCAACTGCTAAAACAAAGTGGTTGCCAAGGCAGTGACCTCATTCAGTTCCTGAAGGAAGTGACCTCACCTCACTTCCTTGGTGTTGGAACTCTCTGAACTTGGGATCCAGGAAGCCAGGCACCCCGAGCCAGTCCCAGTCCCAGTCCCAGTTGTCTCACTTGTTTGGATTTACCAAGGAGAGGGTCAGTCTTTCTTGGTACCTACTGATTTGAAGATGTCCAAATGCCAGAAGAGCTCTGAAGAGGGGCCTTTCCTGAGAAAGAAGGTAGTGGCTCAACACTGGTTCCTGTCAACTTCACAGAGTTGACCAAGGAGACCAGATCTGAGACAAGACAGGCCATTTCGGAGGAACATAGTATGGCCCAGCAGTCAGAGAACACTCCGAATAGTCACAGACCTACTTGGGGGAAGGAGGTGCCTTTGTGGGTGTGGTTGTGGGTTTGTGATTTGGTCTCATGTTCTGAGAATAAGTTTTTTCAGATATCAGCTCCGGAGCCCAGGAATTAATTCTCATTGGGGCTAAGGTTCCCCACCAGTGAGATTTGAAATTGGCGCTGGCTGCAGAGTTAACAAGGGCAGGGACTTTTAACGCCACTGCAGAAAAGAAGAAGGTACGAAGAAGAAGTCCTTAGGTGCCATGTTGGGGTTTTTCTCTGGGGTATGGCTGCCATTTATACTTTTCCTAACATTCCTCCCTTTTTGTTTTCTTAGAAAGTGGGGCATTGTTTGTCATTTCTGGCTGCTGCCTGCTGTGTGGGGGTGCTGTGGGGCCTAGAAAGGGAAGTGGACAAATGCTCGGGGGCCAGGTCTGGGGATATCATGGCAGCCAGAAATAAAAGCCAGTGGTATAGATAGCTACTTCAGTAGGGGTAAAGTCTATGAAAGTTCCCTGATGCCACAAGTTGTCGATGGCATGAAACCAGTCCTGGATGGAGGAGATTGTTGGTATCAGCTACTGGTCCTGTAACAGAGACTCTAGGAAATACTGGAAGCGTTGCCTGGTCATGGCGTCACCAGCACTTGAAGAAGATCAGAGCGAATAAAAACAGAATGAAGATAAAAATTAAAGCAAAGGTCAATTTTTGGCAGAAGTTCCATGTTGGGGGACTGACATAGAAGAGGCCAAGGGCCATGAGGAAGCTTAGAAGATCATAAAGACTCATGAATCCAGGATGGCAGCTTGAGAGGTTCTCCAAGCTCGTTGCCTCCCGCTGTCTGATGTACGTTGCATTCCATCGTGCCTGGTAGTGAGCTTCATCACTGAGTGAACTGTTCTCTTGGAGATGTTAGGGGTTCATCGGTCATCAGAGGATGGTAGTGCCTAAGCAAAAGCTGGTTGAAATTTTGATTAGAAATTTTTTGCAGTTGGGTTTGAAGGAACTTCATTATGCATGGCAAGAGAGCAAAAAAAGGGAGCATCCCAATAAGGGGCCCCAAGATAGGTAGTAAGTACATGGCAAGATAGGATTGGAAGAACCCTGTTATGGGATTGGAGGAGCTAGGTTTGAGCAATTTGGTCAATAATTTCTGCAATTTAACAACATTTTTTTCTATCAGCCCAGATTCATTAACATAAGAGCAACATTCCTCTCTGAGGAATAGACATGTACCCACTTTTTCTGCAGTGAGAAGATCAATTGCCCTTTGGTTCTGTAAAGCCACTTGTGCCAATGAAGTAACCTGGCGCTGCAAGGAGCCCAGAGACTCAGCAGTGGTATCGAGTGCTTCCTGCAGTTTTTGTTGCAGGTCTTTGAATGCCCATAGAGCATGACCTATAGCTCCACCAGAGAATCCGAGACCCGCCACTGAGGTTGTTAAAGTGAGGCCTACCAGAACCGGCAGAAAGACTGCCCTACGGGTTCAGGAAGGTAGGGACAACTGTCGGAATTCGGTGGGAGTATACAAAGACAGCTGAGGAACTACAGTAACCAAGAAACAGGTGCCAGAGACATTGATCGTTGAGGTACTTAAAGACCCATTACACCAGAGGAAATGTCCAGGTTGCATAAATGCAGGGCTCGATTGGGTGCTTAAGCTCAAGGAACAAATGGGTAAAGGATTCATTATTGGCAGGTGGAAACAGATGAAAGCAAATAAAGTATTGGTGAAATAACTTTCCCACAGTGGGATACGTGTCACATGTAGGGGTTGTCCTTTCTTAGAGAAATTGTAGGTTTTTGCTGAAATATTTCCTGCCGCTAATGGGACTAAGTGAAGCACAGAGAAAGCACTGAGAAGGAGGCACAAAAAGAGGGGTGGAGTTTAATAATCGAAGAGATTGGTGTAACAAATTGAGCCATGTGTCAGGGGGACCTGAGGGGGTTGAAGGGTCTGAATCCTTTGTGGATGAGCTATGGATAAGATCTAAAAGTTTTGATTCTGACTCCTTAATGTGTTCAACTACCTGGATGGTTGCCTTAGGTGGCATAATCAGGGTGCGGCCAACTGTCATCCACCCTGTGGGTCTGGCTGAGGTTGTCCGAGCATAGACAGCAAACTCAACATAGTCCCAACGTTTGGCCTTGGGGTCAGGTATATCTAAAGTATACCATCCATTGTTATCAGATAAAGAGACTTTATCCCACTTTAGGTAACTAGAAGTCCACACTTTAGGGTAACAAAGTGAGTGGTAAGAATAGCTACCATGTTCATCATGGAACCTGCATGACCAATAGGGGCACCCATTATATATCTCAGGCCACCAATGACAATAGTCTTTTGTTTGATCAAAAAGGAAGCAAATGAAAAGCCAGTTCCAGCTACCAGGGACGAAGGTCCTTGAAGGTGACAATTTTAGGGAAATAGAGGTGCAGTTGTGGATGAAGCAAGTAGTTGCATCCACTGCACGGACCTTCTACATGCCATGTTCTGAGTATCGTTCCTGAAGAGTGAATAAATACATGGTAGGAGAGGAGGGTAAAGACCAGTCCCGATAGAGCACAGAAAATAAGCAGAGCACAAAAAACAAGCAGTTACAGAAGATTAGGGTGTTGAGAGAGCCCATTGTGACTTTTTTAAGAGGAATTGGGCTGCATGGAACACCGTGTGAGCCGCAACTTAAATGGGTGAGATGAGTGTGGAGAGCAGGAGTTAATGGGAGGTTCAGGAGGTGATTCTTGGAGTTCCTCTGGGTTGGTCCTGTCGTCAGCAGGTGGGGCCTCCTGGTGATATGGCTTCAACCTAGAAATGTGAATCCAGGGAGTTAGATGGTTGTCTGGTAAGGAGAGTTTGGCGGCAGTGGGGGTACAGAGAATGACAGGATAGGGGCCTTCCCATTTTGGGGCAAGAGTCCCTTTCTCCTCTGGGGTATTATAATATACTAGACTCCCAGGTGTTAAGGGGGGAGTGTTTGGAGAGGACACTGGGTCCGGATGAAGCCAGTCCTGATATTTCCAGAGTTCCGAGCGGAGATGATACAAAAGAGGCAAAGACAAATCTCGGGTGAGAGGTCCTTGTGAAATGACCAACCCAGGGGGTATAAGAGGTCTTCCATATATTATCTCAAAGGGAGACAGTAAAGATGGTTTTTAGGGAGAGCTCTGATTCGAAGCAAATCCAAGGGAAGGAGTTTGACCCAGTCTAAGTTTAATTCCATTGTCATTTTGGTAAGGACTTCCTTTAGAGTACAATTTACCCTTTCCACTTTCCCTGAAGCTTGTGGATAATATGGACAGTGGAAATGCCACTTGAAGGAGAGGGCTTGAGAGACCTTTTGTGTGATTCTAGAAATAAACTCAGGGCCATTGTCATATTGTAGAGAAGTGGGCATACCAAACCTGGGGATGATGTCTGTCAGTAAGATTAAAGCTACAGTGGAAGCCGTTTTATTGGAAGTGGGAAATGCCTCAATCCAACCAGAGAAAGTGTCCACAAAGACAAGGAGGTATTTAGTGCGCCATACTGTGAGCATGTTGGTGAAGTCTACCTGCCAGTTAGCAGTGGGAATGTGTCCCCGGGCTTGGTGGGAAGGAAAAGGTTTGGGCCTTAAAGGAGTATAAGTGTTGGTCCACTGACAGATCTGACAATTAGAGGCTATATTCTGTAGCATGGCTTTGTCAGAGAGGGTGAGCGAGAAGAAGCTCTGTAAAAAGAGGGTCAAAGACTGAGAATTGGAAAGGAATAGAGTATGAAGGAACTTGAAGAGATCCTTGTTCTTACTGGAAGAAGTAGGGGCTTCAGATGAGCTGTCTAAAGTGGCCATTATATGTCCCCCAGGGGGTCCATCATTGGAAGTGGTAGCAGCCATTTGTTCCGCCTGGTCAGCTTTGGCATTGCCCTCAGTGATAAGAGAGACGTCCTTCTAATTAGACCTACAATGGACAACTCCCACCTGGGTGGGTAAGTGGGAGGCCTTTATCAGATTGGTTATAAGAGCCGAATTAGTGATCACATTACCTTTGGTGGTAAGTAGGCCTCGCTCCTTTCATATTGCAGCATGGGATAAGATATGGAAGACATATTTTGAATCAGTATAAAGGGTTAGGGATTTTCCTTGTGCTAGAAGGCAGGCACGAGTGGCTACTATAAGTTCAGACTGCTGGTTGGTAGTTCCTGAAGGCAGAGCTTTGGCCTCTATAATCTCAGTGGCTGAAACTACAGTGTATCCAAAGTAATGAGTGCAATTCTGCCTAAAGGAACTGTCATCAGTAAACCAGATAAGGTCAGGCTTGGCTAGTAGTCTCTCAGAAATGGAAGAATGACAGGGGAGGAAATCATCTAAGGTTTCCAACCAATTATGAGTTGGTGTGTTAGACGTGGGAGTCATTGAGAGCAGTGAGGCAGGGTTCTGTGCAGAGCAGGGGAGGAAAGTAATGTTAGGGTTTTCCAGAAAGGAAGTGAGGAGTGACAGAACTCTGGATGGAGGAAGGGTTTGAAAGCCCTTATAAGCTAAAAGATCCTTCAAGTGATGTGGGGAGTGGATAGTTAAAGGGGCCCCAAAAGTAAGCTTAGAGGCTTCTTTGTGTAAAATTTGTCCAGCAGCCAGAGCTCTTAAGCAAGGGGCCCACTCACGGATGGTAGGGTCAATTTGCTTGGACAAATATGCCACAGGTGCAAATGTAGGCCCATAGTTTTGACCTAAGACCCCAAGTTCTTGCCTCCCTTTTTCATGGACATATACATGAAATGGTCTTGAAAGATCAGGAAGGTGAAGGGCAAGTGCCTTTAAGACAAGTTGCTGAAGCCTGCGCAAGTGGTAGTTTGGGGAGGAGGCAAGAGATTCACTAGGGGGTCCCTTTGCTAGTTCATACAGGATTTGTATAGAAGAGAATAATTTGGGATCCAGGCCCTAAAATAACCTGCTAGTCCTAGGAATAATAGTATTTTGGCTTTTGTATGGGGCACTGGAAGATCGGAGAGGAGTTGCCTCCTATCCAGTGTTATTTCCTTTTTTCTGGGTGTAAGGCAAAAACCAAGAAAGGTGACAGAAGACTGGGAAACCTGGGCCTTGTGGGGAGACTTCCTATTTCCCTTGTCTGCTAGGAAATTAAGAAGCTGTGCAGTGTGGGATTGAGAGTGTTCCCAGAGGGACTACATAGAAGAAGATCATCGACATATTGAAGGAGAGTAGAGTCAGGACAGGTCGGGTGAAAGGATGTGAGGTCCTGGGCAAGAACTTGGCCAAAGAGATGGGTGCTATCCCTGAATCCCTGTGGGAGGACAGTCCAGGTAAGCTGATGAGAATGGAGGGTGTGAGAGTCAGTGCATGTAAAAGCAAAGATATCCTGAGATTCTGAGAACAAGGGAATAGAAAAGAATCCATGTTTCAAATTTAGAACCAAGAAGTGGGTAGTAGTGGCAGGGATCTGAGAGAGGAGGGTGTAAGGGTTGGACACTAGTGTGTGGATGGGGACCACAGAGGAGTAGACAAGGGGAAGGTCTAGAACCAGCCTGTAGGACACGTTAGGTTTCTTAACTGCCAGAATGGGGGTGTTGAAAAGAGAGTGTGTAGGCCTGAGATACCCCTTTAATTATAAATCCTGGATGATGGCTTCTAATCCGAGGAAGGCTGTGGTTGTGAGTGGATATCATGGTTGACTAATATATCTTGAAGGCTCCAGTAAGACAATATGAATAGGACTGCATTTAGCCATAAAGGGTGTAGTTGTGTCTCAAAACTCAGGGTTAACTGGTTTAGATAGTCGTGGGAGAGTGCATGGAGGAGGTGTATCTGCCCCTAGGAACATCATGAGGAAATGAGAGGTAGGAGAGGTGTGGGGTGATATGTGAATGGTGACTTTTAATAGTGAGAGTATGTCCCTTTCCAGAAGGGGAATGGGGCAATGGCTCATAACGAGAAAGGAGTGAGTGAAGGACAAAAGGGATTTTGAGGGAAAATATGTTTACCTCCTACCACGACAATAGGAGTTTTTGAGGGTGTGGTAGAACCCCAATACTCCCTCAAGACCGAAAAAGTGGCACCAGTATCCAAAAGGAAGGTAATGAAGCGTCCATCCACCAGGAAGGTGACCCTAGGTTCTTGATTCTTGATGGTAATAATCTGGAGGGAAGGCCCAGGGCTCCATCATTCCTCCTCTGCCAAGCCCAGGAGAGGCTGGGGTTGCCGGGTGGCTGACCAACCTCCCTTCCGGGTTGTTGGGCAGTCTTCCCCCCAGTGTCTCCTTTGATGGCATGTTGGGCAGGGGTTGTAGGGTGTTCTCGGCGAAGGACAATCCTTACCACATTTGAAGCAAGCTCCAGGGGGTGTCACATTGGGACGGCGTGGTGATGGCCTTCTCTGAATGACCTGGGCCAACATTTGAAATTTGGCATTTTCAGCTCTCTTCCTACGACATTCACTTTCATCCTCTCTACCATGAAAAACCTTTAAAGAGACAGCGAGGATTTCGGTCTGAGGAGTAGCAGGGCCCTGTTCAAGCTTTTTAAGCTTGGCTTTAATGTCAGAGTATTTTGGGGCCAGAACATATGTCATTAAGAGATGATGGCCATCAGGGGTTTCTGGGTCGAGTTATGTGCAGTGTTGAAGGGCCTTGGTTAGTCTATCCAGGAATTCTGAAGGTGTTTCCTCCTTCCTTTGAATGACGTCCTGCACCTTTTTTAAGTTAACAGCATTGTGGGTCGCCTTTTTCAGGCCCGCCAAGAGGCAGGATGTAAAAAGGTCATGAGTCTGTAAGCCTTCAGGGGTGTTGTAATCCCATAGGGTTCCTGCTCTGGGACAGCATGAGAGCCCGTGGGGTGGTCAGGATTGGTCCTATGATTTTCATCAGCATGGGCTTGGGCTAGCTCCCAGACCCATTGCCTTTCCTCGGGGAGAAGTGTATTGGCCAAGAGCATGTATATGGCATGATGAGTGAGGCTATATGCTTGCAGGACCCATTGAAACTCCCGAATGTAAGTGGTGGGTTTAGTGGTGATTGAGCCTAACTTGCTCTCTAGCTGAGTAATGTCTGACCTGGAGAAGGGCACGTGGACTCTGATGACACCCTCGGGACCAGCTACCTCACGAAGGGGTGCGATTGTCTTAGGGGTGGGAAGGAGTCCTTTAGACCTGGTAAAAGGAGGACTGAGAGAGGCAGGCGGAGGACAGGAAGGAGAGGGAGGGGAAGGGAGTGTCTCTTTGGAAGAGGAGGAAGTGGAGCAGGCAGAAGAGGACGGAGGGGAGGGGGATAAAATGGAAGGCTGAGGATCCATGGAATCAGGCAGAGGATGAGGAGGGTATTGCAGAAGAGAAGGGGCAGATGGGGCTGGGGAGAAGGTGGGGGTTCATCTGCTGGGTTGAATGAGGAAGAATCTGTGAAGTCAGAAGTAGAAGTAGGGAAAGAGAGGGGATTGCAAGCAAGGAGGACCTGACGGGGAGGGCAGGAGGAGCAGAGACAAGGTGCTGTGTGGGAAGGCTAATACCTTCAATGCAGGAAATCTCCCTCCACTTTTCCAGAAGCTGGCAGTAGTTAAAAAGGTCCCAGGGGAGGTTTGGATCTAAGGAGCCTTCTGGAGGCCAATGATTGCCATTATCCAGTGGATATGGAGGCCAATCTTGGGTACAGAATTTAATTAAAAGTTTGGGCTTGATGTCTGGTGTGAGGGAGAGTGTGGTCAGATTTTTTATTAAACATTTGAGAGGTGAGGCTTCAGGTACAGATGAAGAGGTGCCCATTGTCACAGGGAGAGATGGAAGAGAGAGAGAGAGAGAGAGAGAGAGAGAGAGAGAGAGAGAGAGAGAGAGAGAGAATAAGAGTAAGCGAGAGAGACAAAGAGAAAACCCGAGCTGGAACGGCTTCCAGGAAATTCAGGGCGAATGGGGGTCACGTGGGTGTCCCCAAAATGACCAGCTGTCGCGAGGAAATACAGAGGGTACTACCTGGTCGTCACCAGTGAAGTGCGATCTGGAAGACCCAATGGGTTTGGAGCCATGGGCAACCTGACGTCAGGAAAGTTTTCGAACACAGCTGAAGAAGTCAGTAATGAAAACAGAACTCCAGCTCCAGCAGAATGCAGTTCTAGGACGGGAGTTCAGTTTTCCCTGAGCAGAGAGGCAGCTTCAGCCAGACACAGCAGCCCTGCAGGAAACAGCAAATCTAGCCGGCAGCAGCAGTGGCAGCAAAGGAGGAAAAACCACAGAGCCTCTAGTGTAAACTCAGAACCCTCATGCCCCAAAGGGAAACGGATCACTAGAGGGTCCACTGTGACCAGTAAAGGTCTTGATGGGAGGAATTCCCTCTCCCCTACCGGGCGTCTAGAGTGTGCTGGACGATCAGGGTCACAAAACTAGCGGTAGCCCGAAGGAAGTTGGCGAGCCGGGGTCAGGGGAAGCTTACATACATCAGATCAGTGGTGAGTGCAGGAAGCTGGCGTCTGAAAAGAGCGGACCAGGACGGAGTGTCTGGGCGGAACGGGGGACGGGGCTCTTGTTGGAAAGAGCTCACCCGTATCCTCAAACGGGGCATCAAAATGAAAGAACTCCCCACTCAAAGGCACTTCGCCGGGAGAATTCCAATTTTATTGCAAAAAGCTGTGTGCTTATATAGAACTAAGGAGGAGATGAAAGGACTTAGATAAATGGCAGGCAACCCGTTTATTGGCAAGTTCTTTCAGATATCAGCTCCGGAGCCCAGGAGTTAGTTCTCATTGGGGCTAAGGTTCCCCGCCAGCGAGATTTGAAATTGGCACCAGTGGGAGAGTTCACCCGGCGGGAACTTTTCGCGCCACTTCAGAAAAGAAGAAGGTAGGAAGAAGAAGTCCTTAGGCGCCATGTTGGGGTTTTTCTCTGGGGTATGGCTGCCGTTTATACTTTTTCCAACAATGAGTATACCAGACAGTGCCTTGATTGACTGGTTTTCATTAAAATGGTGTTTAACAGAGATGCCAGAAAGTTGGATCCTGCTGAGTAGTGGGCCTAGAGCAATGGTGGGCAGGTGTGTGATAAAACATCTGTGGTGGGGCCATGTGGATCTGCCATTGGCTTCCAAATGGCTTGTCACTGACATGGTCAAACCAGCAGACCCTTATATGTAAAGGCATCTTGTTATATGGAGAGGATTCAGGACGCTGTTCAAAATCAGGTTGCTATAGTCAAGGGGGCAAGCTATGTGGGATAGAAGCCTGGTTCTTGTATTCTCCAGCAGACCCTGACTCACCACACGTGACAGAACTCCCTCCCGTACTGGGTTCCATTTAAACTCCTTGTATTTCGTGAAGCAAGAACCAAACTTCCAGTGCAGCAGCAAAAAAACACCACGAAAATAGAGGATGACCATATGGCTTCACAGTCCACATGGGGAGACATTTAGCCCCCAGGGGCCACAGTTTACCTACAAAGGGAGAATTCAGCAATGCTGCCTCATGTTCATTGGGAAAAAAAGAAACAATGTCCACCAGGTCACATAGATGCAGACCCAGCTTTTATGGTCTCACTAGAAAGGAAGCTAAAGCTCCTGACAACAACATATATTTCAAGTGCCCAACCTCACAGAGAGTTTCCCAAGAAGTCTCTAGGCCAGCAGAATTCCATTTTTGTGGAGTGTTTACCCTGTTCCTTACTTTTGAAAACTCCTCTACCACTTCCAAGATTGTGAACTCCTGATTGTTTTCCATTCCAGATATGTATTCACGGAATTTCTAACTCTTTTCCTCTAATTGTTTCTTACTTGGGGCGAAGGTATTGTCAAGACATTGTTCTGGATAAGAGTGGGAAGATTTTTGTGTAGCACATATTTACATACACATTGGATACATTTTGCAATTTTTCATTCGAAATACTGAAACTCTGATACTAACCCATACCCTACTAGACTCTGACTACTAATACTAATATGATGGAGAAAAATAACCCAAACAGAATAGAAATACAAGCAGTTCAGAGGAGGCATGGTGAATAGTTGGTCTTGCCTTTTCCATGATATAGGGTAGGAGTTATAAATCTTGTCAATTTTTTTCTTGAAATTGTTCTCCATGTGTTTTTAAAGTTAACACACATGTGAATTCCTGTCTCCCATTTTCTGTAGCCAATTCAGCACATGTATTTTTATATGCACATACAAAATCCTACCTGGAATACATGTACATTTTTGTGAGGTGGCTAACTTGGCAGATACAAAGTATGAGAAGAAATCACTCCTCCTAAATGCTTTTGGAACTGAAAATTCAAACTATGAGTGAGCTTTTTAGTTGAGCAACATTATACATAAATCCATGTTCAGTAAAATTAATATTTTTGGATCTGTGGATGATATATATTTCATGATGAATTTTGATTGGCATATATTTTCTACTTTCCAATGTATTTGTGTGTGTGTATATATATATATACACTCTAGATTTTTCAAAATATGAAATACATGTGTCTTATTATACACTCCCTAAATTCACTAATGTTCATGTATGTGGTTTTATAATCAACTTTTCATAAGATTATTTTCAGAAACATTCATCCACCTGAAATACATATTTGTTTTCTAGTACTGAAAACTTACTTCAGTGAATGGTGCAAACAAATCCTTATATTTCTACAGTAACTGACCCACTTTAACATCAATGCTACTAGATTCCTATGGGACATGATGTGTATTTTGACGTTCAATTTTATTCAACACTGGTACATTTCTATTTCTTCAGTTTTTGTACATCATAAAATGTACATTTCATCCACAAGTTCACAAATTTAAAGACATTTGTAACACATTCAATCACTTCCTGCTTCAGAAAACATATATTCCTACTTGTTTTTGACTGCTCATTTCATGAGACTTCTTTCCAAATACATTATTTTCGATTTCCATAATCAATTTTGAAGCAAAACTCACACAGAATTTATGATAAACTACAACCCTAATATTACCATTAGATGTATAACTGGTTGGAATGAATGTATGTATATCAATATAAGATTTGCTATGTATTTTGAGATATAAATTTATTCCAATTTGTAAAGTTGGAACAAGTTATATTATTTATTCACAGTATTGTCTATTCAATCATTCTCTCTATATTCATACACACATGGTCCACCTATTTGTGCCCCCAATACTAATTTATACCTCTTCAAAATATTGCTCCCAGAAATGGTGCAAGAAATACTCATGTCACCTGATCTACATATACATTTTATCACAGTAATATTCTGGCAAGAAAATGCAAAGTCACACTTACGATTGTACCAAAGCCTAAATGGAATATGAGTATGGATTATAAAAATCACCCGTGTCCAGGTTGGCTAATGCTCTCAAATGTCAATCCTATTGGTGACTACATATGTGTTTCTTCCTAAGATTATATATTCAACTTCAAGCCTGCTGAAAATGTCTAATCCAATCAATCACTTTATCATTTGCCTGATTTCCTATGTCTCTATTGATATCTGCTTTCCTACATATTTTCCCCAATTCATCATTGTGACCAACTCTTCACATGTGCTGACATTTACATTTTCTCTCTACCTGAAACCCTATTGCTAAAGAACTTTTTTTTTCAAATCCTATACTCACTCTTTTTTTCTAATTCTACCAACTATCTTCCTAATCCTACCAACTATCCTTTTTAGACTGGATGTTCTCTTCGACATTCAATCATCCAAGTACCAGGTCCTATACCATTGTGTATAGATTTATCTGAGACACATGTGCAGAACATAATTCAAAGCTAAGTATCCCAATCAAGGATCCAATGCCCTTCTGGGCTGCAAATCTTACCTAGATTTCTGTTTTCATACATATATTTCACCTCTATATATACTTACAAATATCGCAGGTTCCCAATACCATTATTCATCCAGCAGAATGATTCCTAACCCAAATCAAACATGTTATTAACCCTAACCATACTCTTTGCCCTCCATCTAACTTTACAGAAGAGCAGGGACAGAGTTGGTCTTACAATACAGGAACATAAGAGACCTTCCACCTGCTGAGAACCTCAAAGGTCCATGCAGAAATGAACCCTGGGGAAGATAGAGGAAGCTATGAAGGACCTTAGAGAGCAAAAGTCATCTTCCACGACAAACAACCTGGTCAGGATGAATGGGTGTGTCTGAAGCAATCTCTCTCTTCTTAATGTAGAGAAGATGGACCAAACCAGGCCTGTGTGGAGAGCTGCTTCCGGGTGCTATGTTTGATATACCATTCTAACTTGTGAAAGTGTCACAGGAAGTAGGGGCAGCCTCCATCTATTGGGACACTTGGAAGCAAATGTTAGGAAAAAGTGATTGCCTAGGCAGTGACCTCATTCAGTTCCAGAAGGAAGTGACCTACATCACTTTCTTGGTGATGGAACTCTCTGAACTTGGGATCCGAAAAGCCAGGCACCCAGAGGCAGTCCCAGTCCCAGTCCCAGTGGTCTCACATGATTGGATTTACCAAGGACAGAGTCAGTCTTTCTTGGTAACTACTGATGTGAAGATGGCCAAATGCCAAGAGAGCTCTGAAGAGGGGCCTTTCCTGAGAAAGCAGGTAGTGGCTCACCACTGGCACCTGACAACTTCACATTGTTGGCAAGGAGACCAGATCTGAGATAGGATAGCCCATTTTGGGGGAACATAGTATGGCCCATCAGTCAGAGGACACTCCGGATAGTTACAGACCTACTTGGGGGAAGGCGGTGACTTTGTGGGTGTGCGTGTGAGTCTGTGGTTTTTTCTCATGATCTGGGAATAGGTAGGAAAGTCGCTTTGTTTGGTTTGGATTGGATCGTTTCTAGTAAGTCTTTTGATAAGGCGAGTGTTTTTATGTCTGTTTATCCCACTGTGTCTGTGGTTGTAGATATTAGAAAAAAGAATGCATCAATGGATGTTTCCTGTCTTGTAGAAAGCTTCACAGCATTCATCCTGCCCAATTTATATATGGACTGTGGCTTGCCTTATAGATGGGCAACAACTACTATCTTCCTAAGTTCCTGTTTTCTTCTTGAATTCGGGCCACTCTCCAGAATAGGCTCATGGTTTGGTGTCCACAATATGTACCACCTCCAGGCTCTGTGACATGGCCACGTACTGGATAGCTGAAGGGAATGGGATCATCTCAGAAAACTCAGATATCATTCGAGAAACCCTGCTTTGGGCCATTTGCTTACCTATTGTTCTGTTGCCCTGAATGTCAGAAACGTCTTTGTCTCAGTCCACCCCTTTGTGAAGCCTGAAAAAATGGTTTTCAATGGAAATTAATGGGCATCACCTGTAGCTCTTTGCTTAATTGCTTTGGAAAGGGATGTGTCTGCATCAGACTCGTGGCAATGTGTGAGGCTGTTGCATAGATTCTCAGAACCTGATGGATCTAAAGAAAGATTACATGTGTGCTTCCAAAACCAAAATGGCCAAAAAAGCAGTCATTGTGGACGAAATCTCTCGCCTTCCTCTGTAAGGTTCCTGACCTCCATCAATTGAAAATAGGGATCCTTTGTGTCAAATGAGTTCTTCAAACCCTGCAGAAGATAGCCCATAGGTGCTTGGGTTTTCTCATGATTCCAATTCACATAAAGAATATACACCCGAGAGTCAGGAGGCCTCAAATTCGGGAAGCAGAGCAGTATTTATGGCAGGCCTATTTGATCACTCCTGGTTCTCAGGAAGGGTGTCCAGGCAACGCTGACTTTAGGCAAATGAGGGGCAAGGGAGGTTATTTTGTACACTGTCTTGGACTGATCCCCTCATGGAAACCTCGAACCACAGGTTATGATGAGTGTCTATATGGAAGAAGATGAGGGCCTTGTGGGAGTGCTTTGGTTTTAATTGTGGTCATTTGTGTGGCGGTTGGAAGTGATGACTGGGTCTACCTGGGCTTGAACTCTGGTGTGATTCCCCTTAAAGTCTGAGTTCTGGAACTGATCTCAGAGAAATATTGCCATGAACTGTGTTCAGATTTTAGGAGGCCACGCATGGGATTCGCCCTTGGAAACTGAGATCAAGGACAGGGTGGCTTTCCACAGAGCCTTGGAATCTCAGCTAGGATATCACATGATTTTATTCTGAAAGATTTGGCAGCCATAGTTGAGAATCAGAACACCCTTGGACGTCACATTGAAGACCTCAATGGGCCTGGCTTCATGCGACCTTTTGAAGACTCTATGGGAAGACTTGCCTGTGAGAGTTCTCCAGAGCTTTCATTGAAATGAGCTTCCTCACCATTTAATGGTTCCTGAATGAACTGAAACCCACAGTGTCTCCAACTTCATCCATGAAAAATGGCTAGATAAATACAATGAAATTTTTGAAATTCCAATAATCAGGTGGCACTAGAGAACCTTTGGATGTCTTGTTGCTGATCATTAGTGTACAAGAGAATGCCATGATTGACCGAGTTTCATGAAAATGGTGTGAACAAAGATGCCAGTAAGTTGGAGCCTGCTGAGTAGTGGGCCTATTGCAGTGGTGGGCAGGTGTGTGATAATACATCTGTGGTGTGGCCATGAGGATTTGCCATTGCCTTCCAAATGGCTTGTGACTGACATTGTGCATCCAGCAGAACCTTCTATGTAAAGGCATCTTGTTACATGGAGAGGTTCCAGGGCAAAGTTCAGAGTCAGATTTCTATGTACAAGGGGGCAAGCTCTGTGAGATATAACCTGGTTGTTGCATTCTCCTGCAGACCCTGACCCACCACAAGTGACAGAACTCCCTCCAAAACTGGGTCCCAGTTGAACTCTTTGTATTTCATGAAGCAAATACCAAACTCCCAGTGCAGCAGCACGAAACACCACGAAAAGTGGAGGATGAAAAAATGGCTTCACAGTCCACACGGGGAGACACTTAGCACCCAGTGGCCACAGTTTACCTACAAAGAGAAAATTCAGCACTGCTGCCTTATGTTCATTAGAATACAAGAAACCATGTCCTCCAGGTCACATAGATTCAAACCCATCTTTGATGGTCTCACTAGAAAGGAAGCTAAAGCTCCTTACAACAACATATATTTCAAGTGCCCAACCTCAGAGGAAGTTCCTCAAGAAGTCTTTAGGCCGTCAGAGCTCCATGTTTTTGGAGTGTTAATTGTTAGACCACGACACAAGAAAAGACCACTGACTCTAATTAAAATCATATTAAATTAATCTTATTATTTCTACCTTTCATGCTGCCTCCCCTCCCAAAACAGCCGGAACAAGACAGCAACCCCAGCTTTCCTACAGCCCAGCTTTATAGCCCAGAAAGTTACACAAAAGGGGTGTTACAGATAACAGAACTCTGACAAGCATCACACTAATGGTAGTTTAGGTTTTTTTTTGCTGTCCCTACATCAGAATTCAGAGGACCATTAGAGCCTCAGAGAGGGATGTTGTCTGGCCAGAGAAGGCAAATATTTATGATGTGTCACTAAAGTTTCAGAGAGGGCTGCTATCTGGTCAGAGAGCCGGGCATGCGTGAGTTCAAGGCACGGGCAGGCATTTCAAGCAGGTTCAGAATTTGCAGTAATTTATGGTAAAGCCAAAATTACCTTTTCATGGCTTTGTGGCAAGATGGCTCTCAATTTTAATAAAAGATCAGGTTGGGTCTATCATTTCCCCCTTTTCTCTGTGTCCCTTTCAAATCTTTAATAGATTAGGGGAAGAGCACTGAGGAAATTTTAATCCCTCAGGTAAGATTCTCCAAATTTTTAGAACTTACCCAAAACCGATCTCCCTGATTTTACCAGACTTAATTAATTACTTATATTGATAGTCTACTTATCTTTCTCTCCATTGTTGTAAGAAGAGTGGCGTCAATCATTATTTCTTCTTCTGACCTGAGACAGGGTGAAGTGAGTGAGCATGGCGTGAGGGACATGAGTTGCCTTTTATAAGTCAGTTGGGGGACATGAGTTGCCTTTTAGAAGTCATTTCGGATTGAAGTCTGGTTGGGGAAGAACAGGTTGTAAAGTCATCTGGGGATGGGTTCTTCTATGAGAGAAACAAAAACCATGAGTACTGAATAAATGTTGCAGCAGCCGGAACATGTTAGTGTATAGAAGTTCCCTCACCAGTCTTTAATATCCCCAGTTATCAGGACTATCAAATTAATATTTAACTTTTAGTGTTACAGTTGTCCTTCCCCATAAGATACAGTTTAACAATGTAATGTCATCTGATCTTGTAAAATCCTTTTTCTAGTATGACCTCTGCGTCTAATAGAGAAACCTTTAATTCTGTTACTCAGGGCTGGATAATCGTACTAGCAAACACCAAGCCTACCTGTGTTGGTTAGGAATATCTGCAGGCCTTAAATTAAAAATTTCTGCCTCTGGCAGCTCTTCTTGATAGTCTCTTTTTATAAGTATCAGGCATTCCTGTCTGAGAATCCTTCTTTGTAGCCTCCAGTCTTACTTATTTTGGGAGGCTAAAATAAAGTGCATACCTTAAAATATTATTATTATTATTATTATTATTATTATTATTATTATTATTATTATTATTTAAAATGCCCAGGAATGGCTGAATTTTCGTCTTAACTGTCTTTCCAAAGTGTTTAAGATGAAGCAGTCAAACGGACTTTTGTTTCTATCTATTGTTAACAGTCAGCTGAGCTTTATGGGAGTCAATTCTGGAAAAATGAGAGCACATTTTCAATTCTGCTAGTGCCATTTGCGCTAGGTGGGTCCAGGTCTTGCTTGACCATTTATCTTCCCTCAGAAGCATCAGGGATATCTCCTTTCTCTGATGACTGTCCTCTTCATAACAAATGCACTGATTGGCTTTCTGTTCTCCAGTGGTCTCATTAATCTCCCTGATCAGGAGGTTATGTGGCTCAGAGTTGCAAAGCTCTTTAGAGAAGTCCCCTGTTCCCTGGATTCAGATTGACTCAGAGGGCAAGAGCCAAATATTGGTTTTCTTGGCCCTTTTCATTTAACTTTAATTTTAAATCCTAATTTTAAACATCCAGCAAATTAATTTTAACAGCCTTATATTAAGAGTACTGGACTTTAATGTCTATAACTTTATAATTATCTTTTTATTAATTGGGATCTGTATTACTCTGTCTGTATTGTAGGTGATGACTTATTATCTTGAATAAACCCATGTTGTGTTCTTAAAGCAACACATTTGTAAAACACTAACAGGGAATCTTTAGATAACTTATAAGAAAATTTCAACTAAAATTAACAAAAGTAAAAATACATAGTTCGTGTAATAGCTACCCTAAATTTTTTGGCTGAGTATTACATTATATCCCCTGTTTGAGATCCTAGGAATCTTGACATTTTTTATGTTTTTAACATAAGTTTAAAGAAATATTATCTGACGTACTTGTTTCATAGTCATTCTCACATATAGTAATATGGGACACACAGCCTTATCTCAGGTAAGGCAGGGCTCTTTATAAATCTTAAGCATTTTAGTTCTAAAGCTGATCTTTATTTTTTTTTTTTGTTTGGGGGTCTGGGAAGATCTACTCCTTAAGAAACTAATAGTTCATACTCAGGATTGGTTTTTGGTAGGAAAATTATGATAAACATGGATTATTAGAATTACTTTATAATTTGGAAGGGTTTCTAGAAAACAGTATACCAGATCTGTAAGTTTCTATGTGAGGAGCCTCTAGGTCATTGTGGTGTTTGTGAACTTCCATTTTAGTGTACTGTGGCCAAGGTCAAAATGTACAGACAGTGAAGGTGTAACCCATCAACTTCATCTTCAGACACTTGCAATAGTTCCCAATTTCAGGTTTGGCTCTATGAGCAAGTGAATGTGCAGGTTGAGGGCTCAATCATTGGTTTTAAGAAGTATATGAACCTCTCATCAGATGATGCAGAAGAAATTGATTTAAAACAAAGTAAAGAACAGAACTGGGTCACTGTGTACCAAAAGGAGATAATATTACTCTGCTACCAAGTGTCTCTAACTAGAAATGATCAATGAAGTCATGAATTATTGAGAAGGCAGTTTTGTTTTTTTAGGTGTTTTTGTTTAGGAGTATAATCCTAAAGTATTTGTTTATATTGCTTTCATTACCCTTTTGTTATTACCAGATGACAATAATGGTATGGGGTTGTTTTTATTAAAAAGTAAAAATTAAAAGCAACATTGACAAAGTTTACATAAATTGTTTGTGGTCTCATGAACATTAGCTAACACCATATGATATCACATTTAAAACATGAATTAAAGAAAGCCTGAAAGTTTTCAACTTTTACATAGATTAGGCTCTCATTAACTTAAAAATACATTTAAATTGTTCCACAATGTAAAAAGTAACATAAAACTTTACATATCTTATTGATAACAGGTAAATAAATCTCCAATATATTTTTTTACCATACAACTTCAGAACACGAGCTTGATATAATGCTCTTTTAAAGTTTCTACCTTACAGACTTGCATACCTGTAAGATATGAAAACATTAATAGCATCACAATTACATTGATGTTTCTACATTAACCAAGTTTAGCTTTTAAAGAAATGGCAGTACAATGCTCTAAAATAACAGTTCTGATTTAATAAGTTTTTTAATTTTTATGGTTCCTTGCTCTAGAAAAAATAAAACTTAATAAACACAATGTTATGGGTAAACTTATGTTTCAAAAAATTTTTGTCTCATTAACACATGACTGATTTTTAAAACCTTATATAGAGTTTAGTAAAAACTTATACAGACCTTAGTAAATGAATCAGATTTCTAACAAAAGTACTCACGAATGAGTAATCCCATATCAAATTTACTTTACTTATTTATCAAAATATTAGAGAAATGTATTGAACAGTGTAAACCATTTTTATGTTGAAGAAAATGTTCTAGAACCAAGGCACATTAGACGTTTTGTAGATATTAATATTTTATTAGATTTTTGAACACCTAGAAAAATTTGTAAGCTTAAATTTAAAAACATTTATTTTTATCTGTTTATCCGATTTAAATTGAAACATTTAAACCACGTGAACTAAAGATCTTTGGATCCACTTTTTAAAATTTGTTTTTATGAGCACTTTTTTTAATGAGCGCTCCTTATATATGTTAATTTGTGTATCATATATATGATATACGGATATATGTCTATATAGACAGACAACACATAACAAAATTGTGCACATATAATAATAGTAAAGGCCTTGTAGTTTTTCACAGGTTAAATATCTATTGCAATGTTTCAAAAAGTCCACAGTTGGTCAAAGATAGAACTGATCAGAAAAACATTAACCTAGGTCTGTATGCTCAGAATCATGAGCTCAAAAATAATAAAGTATCTAAGGAAAACAATAAGAGTCCTAGAAAAAATGACTGGCCAGTAATTAGTAAATACCATACAATTTACTTTTTTTTTCCGTTAGGCATCAAATCAGTCTCCTACTAAGCTTGCAGGCTTTTTTCATTTGCATTTCAACATGAGTCATGGCTGAGGTCTGGAAGGAGCAGGAAAAAAATGCTATTCTGAGCAGACACCTCAGGCCTAAGGCATATTAACCATAATTTTCCAGTTGGGGTGTTGAAAATTATGATACAAGTTCAAGATACAATTCACAAAATTTTATGTCTTTACATCTTATTTTGTCAACAGATACCATACTATGGTTTACTATCCTTGTCCAAATTAATGCACTGGTACACACAGTGACATTTTCTCTGGCTACCGAATTCAAAATTGGTTAAAAAAAAAAAAAGTGAATGATTGGGAAGTTACTTGCCAACTTGGAAGTAGAGTTCTTCAGTTTTCCATCCTAAGTATTTAAGTTCTCTGGCATGAATTACCTGAAATCTTAAACTAAACAATGACCTAAACCCGACTTTTAACTGCAAGATTGTGCAATGCTTCAAAAACCCATTCAGATACCAGTTTTTTTATGATAAAACATCATCATTTAGACACACATTCAGCTAAGATCATTCCCAAGAAAAAATTTATAATATCAACACATTATTGCACATGTCTTAAAGGACCAGAAACAAAGACACAAGACAGACAGAAAGGAGGTAGAGACTATGGTTGTCAGACAGAATCCTTTAAACCAGAGCAGATAAGAGAAAAAATCTACTACACCAGTGGCACCCAGGGGGGGACCAGATGTTTTAACAGAGGGGCAACCTGAAATGTAAAATAAAGTGTCTATATGGTGACTTTACTGAATTTAGTGTCCCCTTTTTCTTTTTCTCTTTTTTAACAAGACAGAGGTGGCATAATACTTACAGTGCACGGAAGGAAGGAGGGTATTCTCTGAATCAACAGAGCTTTGGCAGCTGCTGGGGGTCCCTCAGTCCCTCCTTTTACTTACAGGATTAGCTCCTCTGGTTCAGTTCCACCCCAAGCAAGCTCCATCTCCTAACATTTCAGTAGACAGCTCTCACAAAGTTCTGGGGCGGAGGGAGGGTACCAATATGTAACTTAAAGTTCGGTTCCTGACCTAGAAGCCAATTTATACCAATTAAATAATGAGGAATGGGTTCTGAGAAAAAGAAAAGGGGAGGCTAATTGCTTTGCTAACAAAGGAGAAACACAGGGGACTCTGCCAAATGTTGTGACTCTCTTGATCTGGAGGGACAAGGGGTTTTAAAGGAGTTTCACTTGTTAACCTGGGAGATACTCAGTTCTTAGGTCCCCAGCAGGCATTGCCCTCTGCAATGGTTGTGCTCCAGGCAGCCAGCTAGGGGCTTCTATCATCCTGCTAAACAAAGGGGGGTAAAGTTCATCGCAGTTCCTTAAAACACAGTTCAAACGGGTGTCAGGCTTACTCTCTTTATTACCCATTTTCACGTCCAATATCCTTAAGTTTTTACAACCAAAATCACACAACAAAATGAACAAAAGCAAACAAACAAACAAAAAAAAAATAGAACGGAGAACAAAACACACCACACACACACAAAAAGAAAAACAGAAACCCGGCGCCTAAACAGAAAAACAGTGGTACAGTGCAACATCTTGCTAAAACTCCAGGGTAGGAGCGCGTGCGTGCCCGTCGGCACCTCTCTACACTTCCAGAGGAATTTCCTACAGAACAGAACAGAGGACAGAACGATTCTTGTTACTGTCCTGGACAGGAGTATATGTGAGCCTCCCCAGGCCACATCTCTGTCATCAGAAGAGATCTCCCTTAACCGGATATCAGATGTTATAAAGGCGCCACTTACCTATGGAGGCCTCCTCCATCAGGTGCTTGCTAATAGTTTTAGTGCAGAGGTTCACTGCAATGCTCCCGGGACTAAAGGCTCTCTTTCTAATATAGAGAAGATGGACCATACCAGGCCTGAGTGGAGAGCTGTTCCTTGGTGCCTATGGTTGATATACCATCCTAATTTGCAAAAGTGCCACAGAATGTAGGGTCAGCCTCCTTTTCATGGTACTCTTGGAAGCAACTGTTTGGACAAAGTGGTTGCCAAGGCAGTGACCTCATTCAGTTCCTGAAGGATGCGACCTCACCTCACTTCCTTGGTAATGGAACTCTCTGAACTTGGGATCCAGGAAGCCAGGCACACAGAGCCAATCCCAGTCCCAGTCCTAGTGGTCTCACTTGCTTCGATTTAGCAAGGACAGAGTCAGTCTTTCTTGGTACCTACTGATGTGAGGATGGCCAAATGCCAGGAAAACTCTGAAGAGGGGCCTTTTTTGAAAAAGCAGGTAGTGGCTCACAGCTGGCTCCTGACCACTTCACAGAGTTGGACAAGGAGACCAGATCTGAAACAGGACAGGCCATATCGGGGGAACACAGTATGACCCAGCAGTCAGAGGACACTCTGGAGAGTGAGAGACCTACTTGGGGGAAGGAGGTGACTTTGTGGGTGTGGATGTGTGTTTGTGGTTTTGTCTCATGTTCAGAGAATAGGTAGGAAAGTCGGTTTGTTTGGTTTGGAGTAAACTGTTTCTAGTAAGTTGTTGGACAAGGTGAGTGTTTCTATGTCTGTGTATCCCACTGTGACCGTGGTTGTAGACATTAGAAAAGAGAATGCATCAATGGATGTTTCCTGTCTATTAGAAAGCTTCCCAGCATTCATCCTGCCCAATTAATGAATACTCTAGGGCTTGCCTTATCAATGGGCAACACCGGCTATCTTCCTAAGTTCCTGTTTTCTTCCTGAATTCTGGCCACTCTCCAGAATAGACTCATGCTTTTGTGTCCACGATATGTAGCACCTCCAAGCACCGTGACATGGACATGTACTGGATAGCTGAAGGAATTGGCAAGAATCTCAGAAAACTCAGATACCAGTGTGACCAGGATGGTCTCAGTGGAGAAACCCTGCAATTGGCCTTTTTATTACCTATTGTTCTGTTGCCCTGAATGTCAGGAAGGTCTTTGCCTCAGGCCACGCCTTCGAGATTCCTGAAGAAAAGAGTTTTCAAACGGAAATGAATGGGCATCACCTGTGGCTGTTTGCTTAATTCCTTTGGAAAGGGATGTGTCTGAATCTGCCCTTTGGCCCTGTGTGAGCCTAGAGCTTAGATTCTCAGAACCTGATGGATCGTAAGAAAGATCCCATGTGTGGATCCAAATCAAAATGGCCAAAAATCAGTCATTGTGGATGAAGTCTCTCGCATTCCTCCATAAGGTTCTTAACCTCCCTCAAGTGAGAATAGGGATCCAATGGGTCAAATGAGTTATTCAAAGCCCTGCAGATGCTAGCCCATAGGTTCTTGGGTTTTCTTATGAATCCAATTCAAATAAAGAATCTAAACCGACAGTCAGTAGGCCTCAAATTGGAGAACAGAGCTGTGTTAATGGCAGGCATATTTGATCACTCCTGGTTCACAGGAAGGGTTTCCAGGCCACCCTGACTTTTGGTAAATGAGGGGAAAGGGAGCTTACTTGGGACACTGTCTTGTGCTGCGCCTCTCATGGAATCCTCCTGCCAGAAGTTATGATGAGTGTCTATATGGAAGAAGATGAGTGTCATGTGAGAGTGTTTTGGTTTTAACTGCGGTCATTTGTGTGGAAGTTGGAAGAGATAACTGGGTCCAACTTGGCTTGCACTTTGGTGTGATTCCCCTTAGAGACTGTGTTTTGGAACTGACCTCCGAGAAGGTACAAGGTCCTATGACATTGTATATCCATATTTCTGGGACATCTCTACAGAACATAATTCAATGCTAAGTATACCAATCAAGGGCCAAATGAACTTCTGGACTTCAAATCTTAACTAGATTTCTGTTTTCATATTTATATTGAAAGGTTAATAAAATAGATACTTGTCATTTCCTGTTTTTCTGTATGCTTAACAAAACACCATTGAAATCTAGAGAACTGTTTACTATTCTTGTTCCCAGAATGTGCTGTCCCAAACTGCCAAACTGCAGAATGTACTCCGTCAACCAGTTGCTCGCAAACTGACACTCGCCATTACCCATCAATAAATTTCTCTCCCTGCCCTCTCCAAGAAAAATATATAACCATTTCTTAAGCTGTTCTCAGGGCTCTCTGCTCTGTTCAAGTGATCTCTGAGCCCTTCATGCCGGACTCCCAATAAACCCTTTGCTGTTGCATGAGACAGTCTCTTAGTGGTCTCTGCCGCAGATGCTCGCCCAACCTTTACATCTGGTGGCCCTAGCAAGATCCGGAAGCTGCAGACAAAATACCCCCAACGGGCTCCTCTGGGGGTAAATAAGGCCCATCTTTCTCGTTTCAGGCTTCAGGTTAGGGTATGGCAAAACGGCTATTGGTAAAGAGCGTGAGCTCTCTCCCATGGTGGCTGACACACATGTCACAGAGCCACAGGCCATGTCCCTGGGGGATAGACTCGGAAAATCGTGGAACAATAGTCTCCTCGACTCAGTGATATTTTGTTTCTGATTCGATATTGCCAGCCCTTCAGGTTTTGCCGACTAGTCAGTCCTGGTCTCAGTATTGGACGTCCATTGCCTGTCTTTATTGTCTTGTCTTGTCTGTGTTGTGTGTCGTTCCTTTCGGTGTCTGTGTATATTTCATTATGGGACAGATCATTTCAATGCCTCTGTCCCTGACCCTTAATCACTGGACCAAAATCTGCTTAAGGGCTCAGAATCTTTCTTTTTCAGTAAAACGCCAGACCTGGCAGATTCTGTGTCTCAGAATGACTCACCATTGCAGTCGGATGGCTCCTAGAAGGATCTTTCAACTTCGCACTTATTTGAAAAGTCCGAGATATTGTCTTTCAGCAGGTGCCACATAGACATCCAGATCAACAGCCATATATCTTAACTTGTCAGTACCTCTACAAATCTCCTCCTCCATGGGTCAAGCCTTTCCTTGTCCCTGCACCTGCTCCTACTCCTTCCCCCATGATTCTATCTCAACCTCTCTGCTCCTCCTCCTCCACCCTCTGTTCTCCCTGAGTCTCAAGACTCTACTGGACTCACCACCCCCTCCTTATCATCTGCCCTCGTCTCCCAACCCCTAACACCCTCTAAGTGATTCCCCTTCTGCTGACTCAGCCTCTCCACCATTCGAGGAAGCTAGGCTGGCCCAGCGTCATCCACATGACTGTCCCGCGGCACACACAGCCCCTCCTTCCCTGGAGGAAGCTGGCCTGGCTAAAAGAACTCAGAGAACTCACCGACGTTTTCACACCTGCCTACTTGAGGTGACTGCCAACACCACCTAGCGACTCTCTTCATGACAGAGCAATGAGAGAAAAATCTCCTGGAATGTAGAAAAAAATATCCTCAGACCTGATGGGCGACCAACACAACTTCCCAACATAATCAAAACTGGCTTCTCCTTAAACCCACCCAACTGGGACCCCAAAACCTTTGAAGATAGGGAGCATCTGTTCAATTATTGCCAGGCTCTAACAGCGGGTCTCCAAGTGGCCGCTGGGTGACCAACTAATTTGGCCATGGTAAGAGAAATTATTCAAAGGCCTGATGAATCTCCATTTATGTTTCTAGAAAGAATCATGGAGGCATATAAGAGATATACTCCTTTCGATCCTCAGGCAGCAGATTAAAAAGCATCTGTCACGATGGCCTTAAATGAGCAAGCTGCCATGGATATTAAAAAAAAATTAAAAGAGAGATTATGTCAAAGAAGCCAAGAAAGTATACTATAAGAGAGAAACAGGGAGAAAGAAAGGGAGCAAAGGGAGGATGAGAGAACCAAAAGAGAGACTAAGGCATTGACTAAGGTCCTGATCACAACAAGAAAGAGGCCAGAAATTAAGACATAGGGTGACAGGAAGGGCCCATGCCAGAGGCCACCCCTGGCCTCAGATCAGTGTGCCTACTCTAAAGAAAAAGGATACTGGGCCATAGAGTTCCCTATAAAGAGACAGCCACGCCAGCTGGCCATTCTGACTCTGGAGGATGACTAAGAAAGTCAGGGCTCAGAACCCATCCCCTAGCTCAGGGTAACTTTTGAAGTGGAGGGGACTCCAGTAAACTTTGAAGTGAATACAGGAGCAGTATACTCAGCCCTTAAGGCCCCATTGGGCCCTCTATCAAATAAAAGGTCTCTAGTTCAAAGGGATGATGACAGTAAATATCAGGCTTAGACAACTAAGAGGACCATGGACCTGGGGAAAGGAAAAATCCATCACTCCTTCCTAGGAATCCCAGAATGCCTGGACCCATTGATGGGCAGAGATCTGCTCATCAAGCTCCGGGCCAAAATAACTTTTAACCATGAAGGCCCCCAAATGAAATTTCTAAATACTTCAGCAAAAACTCCTATAGTCACGGCTTTAACTATATTAGTAGAAGATGAACATCCACCATTCACATGCCCCAAGTCTGATCAAACAGGCAAGCTACCCCAAAAATGGATAACAGATTACCCAGATGCCTGGGCAAAAACTGCTGGGTTAGGCCTGGCCATGAAACAATCTCCAATAATAGTGGAGTTAAAAACCTCAGTCTCCCCAGTCAATGTCAAATAATATCCTCTAAGCAAAAAAACCAAAGGTGGGATAAGGCCCCATATTCAGAAATATCTGGCATTAGGGGTCCTAAGGCCCTGTCAATCGGCCTGGAACACTCCCCTGCTACTAGAAAAAAAAAGCCAGGGACCGGGAACTATCGCCCCATTAAAGAGCTAAGAGAGATCAACAAAAGAGGGCAGGACATTCACCCCACGGTACCTAATCCGTACAATCCGCTTAGCACTCTGAACCCTGAGGGGAAATTATATACTGTTCTGAACTTAAAAGATGCTTTCTTTTGCTTGCCTCTGCATAAAGATAGTCAGTTGCTGTTTGCTTTCGGGTGGGTAGACCCAGAAACCAAAACGTCTGGTCAACTAACTTGGACTAGACTCCCACAGGGGTTCAAAAACTCCCCCACTCTCTTTGATGAAGCCCTCCACAGAGATCTCAACAACTTCAGAACTACGCACCCTGAATTTACCCAGCTTCAATACGTGGATGTCCTGCTACTGGCAGCCAACACCAAGGAAAACTGTGAGTCTGGGACCCAAGCACTATTATATGAGCTTGCTCAACTCGGGTATAGAGTTTCGACCAAAAAGGCCAAAATTTGCTAGCATGAAGTAATCTTCCTGGGCTATTCCCTTAGGGGCAGTAAACGATGGCTCACTGAGCCCAGAAAACAAACCATTATGTAGATACCACCCCCATCTTACAGCAGACAACTCAGAGAATTTCTTGGGACTGCTGGCTTTTGCAGGTTATGGATGCCTGGGTTTGCGTCCTTAGCTGCTCCATTATACCCGCTGTTAAAGGAAGATGCCCAATTCCAATGAAACCCTGAGGACCAGGAAGTTTTTGATAACATCTAAGGACACTGACACTGAACGCCTCAATTTCACTGAGCTCAGCCTGCAATTAGAGCAAGCCCTACACTACGTTAAAAATGTACATCAACTCACTCACCTTGGTTCAAAGAAACTGCAGGAATTACTGTAAGATTAAGAACAGAGTTTTCCACTAACCAACTCACAGTGAAAGGAAATAACTGAACGGGTAACAAAAGCCTGTCGGGTCCGTCAATTGGGTAATGCTTACCCTTCCAAGTTTCCTAGAGGAAAGCACCTATGAGGAACCAGACCAGGACAATTCTGGGAAGTGGACATTACTAAAATAAAGCCAGCAAGGTATGGATTTAAATATCTCCTAGTCTTTGTAGATACATTTTCAGGATGGATTGAAGCCTTACACACACACACACACACAAAAAAAAAAAAAACGGCGCAAATGGTTTTCAAGAAGATCCTGAAAGATATTTTTCCAAGATACGATCTGCCTAATGGACTGATAATGGACTGGTTTTCATGGCCCAGGTAAGTCAGGTGTTAACCAGGACCCTGTGGATTAATTGGAAGTTACATTATGCTTATATACCCCAGAACTCAGGACAGGTAGAAAAAATAAATAGAACCATTAAAGAGACCTTAACGGCCCCCTTAGGGACCTGGTGACTATCTCTCCACCCAGACATTTTTCAGCTCAGTATAGGTCTTTCCTATTGAGACATGCCTGATGAAGAGGATCTCACTAAAATTTCATTAAATCCCTTCCGTACCATAGATAATTGAAACAAACATTATGGATGCAGGGACACGCGAGCCAGATGCAGGTTGGCTAGCCTATATTATTATGTATGCCCGGCAGACTATCAAAGCGACAAACAGCCATGGCTGTGTGGGGGAAAAGCCGACTTCTTGTGTAAGTCATGGGGATGTGAGCATACAGGGACTGCCTGGTGGAACCCAAACTCCTCATCAAATTCAGTACACAGCATTGGCCATATTACCAATTAGACAACCAAAAACTATGGCCCCCAGAGGGTTCTCTAGATCCTCAAATTCTGCATGACATTTTTAACTTCGGCAAGTGCTCAAAAGGGGGAAATTCCCCTATGTGGAATCCTTTTTCCTCCTTCGCTCACATCCTGTACTATGCTTCCCCAATAGTTCCTCACCCTCAGCCTTCTGCTCTAGACTCTCTGCTTTCACTCCCACCTCAGCAACCTGATTTCTCCCCTCCAATTACTAGATCAAAAACCCAAACCTCCGCTGGATCTCAGAACATTGCCCCCTTGCTGAGGAAGCAGGTACCGAGGTACCCCTCCACCCACTCCTCTCTTTTCCTGTCAGTGTCTGCACTAGGTCCCACCAAGTCCTCTAGCAAGCTTAGCCAAAGCTCAAACCAGCTGAGAAGAGCCCTCAGACCCCTATCCAAGATGTAATGAAAATGACCTTTAAAGTTGATTTGTCATCACTGAAAAAAGGTTTCTAAGAATTTAAAGTCCCTCACAGGCTTTTTGGAATACTCACTCCCGTCTTCCCCTCTGCTCTACCTGTTCTACTGCTCAAGTTTTTGTTCTAGGAAAATCCCAAACCCCTTTCCCATTATTCTTTGGCATCTCTCCTTCCTCATTCTCAGATCCACGGAGCTGCACTCAGCATCGCCTTCCCTGTCATCCCCCTCTGTACCAGGTCCACAGAAATGTCTTAAATGACCTTCTCCAGAAGTCTTTACCAAGGCTTACTTTAGGGCTTTCAGCAAAAGAGTCCCTCTGAAAAAGTTCAATGGAGATAAACTTCCACTCTTCATGTTGCCCTGTTCTACTTGGCCACTGGCTGGAAAAATCACCACCCCTAAGCTAGACATCGCCTTACCAGTTTTTCACAAAATATGTGATCAAGGACTCTGGCCTTGAGCTGGGGCTTCAGAGAGATTGCTACATTTCTAAGATAAAAAAGTTACCAACTGGGCTCCATGGTGACAGCTGGCAAGGAGGAAAAAAAAGAGACAAAAAAGCTCTTCCATTCCAAGGTGTAATTGAAAAGTTAACATGCACAGAACAGAGGAAAAAAAACAGAAACAAAAACTGATTTGTGTGAATTTCTGCAGACTGTGAACTTCTGAGCCCCTTCCCTTACATGTTGGGTACAAATACTAAAACTACCAAAACTTGGGGTTCAGGGGATTAATTGATTACAACAGAAGCAATGCCCTCTCAATACGGATGCAAACAAATAAAACTCCTTTCCTGTCTTTGGTGCTATCTTAGGTGCCTTTCCTTGTCCGTCTCTACAACAGTATAATTCTATACACTTTAACATTATTTATGTTTTCATAAAGTGGTCAATAGTTGCGATTAATTATGTAATGATGCAGATGTTTTCCAGAGTGCTCTATCAGGACGCAGGTTCATTTAAAGATCAAATAGGGGGGGCATACAACCCGGTTCCACCGGGAACCTGTATCCCTCACTTTAGCCATCCTATTAGGAATAATAGTTGCTGAAGGGGTGGGCACAGGAACAACTGCCCTAGTCCATGAGACACAACAAAGACACAATTAGAAGCAGAAATAGACCAAAGCTTAAAGACATTAAAAACCGACATCACAGCTTTACAGGAATTTTAACCTCTCTCTCTCTGAAGTTGTTTACAGAGCAGGCGAGTGTTGGACCTCCTCTTCATGAGAGAAGGGTGCCTTTTTGCTTGCATTGAGGAAAGAATGATGTTTTTTATGCCGACAATACTGGAGTTGTAAAAGAATCTATGAGTAAATTAAGAAAATTACTTGAAGAGTGTCAAAGAAAGACAGAGGCCCCCAAAGGGAGGTTTGAGTCTTGGTTCACATAGTCCACCTAGTTAACTACACTTTTATCCACCCAGGCTAGTCCATTAATAATTCTCATATTATTGTTAACTGTAGGACCCTGTTTGCTCAACCATGTAGTTTCTTTTCTCTCCCAAATTGAACCTGTTATTAACCCTAACCATACACTGTTCTCTCAATCTAATTTTACAGAAGAGCGGGGACAGAGTTGGTGTTAAAATACAGGAATATAGAGGATCTTCCACCTGCTGAGAACCTCAAAGGTCCTTGAAGAAATGATCCCTGGAGAAGATGTAGTCAACTATGAAGGACCTGAGAGAGCAAAAGTCTTCCATGGCAAACAACCTGCTCATGATGAAGGGATGTGTCTGAATCAGCCACTCTCTTCTTAATGTAGAGAAGATGGACCAAAGCAGGGATGTGTTGAGAGCTGCTCCTGCGTGCCAATGGGTGACATACCATTCTAACTTGTGAAAGTGTCACAGAAAGTAGGGGCAGCCTCCTTCTCATGGGAACCTTGGAAGCAACTGTTAGGACAAAGTTGTTGTCAAGGCAGTGACCTCATTCAGTTCCTAAAGAAAGTGACCTCACCTAACTTCTATGGTGATGTAACTCTCTGAACTTGGAATCCAGGAAGCCTGGCACCCAGAGCCAGTCCCAGTCCCAGTCCCAGTTGTCAAACTTATTTTGATTTACCAAGGACAGACTCAGTCTTTCTTGGGACCTACTGATGTGAGGATGGCCAAATGCAAGAAAAGCTATGAAGAGGGGGCTTTCCTGAGAAAGCAGGCATTGGCTCACCACTGGATGCTAAAAACTTCACAGAGTTGGCCAAAAAGACCAGATTTGAGAAAGAACAGGCCATTTCCTGGAACATAGTATTGCCCACCAGTCAGAGGACTCTCCAGATAGTCACAGACCTACATGGGGGAAGGAGGTGCCTTTGTGATGTGGGTGTGAGTTTGTGGTTTTGTCTCATGTTCTGAGAATAGGTATGAAAGAAGGTTTGTTTTTTTTTGGAGTGAACGGTTTCTAGTAAGTCGTTTGACAACGCGAGTGTTTCTATGTCAGTGTATCCCACTGTGCCCGTGGTTGTAGACATTAGAAGAGAGAATGCATCAATGAATATGTCCTGTCAGCTAGAAAGCTTCCCAGCATTCATCCTTCCCAATTTATTAATGGACTGCAGCTTGCCTTATTGATGGCAACACTTACTATCTTTCTAAGATCCTGTTTTCTTCCTGAATTCTGGCCACTCTCCAGGATAGGCTCATGGTTTTGTGTTTAAGATATGTACAACCACGAAGCTCTTTGAAATGACCATGTACTAGATAGCTAAAGGGAATGGCGAGCATCTCAGAAAACTCAGATATCAATGTTACCAGTAAAGTCTCAGTGGAGAAACCCTGCTTGGGGCCTTTTGATTACCTAATCTTCTGTTGCCCTGAATGTCAGGAAGGTCTTTTCCTCAGGCCACCACTTTGTGAAGCCTGAAGAAAACAGTTTTCAAATGGAAATGAATGGGTATTACCTGTGGTTCTTTGCTTAATTGCTTTGGAGAGGATGTGTCTGAATCAGCCTATTTGCCCTGTGTGAGGCTGTGGCTTAGATTCTCACCTTCTGATGGATATAAAGAAAGATCCCATGTGTACATCCAAGACCAAAATGGCCACAGAGCAGTCATTGTGGATGAAGTCTCTTGCCTTCCTCTGTAACTTTCCTGAATTCCATCAAGTCAGAATAGGGATCCTTTGGGTCAAATGAGATCTTCAAAGCCCTGCAGAGGCTAGCCCATGGTTGCTTGGGTTTTCTCAAGACTCCAATTTACATAAAGAATCCAAACCCCACAGTCAGTTGACCTCAAATTGAAGAAGTGGAGCAGTATTAATGGGAGGCCTATTTGATCTCTCCTGGTTCACAAGAAGGGTGTCCATGCCACCCTGAATTAGGCAATTTAGGTGCAAGAGAGCTTATTTTGGACACGGACTTGAGCTGTGCCCCTCATGGAAAACTCTAGCCACAGGTTATTATGTGTGTCTATATGGAAGAAGATGAGCGCCACGTTGGAGTGTTTTTGTTTAAATTGTGGTCATTTGGGTGGCGGTTAGAAGAGATGACTTGGTTCACATGTGCTTGAACTCTGGTGTGATTTCCTTAGAGACTGAGTTCTGCAACTGAACTCAGAGAAGTATTGCCATGAATAGTGTTGAGATTTTAGGAAGCCAGGCATGAGTGTCGCCCTTGGAAACTGAGTTCTAGGCCCAGGGTGGCTTTCCACAGAGCACTGGGCCTCTCAGCCAGGATACCACATGATTTTATTCTGTAAGTCTTGGCACCCATCGTTGAGAGTCAAAACTCATATGGACCTCACATTGTAGAGCTAAATGAGCTAAACATCATGTGATCTTTTCACCATTCTTTGGGAAGCCTTACCTGTGAGTGTTCTCAAGAGCTTTCATTGAAATGAGCTTCCTAACCATTTAATGGTTCCTGAATGAATTGAAACTCACAGTGCCTCCAACTTCATCCTTGAAAAATTGCTAGATAAATGCCATGAAATTTTTGAAATTCCCATCACCAGGTGGCACTGGAGAACCTTTGGATGACCTGTTGCTGGTCATGAATATTTCAGTGTCTTGTTTTACTGGGTTTAATGTAAATGGTGTAGAACAGAGATGTCAGTAAGTTGGACTCTGTTGAGTAGTGGGCCTAGAGCAGTGTTGGGCAGGTATGTGATAAAACATCTGTGATGGGGCCATGTGGATCTGCCATTGGCTTCCAAATGGCTTGTGACTGACATGGCACAGCCAGCAGAACCTTCTGTGTAAAGGCAACTTGTTATATGGAGCGATTTCAGGATATTGTTCAGAATCAGGTTGCTATGGTCAAGGGGTCAAGCTATGTGGGATAGAAGCCTGGTTCTTGTATCATCCTGCAGACCCTGATCCACCACACGTGACAGAACTCCCTCTTGCACTTTGTTGCAGTTGAACTCCTTGTATTTCGTGAAGCAAATACCAAACTCCCAGTGCAACAGGAAGAAACACCACGAAATGGAGGATGATCATATGGCTTCACAGTCCACACTTGGAGACACTAAGCCCCAGTGGCCACAGTTTACCTACAAAGAGAGAATTCAGCACTGCTGCCTCGTGTTCATTGTAAAATAAGAAACTTTGTCCTCCTGGTCACATAGATGCAGACCCAGCTTTGAGGGTCTCACTACAAAGGAAGCTTAACTCGTGACAACAACCTATATTTCAGTGCCCAACCTCAGTGGCAGTTTCTCAAAAAGTTTTAGGCAAGCAGAGCTCCATGTTTGTGGAGTGTGTACCCTGTCCTTATTTTTGGAAACTCCTATTCCAACTCCAAGTTTGTGCACTCTTGAGCATTTTCCATTCCAAAAATGTAATCACAGATTTTGTAACTCTTCTCCTCTAATTGTGTCTTACTTGGGGCGAAGGTAATGTCAAGGCATGGTTCTGGATGAGACTGGGAAGATTTGTTGTAGCACATATTTGCATACACATTGGATTAATTTTCCTATTTTCCATTCGAAATTCTGAATCCCTGACACTAACCCATATTCTACTAGACTCTGACTACTAATCCTAATATGATGGAGAAAAATAACCCAAACAGTACATAAGTACATGCAGTTCAGAGTTCGACTTGCCATTTGCATGATAAAGGGTAGGTGTTATTAATTTAGTCAATTTTTAATTGAAATAGTTCTCCATGTGTTTTCAAAGTTAACAAATATGTGAATTACTGTCTCCCATTCTCTGGAGCCTATTCAGCACATGTATTTTTATATGCACAAATAGAATCCTGCGTGATATCACACGTACATTCTTGTGAGTTACATGACTTAGCAGATACAAAGTGTGAGAAGTGACCACTCCTCCTAAACCCTGTTGGAACTGAAAATTCAACCTATGGGTGAGCTTCCCAGTAGAACAACATTATACATAAACCCATGTTCAGTAAAATGAATGTTTTTGCATCTTTATGATATATATTTCATGATGAATTTCGATTGGCATATATATTGCTACTTATTAATGTCTCTGTTCGTGTGTGTGTGTGTGTGTGTGTGTGTGTGTGTGTGTGTGTATATATATATATATATATATATATATATATATACTCTCCAGATTTTTAAAAATATGAAATATATGTGTCTTATATACAATCCCTAAATTCATTCATGTTCATGTATGTGGATTAATAATCAACTTTTCACAAGATTATTCTTAGAAATATTCATCCACCCGAAATACATATTTGTTTCCTAGTACTGAAAACTAACTTCAGTGAAAGGTGCATACAAATCCTAATATGTCTACATTAACTGACCCAGTTTAACATCAATGCATGTAGGTTACTATGGAACATGATGTGTATTTTGACGTTAATTTTTATTCCACACTGGTACATTACTATTCCTTCAGTTTATGTACATCATAGAATATATATTTTATTCACTAGTTAACAAATTTATAGGCATTTGTTTCACTTTCAATCACTTCCTGCTCCAGAACACATGAATTTCTCTACGTTTCTTCAGTGGTCTATTCATGAGACTTTTTTTCCAAATACATTTTTTTCGATTTCCATAATCAATTTTGAAACAAAACTCACAAACCCTTCATGATAAACCATAACCCTAAGATGATCATTAGATATATAACTGGTTGGAATGAATGATTGTATATCAATATAACATTTCTTATATATTTTCAGATATCTATTCAATCCATTATTTAAAGTGGATCCAGTTATATTATTTATTCACAGTATGGTCTATTCATGCATTATGTGTATATTCATAGAGACAGGGTACACATCTTTGTACGACTATACTAATTTATAAGTCTTCAAAATATTGCTCCAAGAAATGGTGGAAGAAATACTCATGTCACCTGATCTACATACACATTTTATCACAGAAATATTCTGGACACCAAAAGCAAAGGTCACACTTACAATTGTACCAAAGCCTAAATAGAAAGTGAGCATGGATTACTAAAAACATCCATGTCCAGGTTGCCTAATGCTCTCAAATATCAATCCTATTGGTGACTACATATTTGTTTCTTCCTAAGATTATCTATTCAACCTCAAACCTGTTGAAAATGTCTAACCCTATCACACAATTTATACTTTGCTTGATTTCCTAATGTCTCTATTGATATCTGCTTTCCTACATGATTTCCCCAGTTCATCATTGTGACTGACTCTTCACATGTACTGACATTTACATACACTCTCTACCCGAAACCCTATTGCTAAAGAACTTTTGGTCCAAATCCTATACTCACTCTTCTTTCTAAACCTACAGACTACCTTCCTAATCCTACCGACTATCGCTTTTTGACTGGATGTTCTTTTCAACATTCAATCATCCAAAGTACAAGGTCCGATGCCAGTGTATATTGATTTATTTGAGACATCTGTGCAGCACATAACTCAAAGCTAAGTATCCCACTCAAGTCCCCAGTGCCCTTCTGGACTTCAAATCTTACCTAGATTTCTGCTTTCATAGTTATATTTCACATATATACTCTTATAAATATCACAGGTTGCCAATGCCATTATTCATCCCGCAGAATGATTCGTAACCCAAATCAAACCTATTATTAACCTTAACTATACACTGTTCCTTCAATATAACGTACAGAAGAGCAGGGACAGAGTGGGTCTTACAATATAGGAATGTAGATGATCTTCCACCTGCTGAGAACCTAAAAGATCCATGGAGAAATGATCCTTGGAGAATATATAGGCAGCTATGTAGGACCTGAGAGAGCAATAGTCATCTTCCATGGCAAACAACCTGGTCAGGGTGAATTGATGTGTCTGAATCAGCCTCTGTCTTCTTAAAGTAGAGAAGATGGACCAATCCAGGCCTGTGTGGAGAGCTGTTCCTGGGTGCCTATGGTTGATATACCATTCTAACTTCTGAATGTGTCACAGGATGTTGGGGCAGCCTCCATCTCATGGGAACCTTGGAAGCAACTGTTAGGACAAAGTGGTTACCGAGGCAGTGACCATATTCAGTTCCTGAAAGAAGTGACCTCACTTCACTTCCTTGGTGATGTAATTCTCTGAACTTGGGATCCAGGAAGCCAGGCACCCAGAGTCAGTCTCACTCTGAGTCCCAGTGGGCTAACTTGTATGCTTTTCCCAAAGACATAGTCAGTCTTTCTTGGTACCTACTGATGTGAGGATGGCCAAATTCCAGCAGAGCTCTGAAGAGGGGCCTTTCCTGAGAAAGCAGGTAGTGGCGAACCACTGGCTCCTGACAACTTCACAGAATTGGCCAAGGAGACCAGAACTGAAACAGGACAGGACATTTTTGGGAAACATAATATGGCCCACCAGTCAGAAGACACTCCGGATAATCACAGACCTACTTGGGGGAAAGAATTGCCTTTGCCATTGTAGGTGTGAGTTTGTGTTTTTTTCTGATGTTCTGAGAATAGCTAGGAAAGGTGGTTTGTTTGGTTTGGAGTGGACTATTTCTAGTAAGTCGTTTGACATGGTGAGTGTTTCTATGTCTGTGTATTCCACTGTATCCGTTGTTGTAGACATTAGAAAAGACAATGCATCAATGGATATGTTGTCTCTAGTTGAAAGCTTCCCCGCATTCTTACTGCCCAATTGATGAATGGACTGCAGCTTGCCTTATGGATGGGCAACATCTCCTATCTTCTTAAGTTCCTGTTTTCTTTGTGTTTTCCAGCCACTCTCCAGAATAGGCTCATGGTTTTGAGTCCCAGATATGTAACACCACAAGGCTCTGTGACATGGCCATGTACTGGATAGCTTAAGGGAATGGGAGCATCTCAGAAAAATCAGATATCAGTGTGACCAGTAAAGTCTCAGTGGAGAAACCCTTCTTTGGGCCATTTGCTTACTTCTGTTTCTATTACCCCGAATGTCAGGAAAGTCTTTGCCTCAGGCCACCCTGTTGTGTAGCCTTAAGACGACTGTTTTCATATGGAAATGAATGGACATCACCTGTGGCTCTTTGCTTAATTGCTTTGGAATGGAATGTGTCTGATTCAGCCTCTTGTCCTTGAATGAGGTTGTGGCTTAGATTCTCAGCACCTGATGGATCTAAAGAAAGATCCCATGTGATTTCAAAACCAAAATGACAAAAAGAGAAGTCATTGTGGATGAATATTTTTGCCTTCTTGTTATATGTTCCTGACCTCCATCAAGTGAGAATAGGGATCCTTTGGGTCAAATGAGTCTTTGAAATCCCTGCAGAGGCTAGCCCATATGTGCTTGGGTTTTCTCATGACTCCAAATCACATCAAGAATTTATAGGCTTCAGCCAGTAGGCCTCAAATTGGAGAAGCGGAACACTTTAACAGCAGCAATATTTGATCACTCCTGGTTCACAGGAATAGTGTTCAGGCCACCATGTTTTTAGGCAAATGAGGGGCAAGTGAGCTTATTTTGGACACTACCTTGTGCTCATTGAAACCTCCAGCTAGAGGTTATGATGAGTGTCTACAAGGAAGAAGATTATGGCCCTGTGGGAGTGATTTCATTTTAATTTTGGTCATTTTTGTGGCAGTTGAAAGGGATGACTGGGTCCACCTGGGCTTGAACTCTGGTATGATTTACCCTTAGAGACTGAGTTCTGGAACTGACCTCAGAGAAGTATTGCCATGAATTGTGTTGGGATTTTAGGAGGCCACGCATGAGACTCACTCTTGGAAACTGAGATCTAGGCCCAGGGTGGCTTTCCACAGAGGCCTGGGAATCTCAGCCAGAATATCACATGATTTTATTCTGAAAGACTTGGTAGCCATAGTTGAGAGTCAAAACACACATGGACCTCACATTGTAGACGTCAATTGGCCTGGCTTCATGTGACCTGTTGGCAACTCTTTGAGAAGCCTTGACTTTAGAGTTCTCCAGAGCATTCATTGAAATGAGCTTTCTCAACACTTAACGGTTCCTGAATGAATTGAAACCCACAGTGCCTCTAACTTCATCCTTGAAAACTTGCTAGATAAATACCATAAAATTTTGGAAATTCCCATGACCAGGTGGCACTGCAGAAACGTTGGATGTCCTGTTGCTGATCATGTGTATACCAGAAAGTGCCTTGTTTGACTGGGTTTCAGAAAATGGTGTAGAATACGAGATGCCAGGAATTTGGAGCCTGCTGAGTAGTGGGCCTAGAGCAGTGGTGGGGAGGTGTGTGATGAAACATCATGGTGGGGCCATGTGGATCGGCTATCGGCTTACAAATGGCTTGTGACTGATATGGCGCAGCCCCCATTCCCTTGTATGTAAAGGCATCTTGTTATATGGAGAGGTTTCAGGGCAATGTTCATAATCAGGTTGCTATGGTTATTGGGACAAGCTATGTGGGATAGAAGCCTGGTTGGTACATTCTCCTGCAGACGCTAACCCACCCCACGTGACAGAACACCCTCCAGCACTGTATCCCAGATGAACTTCTTATATTGTGTGAAGCAAGTACCAAATTCCCAGTGTAGCAGCAAGAAACACCACGAAAATTGGAGGATGATCAAATGTCTTCACTGTCCCCACCGGGAGACACTTAGCCTCCAGTGGACACAGTTTACCTACAAAGAGAAAATTGAGCACTGCTTCCTCATGTTCATTGAAATATAAGAAATCATGTCTTCCAGGTCACATAGATGCAGACCCAGCTTTTATGGTCTCACGACAAAGGAAGCCAAAGCTCATGACAACAACATATATTTCAAGTGCCCAACCTCAGAAGCCGTATTCCAAGAAGTCTTAGGCCAGCAGAGCTCTTTGTTTGTGGAGTGTTTACCCTGTCCTTTACTTTTGGAAACGCCTCTACCACCTCCAAGGTTGTGAACTCCCGAGCATATTCCATTAAATATATGTATTCATAGATTTTCACACTTTTCTACTATAATTGTGTCTTACTTGGGTGAAGGTAATGTCAAGGCATTGTTCTGGATGTGAGTGGGAAGATTTTTGTGTAGCACATATTTACACACACACTGGATTCATTTTTCAATTTTTATTTTGAAATACTGAATCCCTGACACTAACCCATACCCTACTAGACTCTGAATTATGATCCTAATATGATGGTGAAAAATAACCCAAAAAGAATAGAATACAAGCAGTTCAGAGGAGGCATGGTGTATAGTTGGAATTGCCTTTTGCATTATATTTTGTAGGAGTTATAAATCTAGTCAATTTTTTGTTGAAATAGTTCTACATGTGTTTTTAAAATTAACAAATATATGAATCCCTGTCTCCCTTTCTCTGTAGCCTATTCAGCACATGTATTTTTATATGCACATATAGTATCCTACCTGATATCACTCGTATACACTTGTGAGGTGGCTGAATTTGCAGATGCAAATTGAGAGAAGAGATCACTCCTCCTAAACGCTGTTGGAACTGAAAATTCAACCTATGGGTGAGCTTCCTAGTTGAATAACATTATTCATAATTTCATGTTCAGTAAAATTAATATTTTTCAGTCTGTTGATTATATATATTTCATGATAAATTTCTATTGGCATATATATCACTACTTTTTTTATTGGTTGCTCAAAACATTACAAAGCTCTTGACATATCATATTTCATACATTAGATTCAAGTGGGTTATGAACTCCCATTTTTACTCCAAATACAGATTGCAGAATCACATCAGTTAAACATCCATATTTTTACATAATGCCCTATTAGTTAATGTTGTATTCTGCTACCTTTCCTATACTCTACTATCCCCCCTCCCTTCTCTTCCCATCTTTTCTCTCTACCATACCTACTCTAATTCATTTCTCTCGTTGTTTATTTTCCCACAACCTCTTATATGTAATTTTGTGTAACAATAAGGGTCTCTCTCCATTACCATGCAATTTCCCTCTTCTCTCCCTTTCCCTCCCACCTCATGTTTCTGCTTAATGTTAATCTTTTCTTCATGCTCTTCCTCCCTGCTCTGTTCTTAGTTGCTCTCATTATATCAAAGAAGATATTTGGTATTTGTTTTTTAGGGATTGGCTAGCTTCACTAAGCATAATCTTCTCTATTGCCATGCATTTCCCTGCAAATTCCATGATTTTGTCATATTTTAGTGCTGCGTAATCCTCCATAGTATACAAAGGTCACATTTTTTTTTATCCATTCATCTATTGAAGGGCATCTGGGTTGGTTCGACAGTGTAGCAATTGTGAATTGTGCTGCTATGAAAATCGATGTGGCAGTATCACTGTAGTACGCTCTTTTAAGGTCTTCAGGGAATAGTCCAAGAAGGGCAATAGCTGGGTCAAATGGTGCTTCCTTTCCAAGCTTTCACAGGAGACTCCATACTCCTTTCCAAATTGGCTGCACCAGTTTCAGTCCCACGAGCAATGTACAAGAGTACCCTTTTCCTCACATCCTCGCCAGCACTTGTTGTTGTTTGACTTCATTATGGCTGCCAATCTCACTGGATTGAGATGGTATTTTAGGGTGGTTTTTATTTGCGTTTCTCTTACTGCTAGAAATGGAGAGCATTTTTTCATGTACTTGTTAATTGATTCTATGTCCTCCTCTGAGAAGTTTCTGTTCAGGTCCTTGGCCCATTGGGTTATTGGTTATATTATTGTCTAATTTTCTGAGTTCTTTGTATACTTTGTATACTCTAGATATTAGGGCTCCATGTGAAGGGTGAGGACTAAAAATTTGTTCCCATGATGTAGGCTCCATATTTACCTCTCTTATTGTTTCTCTTTCTGAGAAAAAAAAATTCAGTTTAAGTAAGTCCCATTTCTTGATTCTTGTTATTAACTCTTGTTCTATGGGTGTCCTATTAAGGAATTTGGAGCCTGACCACACAATATGTAGATAGGAGCCAACTTTTTCTTCTATCAGACGCAGAGACTCTGATTTGAATCTAGCTCCTTGATCCACTTTGAGTTAACTTTTGTGCAGGGCGAGAGGAGGGGATTCAGTTTCATTTTGTTGCATATGGATTTACAGTTTACCCAACACCATTTGATGAAGATGCCATCCTTCCTCCATTGCAGGCCATTAGCTCTTTTATCAAATATAAGATAGTTGTAGCTTTTTGGATTAGTCGCTGTGTCCTCCATTCTGTACCATTGGTCCACCCGCCTGTTTTGGTACCAGTACCATGCTGTTTTTATTATAATTGCTCTGTAATATAGTTTGAAATCTGGTATTGCTATACTGCCTGATTCACACTTCCTGCTTAGAATTGCTTTTGCTATTCTGGGTCTTTTATTTTTCCATTTGAATTTCATAATTGCTTTATCTATTTCTACAAAAAATTCCTTTGGGATTTTGATTGGCATTGCATTAAACCTGTAGAGAACTTTTGGTAATATAGCCATATTGATGATGTTAGTTCTTCCTATCCATGAACGGGGTATATTTTTCCATCTTCTAAGATCTTATTCTATTTCTCTTTTTAGGGTTCTGTAGTTTGCATTATATAAATCTTTCACCTCTTTTGTTAGGTTGATTCCCAAGTATTTAATTATTTTGAGGAAATTGGGAATGCAGTGTTTTGACTCATTTTTGTTTCAGAAGTTTTGTCGCTAATATACAGAAATGCCTTCGATTTATGCATGTTGATTTTCTATCCTGCCACATTGCTGCATTCATTTATTAGTTCTAGTAGTTTTTTCTGTAGACCCTTTTGGGTCTTCTATGTATAGAATCATGTCATCTGCAAATAGTGATAAGTTAAGTTCTTCTTTTCCTATTTTTATGCCTTTAATGTCTTTCATCTCTCTAATTGCTCTGGCCAGTTTTTCGAGAACTATATTGAATAGAAGTGGTGATAGAGGACATCCCTGTCTTGTTCCAGATTTTAAAGGGAATGCCTTCAATTTTTCTCCATTCAGAATGATGCTAACCTGAGGCTTAACATAGATAGCTTTTACAATGTCGAGGTAAGTTCCTGTTATCCCTAGTTTTTAAAATGTTTTGAACATAAAGGAATGCTCTACTTTGTTGAATGTTTTTTCTGCGTCTATCGAGATGATCATATGGTTCTTATCTTTAAGTCCAATGATGTTGTGAATAACATTTATTAATTTCCATATATTGAACCAGCCTTGCATCCCAGGGATGAATCCTAGTTGATCATGGTGCACAATTTTTTTGATGTGCCTTTGTATCCAATTCGCCAGAATTTTAATGAGGATTTTTGCATCTAGGTTCATCAGAGATATTTGTCTGTAGTTTTCATTCTTTGAGGTGTCTTTGTCTGGTTTCAGAATCAGGGTGATGTTGTCCTCATAGAACGAATTTGGCAGAGCTCCCAGTTTTTCTATTTCCTGAATAACTTGAAAAGTAATGGTATTAATTCTTCTTTAAAGGTTTTGTAAAACTCTGCTGTATACCCATCCGGTCCTGGGCTTTTCTTGGTTGGTAGTCTTTTGATTGCTTCTTCTACTTCATCCATTGATATTTGTCTGTTTAAATTGTGTGTTCCCTTATGACTCAGTGTGGGCAAATCATATGACTTAAGAAATTTATCAATGTCTTCACTATTTTTTATTTTATTGGAATACAGGTTTCCAAATAATTTCTAATTTTCTTCTGTATTTATGTTGCATCTGTTGTGATATTGCCTTTTTCATCCCGTATGTTAGTAATTTGAGTTCTCTCTCTTCTTCTCTTCATTAGCATTGCTAAGGGTCTGTCGATCTTATTTATCTTTTTGAAGAACCAACTTTTAGTTTTGTTAGTTTTTTCAATAGTTTCTTTTGTTTCAATTTCGCTCTGATTTTAATTATTTCTTGCCTACTGCTACATTTGCTATTGTTTTGCTCTTCCTTTTCTAGGGCTTTGAGATAAAGTGTGAGCTCATTTATTTGTTGTTTTTTTTTTTCTTTCTTTTTTTGAGGAATGACCTCCAGGAGATGAATTTACCTCTTAAAACTTCTTTCACTTTGTCCCATAGAATCTGATATGTTGTGTCTGTATTTTCATTTATCTCTAAGAATTTTTTGATTTCCTCCTTTATGTCTTCTGTAATCCATTGATCATTCAGTAACATATTGTTCATTTTGCATGTAATGTATGATTTTTTCTTTTTTCTTTTATCATTGGTTTCCAGTTTCATTCCATTATGATCACAAAAAATTCATGGTATTATCTCCTCCCCTTTATATTTCTGAGGGTTGCCCTATGGCAAAACATATGGTCTATTTTTGAGAAGGATCCCTGTGCTGCTGAGAAAAAAGTATATCCACTTGATGATGGTTGATATATTCTATATATGTCACTTAAGTCTAGGGTATTGATTGTGATATTGAGTTCTATAGTTTCTTTATTCAACTTTTGTTTGGAGGATCTGTCCAATGGTGAGAGACGTGAGTTGAAGTCACCCATAATTATTGTACTGTGGTCTATTTGATTCTTGAACTTGAGGAGAATTTGTTTAATGAACGTCGCAGCACCATTATTTGCTGCGTGAATATTGATAATTGTTATGTCTTGTCAGTGAATGGTTTCTTTTAACAGTATATAATGTCCTTCCTTATCCCTTTTGATTAAATTAGTCTTGAGGTCGATTTTATTCTATAGGAGGATGGCCACCCCTGCTTGGTTACGAGGACTGTGTGCATGGTATAAATTTTCCCAATCTTTCACCTTCAGCTTGTGTATGTCTTTTCCATTCAGATGTGTCCCCTGGAGGCAACTTATTGTTGGATTTGTTTTTTTTAATTCAAGTTACAAGCCTATGTCACTTTATTGGAGAGTTTAAGCCATTAACGTTTAGAGTTACTATTAATATATGGTTTGTACTGCCACCCATATTTGCTTATATCTTTTTTTTAAATTAGTTTGTTTCTCCATGATTAGCTTTTCCCGCCCTCTGTCATTACTGAGGCACTTCCCACTGATGGTTTACATTGTTGATTTTCATTTCTTCCTCGTGTAGTGTTTTGCTCAAGATGCTTTCCAATGCTGGTTTTCTGGCTGCAAATTCTTTTAGCTTTTGTTTATCATGAAATATTTTTATTTTGTTGTCTTACATTAAGCTTAATTTTGCTGGATACATAATTCTTGGTTGGCATCCATTGTCTTTCAGTGTTTGAAGTACGTTGTTCCAGGATCTTCTAACTTCCAGCATCTGTGATAAAAAAAAAAAACCATTGTTAACCTTTTTGTTTTACCCCTGATTGTAATCTGCCTCCTTTCTCTGGTAGGTTTTAATATTTTCTCTTTGTTTTGTATATTGGATATCTTCATAACAATGTGTCTTGGCATTGGTCTACTGTGATTTTGTGTGCTCAGTGTCCTGTAAGCATCTACAATTTGTTTATCTGTTTCCATTTTTATTTTTGGAAAGTTTTCTCTAATTATTTCATTCAGCAGGTTACTCATTCCCTTGGTTTGAATCTCTGTACCTTCCTCTTTCGGGATGACTCATAAGTTTGTTTTTTTAATGTTATCCCATATCTCTTGGATGTTTTCTCATAATTTTTTACAGCATTTCTTTCTTGGATAGAGTTTTTTCAAGATGATATATTTTGTCTTCATTATCTGACATTCTGTCTTCTACTTGCTCCACTCTGTTAGTGATACTCTCAATTGAGTTTTTAATTTGGTTTATCATTTCCTTCATTTCTAGAATTATTGTTTGATTTTTCTAATAATCTCTATCTCCTGATAAAGATGCTTAATTTCTTATTTTATCTGTTTATGTAATTCATTTTCAATGCGTTCTTTCACTGTTTGTTTTTGTTGTCTCGTATCCTCTTTAATGTTCCATTACATCTGTCTAAGGTATTCCTTGAGTTCTTTATATGACCATTTTTCTGATGACTCCAGATGCTCTTGAATATTTAGGCTGTCCTTCATTGTTTGTACTTTTTTTCTTCCTTGCTTTTTTATGCTGCTCATGTTACTTCTTGTTCTGTTTGACTACTGAGTTACTGCTTACTCTTATAAATTTATTTGATGCTTGGAAGGAAAGATATTAGAAGGGAAGGGAAGAAGTCACTGAAGAGAATGAGAGTATCCAGGTAGAATTCAAGGAAGGGGTATAATAAAATTGAAAAGAAATGAAAAGACAAAAGAAAAAAATAGAAAATAAAGAATGAAAATTTTAAGTAATAATGATAATTAAAAAATGAAAATTAAAATTTAAAATAATAATAATAATAATGAAATAAAAAATTAAAAAAATAAAAAACATTAAAAAAGTTAAAGAACAACAACAAAAATGAAAATGAAAGAAAAAGAAAAACATACAAATAATATAATAATAATAATACATGCAGTACTAGAGTTCAATTAACTTCTCTTCCAGTAGGTGGAGCTGTGTGCACTGGGCCAAGCTTCTCCTCTAAATAAGTGGGAACAAATCACTGTGCAGCAGCTCTTCCTCCCAGACTCGGCGGGTCTCCAATCCTGAGTGCCTAGGGCCTTCTCTTGTGCTTCCTCAAGCCAGGCCCCGCTCACCTTTGACGCTCACCACAATACTGGTTACACACCAGGCCTCTGCTCCTGGTAGCCCTGTTTTAATGAACGCCTGGGCACACTCTCCCTGTTTGCCTCCCTCAGACCCTAAGTTTGTAGAGCTTTGTCCTGAGAACCGCCAGCGAATTTTCTTGTCTTCCGGGAGCCATGCCCCTGGTAGGTGGTGTAAGAGACCTCAATTGTCAGCACTGGTGGGAGTGGTAGCCGGGAATTCCACGCCGCAAGTCCCGAGCCAATCCTGTTTCCCTAGGTCTGGCTATCGTGCTCCTGGGAGAGCTGGGAGGGGCCCTTGAGGTTTCCCCGTAGTGTTGAGAGAGATGGCAATGGGATTACACACTTGTCGCGTTGGTTTCAATGAAGTTATCTCCTCCGCCTGTAATGTCAGTTCTATGCCATGGTGGTATCCCATTAAAATGGTGACCGTTTGTTCCCTTTGCTGGGTGACCAATGCAATGGGTGGGTCCTGACTATCTCTCCCAAGCCCCATTTCAATCCTGTGGCCACTGCCTATGAAGGCTCAGTTGTCTTTTAACTCTGTCAATTCAGAAAGCCCAACCAGTTATTTCAGCGGGAATGTTAGTGCTGAGTCACAAAAACCAGACGAATCTAAGCTTGAATGCAGCCAATCCGGGCTCTGTGTGTGTTCTGAGGGGCCCAGACTGTTCGCCCCAGATTCACAACAGGTCAACATTGCCTAGTGATTCTGAGCAAACAGCATTTAGACAGTTTATGACTTCCTATGCCCGTGCAGCTGAAGAGATCAGAGACTTGATTTCTCCATGCCTGCCTTCATAATGGATCTCCTGTATTGCTACTTTTTAATATCTGTGCATGTGCGTGTTTATATATATATATATATACACACACTCTTCAGATTTTTCAAAATATGAAATATATGTGTCTTATTATACACTCCCTAAATTCATTCATATTCATATCTGTGGATTTATAATCAACTTTCCACAAGATTATTCTCATAATAATCATCCACCTGCAATACATATTGTTTCCTAGTACTGAAAACTAAATTCAGTGAATGGTGCATACAAACCCTATTATTTCTACATTTACTTAGCCAGTTTAAAATCAATGCAAGTAGATTCCTAGGGGACATGATGTGTATTTTGACTTTCATTTTTATTCAACACTTGTACGTTACTATGTCTTCAGTTTATCCACATCATAGGATATATATTTCAGTCACAAATTAGAAAATTTATAGGCATTTGTTTCACGATCAATCACTTCCTGATTCAGAACACATGCATTCCTCCATGTTTCTTGACTGGTCTTTTCATGAGACTTCTTTCCAAACACATTACTTTCGTTTAACATCATCACTTATAAAGCAAAACTCAAACACCATTCATCATAAATCATAATCCTAATATTACCATTAGATATATAACTGGTTGGAATGAATGATTGTATATCAATATAAGATTTCTTATATATTTTCACATGTCATTTCAATCCATTATTTAAAGTGGAATCAGTTATGTTATTTATTCATAGTATGGTCTATTCATGCATTATCTCTATATTCATAGACAGAGGTTACACCTCTTTGTGCCCCTAATACTAATGTATGCGTCTTCAAATTATTGCTCCCAGGAATGGTGAAAGAAATACTCATGTCACCTGATCTACATATACATTTTATCACAGTAATATTCTGAACAACAAACAAATAAAATATCACACTTATGATTGTACCAAAGCCTAAAAGGAAAGTGAATGTTGATAACTAATAGCATCCATGTCCAGGTTGCCTAATGCTCTCAAATGTCATTCCCATTCATGACGACATATTTGTTTTTTCCTATGATTATATATTCAAACTCAAGCCTGTTGAAAATGTCTAATCCTATCCCTCACTTTTTACTTTGCCTGATTTAGTAATGTCTCTATTGACACCTGTTTTCTTACATATTTTCCCCAGTTCATCATTTTGGCTTACTCTTCACATGTGCTGACATTTACATTCACTCTCTAAACAAAACCCTATTGCTAAAGAAGCTGTTTTTTCCAAATCATATACTCACTCTTCTTCCTAAACCTACTGACTATCTTCCTAATCCTACCAACTATCCCTTTTTGACTGGATGTTCTCTTCTACATTCAATCATCCAAGGTACAAGGTCCTATGCCATTGTATTTCGATTTAACTGAGACAATTGTACAGAACATTATTCAACACTAAGTATCCAAACCAAGGGCCCAATGCCCTTCTGGGCTTCAAATCTTTCTTAGATTCCCGTTTTTATACATATATTTCACCTATATATTCTTATAAATATCACAGGTTCCCAATCCCATTATTCATCCTGCAGAATGATTCCTAACCCAAATCGAAAATATTATTAACCCTAACCATACACTAACTTTGCAGGAGAGCACGAACAGTGTGGGTATTAAACTACAGGAATCTAGGGGATCTTCACCTGCTGAGAAACTCAAATGTTCATGCAGAAATAATCCCTGGTGAAGATGAAGGCAGCTATGAAGTACCTCAGAAAGCAAAAGTCAACTTCCATGGCAATCATCCTGGTCAGGATGAAGGGTTGTGTCTGAATCATTCTCTCTCTTCTTAATGTATAGAACATGGACCAAACCAGTCCTGTGTGGAAGCTGTTCCCGGGTGCTTATGGTTGATATAACATTCTAACTAGAGAAAGTGCCACATGAAAATCGGGGCAGCCTCCACCTCATGGTACTTTTGGAAGCAACAAAGTGGTTGCCAAGGCAGTGACATCATTCAGATCCTGAAGAAAGTGATCTCACCTCACTTCCTTGGTGAGGGAACTCTCTGAACTTGGGATCCAGGAAGCCAGGCACCCAGAGACAGTCCCTGTTCTAGTCCCAGTGGTCTCACATGTTTGGAATTACCAAGGACAGAGTCAGTCTTTCTTGGTACCTACAGATGTGAGGATGTCCAAATGCCAGGAAACCTCTGAAGAGGGGCTTTCCCTGAGAAAGCAGGTAGTGGATCATTTTCTGAGAATAGGTAGGAAAGGTGGTTTGTTTGGTATGGTGTGGAATATTTCTATTAAGTCCTTTGACAAGGTGAGTGTTTCTATGTGTGTGTATCCCACTGAGTCCATTGTTGTAGACATTAGAAAAGACAATGCATCAATGGATGTGTCCTGTCTAGTAGAAAGCTTCCCAGCATTCATCCTGCCCAATTCATGAGTGGACTCTGGCTTGCCTTAGGGATGGGCAACACCTACAAGCTTCCTAATTTCCTGTTTTCTCTCTCAATTCAGCCCACTCTCCAGAATAGTATCATGGTTTTGTGTCCAAGATTTGTACCACCTCCAAGATCTGTGACATGGCTATGTACTGGATAGCTGAAGGAAATGGCTAGCATCTCAGAAATCTCAGATATCTGTTGACCAGGAAAGTCTCAGTGGAGAAACCCTGCTTTGGTCCTTTTGCTTAACTATTGTTCTGTTGAATGTCAGGAAGTTTTTTGCCTCAAGCCACCACTTTGTGAACCCTGAAGAAAACAGTTTTCAAATGGAAATGAATGGGCATCACCTGTGGCTCTTTGCTTAATTGCTTAGGATTGGGATATGTCTGAATCAGCCTGTTGGCCCTGTGTGACGCTGTGGCTTAGATTCTCATCACCTGATGGATCTAAAGATAGATCCCATGCGTGCATCCAAAACCAAAATGGCAAAAAGATCAGATATTGTTGATGAACTCTCTTGCCTTCCTCTGGTAGGTTCCAGATATCCATCAAGTGAGAATAGGGATTCTTTGGGTCAAATGAGTTCTTCAAAGCCCTGCAGAGGCTAGGCCATAGGTGCTTGATTATCATGACTCCAATTCACTTAAAGAATCTAAACCCCAAAGCTAGAAGGCCTCAAGTTGGAGAAGCCAAGCAATATTAAAGGTAGGCCTATTTGATCACTCCTGGTTCACAGGAAGAGAGTCCAGGCCACCCTTACTTTAGGCAAATGCGGTGCAAGGAGCTTATTTTGGACACTGTCGTGGGCTGCATCCCTTATGGAAACCTCCAGCCAGAGGATATAATGAGTGTCTATATGGAAGAAGATGAGGGCCATGTGAGAGTGTTTTGGTTTTAATTGTGGACATTTGTCTGGCGGTTGGAAGAGATCACTGGGTCCACCTAGGCTTGCACTCTGGTGTGATTCCCTTTAGAGACTGAGTTCTTTTACTGATCTCAGAGAATTATTGCCAGGAATTGTGTTGGAATTTTAGATGGCCATGCATGAGAGTTGCCCTTGGAAAGTGACATCTAGGCCCTAGTTGACTTTCCACAGAGCACAGGGAATCTCAGCCAGGATAACACATGATATTATTCTTAAAGACTTGGCAGCCATATTTGAGAGTCAAAACACACATGGACCATACTTTGTAGACCTCAATGGGCCTGGCTTAATCTGACTTTTGGCCACTTTTGGAAGCCTTGCCTGTAAGAATTCTCCAGAGTTTTCATTTAATGGTTTCTGAGTGAATTGAAATCCACAGTGCCTCCAACTTCATCCTTGAAAATTGGCTATATCAATATCTTGAAATTTTTGAAATTCCCATGACCGGGTAGCACTGGAGAACATTTGGATGTCCTCTTGCTGATCATGAGTATACAGGACAGTGCCTTGATTGACTGGGTTTTATGAAAATGGTGTAGAACAGAGATTCCAGTAAGTTGGATCTTGCTGAGTAGTTGTTCTAGAGCAGTGGTTGGCAGGTGTGTGATAAAACATCTGTGGTGGGGGCATGTGGATCTGCCATTGGCTTCCAAATGGATTGTGACTGACATTTTGCAGTCAGTAGAACCTTATATGTAAAAGCATATTGTTATATGGAGAGGTTTCAGGGCAATGTTCAGAATCAGGATGCTATGGTCAATAGGGCAAGTTATGTGGGATAGAAGCCTGGTTGGTGCATTCTCCTGCAGAACTCGACACACCACACTTGACAGAACTCACTTCAGCACTGTGTCCCAGGTGAACCCTTGTATTTAATGAAGCAAATACCAAACTCCCAGTGCAGCAGCAAGAAACACCACGAAAGTGGAGGATGACCAAATGAATTTACAGTCCACACGGGGAGACACCTAGAATCCAGTGGCCACAGTATACCTACAAATAGAAAATTCAGCACTGCTGCCTCATGTTTATTGGAAAATAAGAAACCATGTCATCCAGGTCACATAGATGCAGAACCAGATTTGATGGTCTCACTACATATGAAGCTAATGCTTCTGACAACAGCATATATTTCATTGCCCAACCTCACAGGCAGTTTCTTCAGATGTTAGGCTGGCAGAAATTCATGTTTTTGGAGTGATTACCCTGTCCCTTACTTTTGGAAACTCCTCTACCAACTCCAAATTTGTGAACTTCTGAGCATTTTCCATTCCACATATGTATTCACAGATTTTCTAAATGTTCTCCTCTAATTGTGTCTTATGTACGGCGAAGGTAATGTCAAGGCATTATTCTGAATGAGAGTGGGAAGATTTTTGTGTAGCACATATTTGCATACACATTGGATACATTGTCCAATTTTCCATTCGAAATACTGAATCCCTGACACTAATACATGCCCTACTAGACTTTGACTTCTTATCCTAATTTGATGGAGAATAATAACCCAAACAGAATACAAATACAAGAGGTTCACAGGAGGCATGGTGTATAATTGGACTTGCCTTTCGTATGATAAATTGTAGGTGTTATAAATCTAGCGAATTTTAATTGAAATAGTTCTCCATGTGTTTTCAAAGTTAACAAATATGTGAATAACTGTCTCCCTTTCTCTGTAGCCTATTCATCACATGTATTTTTATAAGCACATACAGAATTCTACCTGGTATCAGTCGTACATTTGGTGAGGTGGCTGGCTTGGCAGATACAAATTGTGAGAAGAGATCACTCCTACTTAACGCTGTTGGAACTGAAAATTCAACATATGGGTGAGCTTTTTATTTAAACAACATGAATCCATGTACATTTAAATGAATATTTTTGGATCTGTGGATGATATATATTTCATGGTGAATTTCAATTCACATACATAATGCTACTTTTTAATGTCTGTGTGTGTGTGTGTCTGTGTGTATATATATATATATATATATATATATATATATATATATATATATATATATATATATATATTCACTCTCCAGATTTTTCAAAATATTTAGTATATTTTTCTTTTTATACCCTCCCTAAATTCATTCATATTCATGTATGTGGATTTATAATCAACTTTTCACAAGATTATTCTCAGAAATATTCCTCCACCTGAAATACATATTTTTTTCCTTCTACTGAAAACTAACTTTGGGGGATCACATGATGGCGGCGAATGGAGTGCATTACCCCCATGTACCACGTCACTGTGCGGGAAAATGACGAGTTAGAACGGCTAAAACCTATCTTGTTAGGAATTTTCAGCAAATTTGGGGTGCTCCAAAACCTAGTGGACATATATCCATCTCACGAGGATCAGCTACGGGGGCTCAAACGCGAGTGATTTTTCCGCACGGAGGGTCATGCTGCTTATTCAGCAAATTGCCCTGCAGCTAGAGTGTGTGGCGCGCACTGGGAAAAGACGAAATAGCATCGCAAATATACAGTGGTGCGGATTCTATGGGCTCCTGCCCGCTATGCAATTACTGTGCTCAGTGCTGAATTCTGGGATTGAGACGGGGATGGATGTGGTCCAATTCCGTTCTCCATACCGGTCAGACCACAGAGGAAGCCAGCGTCCACCATCTTGAAGAGCTGACGTCACCATCCCTGTTTTCGACTGATCGCAGCTCATTCAGCTATAGAACAGGTAATTTCAGGATTCCATTCACCTTTGCTTCGCAGACAAATTACTCAGGCTCAGTGCTAAAGAACCCGCAGAAACTGCGTCTTGGAGCCTGCTCCTATTAGAACATACACTGAGCCCAGAGCGGCCAAATTTGGCCTCCCTGAACTGATCTGGCCCAGGGCTCAAGAACCCGTGGAAACTGCTTCCCGGTCCGGGTCTTGCTGAATAATGTGGAGGTAAATATCAACCGAGCCTTCATAGGCAGTGGCAACAGGATTGAGACGAGGCTTGTGAGGGCAAGTCAGGACTCACCCATTGCTTTGGTCACCCAGCAAAGGGAACGAAATGCTGCCTTTTGCATGGGATACCAACATGGCAGAGATCTGATGTCATCAGAAAGCAGCGGAGGAGATAACTTCATTAATACCAGCGGTGACAGAAACAGTTGGTCTCCTGGTAAAGAAAGTGAGTCAGAAACACTCGAGTCTCTCTCACTTTGTCATCAAGCCAGAGGGGCAGAGCAGAGCCGCTGCCCATGCCTGGAACAGGCCCAGCGACACACCTGCATGATACTCACTTCACTCCAATTGGAATAGAGGCAGAGGAGAGCCACCACAGGTGCCCAGAACAGGCCTAGCGACCAGCAGGCATGGTAGTCACGTCACCTCAATTGGAGTAATTCCAGAGCAGAGCCTTCTCCAGCACCTAGTACAATCCAAGTGGCCCACCGGCATGGTAGTCACATAACCCCAATAGGAGTAGGCGCAGAGCAGAGTCTTTGCCCATGGTGCCCGGAACAGGCCCAGCAACCTGCCGGCTTCGTAGTCACGACACCCCAATTGGAGTAGCGGCAGAGCAGAGCCACCACCCGCGCCCTCAAGGTAGACAAATCTGCACCCGACCAGCAGAAGAGGCCCAGCGGCCTGCCAGTGTGGCAGACACTTCACCCCATTTGGAGTAGGGGCAGAGCAGATCCATCGCCCATGCCCGTAAGGTAGGCAGACCTGCGACCGACGGCAGAACAGGCCCACCCACCCGCCGGCATGGTAGTCACGTCACCCCAATTGGAGTAGGGGCAGAGCAGAGCCGCCGCCCGCGCCTCTAAGGTAGGCAGACCTGAGACCGACTGGCAGAACACCCCAGGGGTCCATGGGTGTGGTACACACGTCACACCAATTAGAGGAGGGGCTTAGCAGAGCCGCTTCCCGCGCCTGCAGGGTAGGCAGACCTGCGACCGATCAGGAGAACAGGCCCAGCGGCCCATCAGCATGGTAGATAGATCACCCCAATTGGAAGAGCACAACAGCCACACCCCGCACCTGCAAGGAAGACTTTTCAAATATACAAGAGCAATATAAATATATAGGGGGAAAATTTCAAAATCACAACAGTTTCACCAAGCAGAAAGAAACGCGAGCCGTATGAAAAGACAAAGAAAAAAGGACCACAAGCAATGCAGGTCAACACAACTTTAGAAGAGGTAATAGCTGCAGCAGATGGAATGTCAGATAAAAAACTCAGGATATACATGCTTCAGATAATCTCGAGTCTCAAGGAAGACATTAGACAGCAAAATCAGACAATGAAAGATCACTTCGACAATGAATTACACAAACAAATCCAAGAAGCAAAAGATCAATTATACAGGGAGATAGAAGTTGTAAAAAATGACAAACAGAAATCCTAGAAATGCAGGAAGCAATAAAACAACTTAAAAACTCAATTGAGAACACTACCATCAGAGTAGAACACTTAGAAGATAGAACATCAGACAATGAAGACAAAGTATTTCAACTTGAAAAGAACATAGACAGCTCAGCAAGACTGTTAAGAAACCATGAACAGAACATCCGTGAAATATGGGATAACATAAAGAGACCAAACTTAAAAGTCATTGGGATACAGGAAGGTATAGAGGTCCAAACCAAAAGAATGAGCAATGTATTTAATGAAATAATACGAGAAAACTTCCCAGACTTGAAGAATGAGACAGACTCCCAAGTCCTAGAAGCCAACAGGACGCCGAATGTGCAAAATCATAAGAGATCCACACCTAGACGCATTATAATGAAGATACCCAACGTACAGAATAAAGAGAGAATTTTAAAAGCTACAATTGAAAGGAAGCAGATTACATTTAGGGGTAAAGCAATCAGGATAACAGCTGATATTTCAACACAGACTCTGAAAGCTAGAAGATCCTTGAAATATATGTTTTTGTCAGGAGCTTTAGCTTCATTTCTAGTGAAAGCATCAAAGCTGTGTCTGCATCTATGTAACCTGGAGAACATGGTTTCTTATTTTCCAAAAGACATGAGGCGGCAGTGCTGAATTCACTCTTTGTAGGTAAACTGTGGCCACTGAAGGCTAAGTGTCTCCCCGTGTGGACTGTGAAGCCATTTGTTCATCCTCCACTTTTCATGGTGTTTCTTGCCGCTGCACTGGGAGTTTGGTATTTGTTTCACTAAATAAAATGAGTTCAACTGAGACCCAGTGCTGGAGGGAGTTCTGTCATGTATGGTGGGTCAGGGTCTGCAGGAGAATTCACCAACCAGGATTCTATCCCACATAGATTGCCCCCTTGATCATAGCAACCTGATTCTGAACATTGCCCTGAAAATCTCCATATAAAAAGATGCCTTCACATGGAGAGGTTTCAGACATATAAGGTTCTGCTGGATGCACCATGTCAGTCTCAAGCCCTTTGGAAGTAATGGCAGATCCACATGGCCCCACAAGAGATGTTTTATCACACACCTGCACACCACCTGCACACACACCACTATTCAGTAGGCTACAAGTTACTGGCATTTCTGTTCTACACCATTTTCATGAAACCCAGACAATCAAGGCACTATCTGGTACACTCATGATGAGCAAAAGGACATCAAAGGTTCTCCAGTGCCACCTGGTCATTGGAATGGCAAAAAATTCATGGTATTTATGTAGCCACTTTTCAAGGATGAAGTTGGAAGCACTGTGGGTTTCAATTCATTCAGGAACCATTAAATGGTGAGGAAGCTCATTTCAATAAAAGATCTGGAGAACTCTCACAGGCAATTTTTCCCAAGGAGTGAGCTAGATCTCAGTTTAGAAGGGCGAATCTCATTAGTGGCCTATTCCACTGCCACACAAATGACCGCAATTGAAACCAAAACACTCCCACATGACCCTCATCTTCTGCCATAGAGACACTCATCATAACCTCTTGCTGCAGGTTTTCATGAGGGATGCAGCCCAAGACAGTGTCCAAAATAAGCTCACTTACCCCTCAATTGCCTAAAGTCAGGGTGGCCTGGACACCCTTCCTGTGAACCAGGAGTGATCAAATAGGCCTGCCCTTAATACTGCTCTGCTTCTCCATTTTGACTGTACTGATTGTTGAGTATAAATTCTTTGTGTGAATTGGAGTCATGAGAAAATCCAAGCACCTATGCATTAGCCTCTTCAGGGCTTTGAAAAACTCATTTGACCCAAATGATATCTATTCTCACTTGATAGAGGTCAGGACTTACAGAGGAAGGCAAGAGACTTCATCCACATTGACTGCTCTTATGGCCATTTTGGTTTTGGATTCAGAGATGGGATCTTTCTGTAGATCTGTCAGGTGCCGAGAATCTAAGCCCCAGCCTCACATAGGGCCAAGGGGCAGATTCAGACACATCCCTTTTGAAGCAATTAAGCAAACAGCCACAGGTGATGCCCATTCATTTTCATTTGAAAACTGTTTTCTTCAGGCTTTACAAAGGGGTTGCCTGAGGCAAAGAAATTCCTGACATTCAGGGCAACAGAACAAAAGGTTAGCAAAAGGCAGAAAGCAGGGTTTCTCCACTGAGGCTTTACTGGTCGCACTGATATCTGAGTTTTCTGAGATGCTCCCATTGCCTTCAGCTATCCAGTACATGGCCATGTAACAAAGCTTGGAGGCGGTACATATCTTGGACACCAAACCATGAGACTATTCCGGAGAGTGGCCAGAATTCAGGAAGAAAACTGGAGCTTAGGAAGATAGTAGGTGTTGTCCATTCATAAGGCAAGCTGCAGTCCATTCATCAATTGCGCAGGATGAATGCTGGGTAGCTTTCTACTAGACAGGGCACTTCCATTGATGCATTCTCTTTTCAAATGTCAACAACCACGGACACAGTGGGATACACTTTTAGAAACCCTCGCCATGTCAAACGACTTTCTAGAAACAATCCACTCAAAAACAAACAATCCACCATCCCTACCTATTCTCAGAACATGAGACAAAACCACAAACTCACACCCACACCCACAAAGCACCTCCTTCCCAGAAGTAGGTCTTTGATTATCCGGAGTTTCCTCTGACTGGTGGGCCATACCATGTTCCCCCGAAATGGCCTGTACTTTCTCAGATTTGGTGTCTTTGCCAGAACAACTACCTGCTTTCTCAGGAAACACCTGTCTTCATAGCTTTCCTGGCATTTGGCCATCCTCACATCAGTTGGTACCAATAAAGACTGACTCTGTCCTTGGTAAATCCAATCAAGTGTGCCAACTGGGACTGGCACTGGCTCTGGGGGCCTAGCTTCCTGGTTCCCAAGTTAAGAGAGTTCCACTACAAAGGAAGTGAGGTGAGGTCACTTTTTTCAGGAACTGAATGAGGTCACTGCCTTGGCAACTACTTTGCCCTAACAGTTGCTTCCAAGGGTCCCATGAGATGGATGCTGCCCCAATTCCTGTGACATTTTTACAAGTTAGAATGGTATATCAACCATAGTCACCCAGGAACAGCTCTCCACACAGGCTTGGTTTGGTCCATCTTCTCTAAATTAAGAAGAGAGAGGCTGATTCAGACACAACCCTTCATCCTGACCAGGCTGTTTGCCATGGAAGATGACCTTTGCTCTCTCAGGTCCTTCATACCTGCCTACATGTTTTCCAGGGATAATTTCTGCATGGACCATTGAGGTTCTAAGTAGGTGGAAGATCCCCTCCATCCCTGCATTGTAAGACCAACTCTGTTCCAGCTCTTCTGTAATGTTATATTGAGGGAACAGTGTATGGTTATGCTTAATAACCAGTTCGATTTTGTTAGGAATCATTCTACGGGATGTATAATGGTATTGGGTAACTGCAATACTTACAAGAATATATAGGTGAAATATAAGTATGAAAACAGAAATCCAGGTAAGATTTGAAGTCCAGAAAGTCATTGGGTCCTTGATTGGATTACTTAGCTTGAATTACGTTCTGCACAGGTATCTCAGATAAATTGATATACAATGGCATAGGAACTTGTACCTTGGATGATTGAATGTAGAAGAGAACATCCCCTCAAACAGAGATAGTCAGTAGGATCAGGAAGATAGTCGGTAAGTATCGGAAGAACAATGAGTATAGGATTTGGACCAAAAGTTATTTAGCAATAGGGTTTCGGTTAGAGAGTGAATTTCAATAACAGCACATGTGAAGGGTCTCTAACAATGATGAAGTGGGGAAAATATGTAGGAATGCAGATATCAATAGAGACATTAGGAAATCAGGCAAAGTATAAAGTGAGTGATAGGATTAGATATTTTCAACAGGGTTGAGGTTGAACATATAATCTTAGGAAGAAACAAATATGTAGTCACCAATCGGATTGACATTTGAGAGCATAAGGCACCCTGGACATGGATGTTTTTAGTAATCCATGTTAACTTTCTATTTAGGATTTTGTAGAATCATAAGTGTGACCTTTGAATTTTGTATCTAGAATATTACTGTGATGAAATATATATGTAGATCAGGTGACATGAGTATTTCTTCCACCATTTCTGGAAGCAATATTTTGAAGATGTATAAATTTGTATTGGGGCTACAAAAAGGTGCACCCTGTGTCTATGAATACAGAGGAAATGCATGAATAGACCATACTGTGAATAAATAATAAAACTGGTTTCAACTTGAAATAATAGATTGAAATAAATTTGAAAACAAATAAGAAATCTTATATTAATATACAATCATTCATTCCAACCCATTATACATCTAATGGAAATATGAGGATTTTGGTTTATCATGAAAAGTGTGTGACTTTGCTTCAAATTGATTATGAAAATCGAAAATAATTTGTTTGGAAAGAAGTCTCATGAAAAGACCAGTCAAGAAACCTGGAGGAATACATGTGTTCTGAAGCAGGAAGCGATTGAAAGTGAAACAAATGCCTATAAATTTGCGAAATTTTTGATGAAATATATGTCCTATGATGTCCATAAACTTAAGAAAGAGTAATGTACCAGTGTGGAATAAAAACGAACGTCAAAATACACAACACGTCCAATAGAATTCTACATGCATTGATGTTAAACTGGTTCAGTTACTGTAGAAATATTAGGATTTGAAGGCACCAATCACTGTAGTTAGTTTTCAGTACTAGGAAACAAATATGTACTTCAGGTGGATGAATATTTCTGAGAATAATCTTGTGAAAATTTTATTATAAATCCACATACATGAACATGAATGAATTTTGGGACTCTAAATAAGACACAAATATTTCATATTTTGAAAAATATGGAGACTATATATATATATATATATATATATATATATATATATATATTTATATATACACACACACACACACACACAAAACACACACACAGACTTTAAAATGTAGTAATATATGCCAATCGAAATCCATCATGAAATATATATCATCCACAAATGCAAAAATATATATTTTACAGAATATGGATTTATGTATAATTTTGTTCAACTAGGAAGCTCACCCATAGGTTGAATATTCAGTTCCAAAGCGTTTAGGAGGAGTGATCTCTTCTCACAATTTGTATTTGCTGAGGAAGCCACCTCACAAAAATATAGGTGTGATACCAGGTAGCTTTCAGTATGTGCATATAAAAATACATATGTTGAATAGGCTACAGAGAAAGGGAGTCAGTAATACACATATTTTGAACTTTAAAAACACATGGAGAACTATTTAATTAAAAATTGACTAGATTTATAACACATAAACTTTATCATGTAAAAGGCAAGTCCAAATATACATCATGCCTCCTTTGAACTGCTTGTATTTATATTCTGTTTGTGTTATTTTTCTCCATCATATTAGGATTAGTAGCCAGAGTCAAGTAGGGTATGGGATAGTGTCAGGGATTCTGTATTTTGAATGGAAAATTGGAAATTGTATCAAATGTGTGTGCAAATATGTGCAACCCAAAACTTCCCACTCTGATTCAGAACAATGCCTTGACATTACCTTCGCTCCAAGGAAGACACAATTAGAGGAGAAGAGTTAGAAAATTTGTGAATACATGTCTGGAATGGAAAATGCTCAGGAGTTCACAAACTTCGAGATGGTAGAGGAGTTTCCAAAAGCAAGGGACATGGTAAACACAACACCAACATGGAGCTCTTCTGGCCTAAAGACTGAGAAACTGCATGTGAGATTGGGCACTTGAAATATAAGTTGTTGTCAGAAGTTTTAGCTTTCTTTCTAGTGAGACCATCAAAGATGGGTCTGCATCTATGTGACCTGGACGACATGTTTTCTTATTTTCCAATGAACATGGGGCAGCAGTGCTGAATTCTCTCTTTGTAGGTAAACTGTGGCCACTGGGGGCTTAGTGTCTCCCCGTGTCGCTGTGAAGACATTTGGTCATCCTCCACTTTTCGTGGTGTTTCTTGCTGCTGCACAGTGAGTTTGATATTTGCTTTACAAAATACAAGGAGTTCAACTGGGACACAGTGCTGCAGGGAGTTCTGTCACTTGTGGTGGGTTAGAGTCTGCAGGAGAATGCACCATCCAGGCTTCTATCACTCATTGCTTGCTACATTGCCCCCTTTTCCATTGCAACCCAATTCTGAACATTGCCCTGAAACCTCTCTATATAACAAGGTGCCTTTACATAAATGGGTCTGCTGGCTGCTGCAAGTCAATCACATGCTATTTGGAAGCCAATGGCAGATCCACATGGCCCCACCACAGATGTTTTGTCACACACCTGCCCACAACTGCTCAAGGCGCACTACTCAGAAGGTTCCAACTTACTGGCATCTCTGTTCTATGCCATTTTCATGAAACCCAGTAAATCAAGGCCCAGTCTGGTACACTCATGATGAGCATCAGGAGATCTAACTGTTCTCCAGTGCCACCTGGTCATGGGAATTTTAAAAATTTCATGGTATTTATCTAGCCATTTTTCAAAGAGGAATTTGGAGCCACAGTGGGTTTCAATTCATTCATGAACCATTAAATGTTGTGGAAGCTCATTTCAATGAAAGATCTGGAGAACTCTCACAGGCAATGCTTCCCAAAGAGTGGCCTAAAGGTCACATGAGGCCAGGCCCATTGAGGTCTACAATGTGAGGTCCATGGGTGTTTTGACTCTCAAATATGCCTGCCAAGTCTTTCAGAATAAAATCCAGGTATATCCTGGCTGACATTCTCAGTGCTTTGTGGAAAGCCACCCTGGGCTTAGATCTCAGTTTCAAAGGGCAAGTCTAATGCGTGGCCTCCTAAAATCCCAACACAATTCATGTGAATACTTCTCTGAGGTCAGTTCCAGAACTCAGTCTCTAAGGTGAATCAAACCCGAGTTAAAGCCCAGGTGGACCCAGTCTTATCTTCCAACAGCCAAATAAATGACCACAATTAAATCCAAAACACTCCCACATTGCCCTCATCTTCTTCCATATAGACACTCATCATTACCTCTGGCTGGAGGTTTCCATGAGGGGTAAAGCACAAGACAGAGTCTGAAATAATCTAACTTGCCCTCATTTGCCTAAAGTCAGTGTGACCTGGACACCCTTCCTGCAAACAAGGAGTGATTTAATAGGCCTGCCACTAATACTGCTCTGCTTCTACAATTTGAGGCCTACTGACTGTCATGTATAGATTCTTTATGTGATTTGGATTCATTAGAAAACCCAAGCACATATGGGCTAGCCTCTGCAGGTCTTTGAAGAACTCGATTAATTCAAAGGATCCCCAAATTCACTTGTTGGAGGTCAGGAACCTAACAGAGAAAGGCAATAAACTTCATCTACAATGACTGATTTTTTAGACATTTTGGTTTTGGATGAACACATGGGATCTTTCTTAAGATCCATTAGGCGCTGAATATCTAAGACACAGCCTCACACACGGCCAAGAGGCTGATTCACACACATATCTCTCAAAGCATTTTAGCAAACAGCCACAGGTGATGCCCATTCATTTCCATTTGAAAACTGTTTTCTTCAGGATTCACAAAGGGGTGGCCTGAGGCAAAGACCTTCCTGACATTCAGGGCAACAGAGGAATAGGGAAGCAAAAGGCCCAAAGCCGGTTTTCTCCACTGAGACTTTCCTTGTCACACTGATATCTGAGTGTTCTGAGATGCTCCCTTTCCTTTCAGCTATAGAATACATTGGCCATGTCACAGAGGTTGGAGGTGGTACATAACTTGGACAAAAAACCATGAGCCTACTCTGGAGAGTGGCCAGATTCAGAAAGAAAACAGGAACTTAGGAAGATAGTACGTGTTGCCCATTGATAAGGCAAGTCACAGTCCATTCATAAATTAGGCAGGATAAATGCTGGAATTCTTTCTACTAGACAGGACACATCCATAGATGAATTCTCTTTTCTAATGAATACAACCACGGACACAGAGAGTTACACAGATATAGAAACACTCACATTGTCAAAGGAATTACTAGACACAGTCCACTCCAAACCCAACAAACTGCCTTTCCTACTTATTCTCAGAACATGAGAAAAAACCACAAACTCACTCCCACACCCACAAAGACACCTCCTTCCCCCAAGTAATTCTGTGACTATCCTGAGTGTCGTCTGACTGGTAGGCCATACTATGTACCCCCAAATGGCCTGTCCTGTCTCAGATATGGTCTCCTTGGCCAAATCTGTGACGTTGTCAGGAGCCAGAAATGGGAAAGTACCTTTTTCTCAGGAAAGGCCCCTCTACAAAGCTCTCCTGGCATTTGGCCATCCTCACATCAGTAGGTTCCAGGAAACACTGATTCTGTCCTTGGTAAATCCAAACAAGTGACCTCAATGGGACTGGGACTGGGACTGGCTCTGGTTGCCTGGCTTCTGCACACAAGTTCAGAGAGTTCCATCACCAAGGAAGAGAGGTGAGATCACTTACTTCAGGTAGTGAATGAGGACACTGCCTTGGCAATCACTTTGTCCTAACAGTTGCTTCCAAGGGTCCCATGAGATAGAGGCTGCCCCTACTTCCTGTGACACTTTCACAAGTTAGAATGGTGAATCAACCATAGGCACCCAGGAACAGCTCTCCACACAGGCCTGGTTTGGTCCATTTTCTCTACATTGAGAACAGAGAGGCTCATTAAGATACAACCCTTCATCCTGACCAGGTTGTTTGCAATGGAAGATGAGTTTTGCTCTTTAAGGTCCTTCATAGCTGCCTATATCTTCTCCAGGGATCACATCTGCATGGACCTTTGAGTTTTTCAGCATATGGAATATCCCCTACATTCCTGTATTGTAAGACCAACACTGTCCCTGGTCTTTTGTTAAGTGAGATTGTGGGAACAGTGTATGTTTAGGGTTTAATAACATGTTTGATTTGGGTTAGGAATCATTCTGCTGGATGAATAATGGTATTGGGAACCTGTGATATTTATTAAAACATAGACATAAAATATAAGTATGAAAACAGAAATCTAGGTAAGATTTGAAGCTCAGAAGGGCATTGAGCTGTTGATTGTGATACTTAGCTTTGAATTATGTTCCGCATATATGTCTCAGATAAATCGATAATCAATGGCATAGGACCTTGTACCTTGGATGATTGAATGGAAAAGAGAACTTCCACTCAAACAGGGAAACTCAGTAAGATTAGGAAGATAGTCAGTATCTTTCAGAAGAAGAGTGAGTACAGGATTTGGACCAAAAATTCTTTATCAATAGGGTTTCGCTTAGAGAGTGAAAGTAAATATCATCACATGTGAAGAGTCACTCACATGGTGAACTGGGGAAAATATTTAGGAAAACAGACATCAATAGAGACATTAGGAAATCAGCCAAAGTATAGAGTGAGTGATAGGATTAGACATTATTAACTGCATTTAGTTTGAATATATAATTTTAGGAAGAAACAAATACGTAGTCACCAATAGGATTGATATTTGAGACTATTAGGCAAACTGGACCTGGATGTTTTTAGGAATCCATGTTCAGTTTCCATTTAGGCTTTGGTACAATCATAAGTGTGACTTTTGCTTTTTGTGTCCAGAATATTACTGTGATACAATGTATATGTAGATAAGGTGACCTGAGTATTTCTTCCACCATTTCTGGGAGCAATATTTTGAAGATGTATAAATTAGTATTCGGGGAACAAACAGGTGCACTCTTTGTCTTTGAATATGGAGAACATGCATGTATAGACCATACTGTGAATAAATAATATAACTGGTTCCAACTTCAAATAATGGATTGAATTGAAATGTGAAAATATACAGGAAATCTTATATTGATATACAACAATTCATTCCAACCCGTTTTACATCTAATGGTAATATGAGGATTATGGTTTATCATGAAGAGTGTGTGAGTTTTGCTTAAAATTGATTATGGAAATTGAAAATATTTTTTTTGGAAAAAAGACTCATAAAAAGACCAGTCAAGAAACCTGGAGAAATACATGTGTTCTGAAGCAGGAAGTGACTGAAAGTGAAACAAATGCTTATAAATTTGTGAAATTGTAGATGAAATACATATCCTCTGATGTGCATTCACTGAAGGAATAGTAATGTACCAGTGTTGAGTAAAAATGAACGTCAAAATAAACATCATGTCCCATAGGAATCTTCTTGCATTGATGTTAAACTGAGTCAGTTAATGTAGAAATATTAGGATTTGAATGCACCATTCACTGAATTTAGTTTTCAGTCCTAAGAAACAAATATGTATTTCAGGTGGATGAATATTTCTGAGAATAATCTTGTGAAAATTTGATTATAATTCCACATACATGAACATGAATGAATTTGAAAATTTAATTATAATTCCACATACATGAACATGAATGAATTTTGGGACTGTACATAAGACACATCTATTTCATATTTTGAAATATATGGAGAGTGTGCATATATATATATATATATATATATATATATATATATATATATATACAAGAGTGTGTATACACACACACACACACACAAAACAGACATTAAAAAGTAGCAATATATATGCCAATTGAAATTCTTCATGAAATATATATCATCCACAGATCCAAAAATCTTCATTTTACTGAGCGTGGATTTATGTGTAATATTGTTTAACTAGGAAGCTCACCCATAGCTTAAATTTTCAGTTACAACATCGTTTAGAAGGAGTGATCTCTTCTCATAATTTGTATCTGCCAAGTCAGCAACCTCACAAAAATGTACGTGTGATACCAGGTAGGATTCTATATGTGCATATAAAAATACATGTGCTGAATATGCTACAGAGAAAGGGAGACAGGAATTCACATATTTGTCAACTTTAAAAACACATTGAGAGAGGGAGGGGCAGATCTGCCAATCGCTCCTTCAAGGTAGGCGGACCTGCGACCCACCGGCTGAACAGGACCAGTGGCCCGCCACCGTGGAAAACACATCGCCCTGGTTGGGGGAGGGGCATTGCCGCCGGGCCTGCAAGGTAGGCAGACCTGTGACCCACAGCAGGACAGGCCCAGCAATCTGCGGAGGGGCAGAGACGCCCTCTGCGCCTGCAAGGTAGGTGGACCTGCAACCACCGACAGACCAGGCCTATGGCCCGCCAGCATGGTAGACACATCGTCCCGGTTGGGGGAGGGGCGGAGCAGCCACAGGTGCCTGCAAGGTAGACAGACCTGCAAGGGACAGACAAAACAGACCCAGTGGCCCGCGGATGGTCAAAGCTGCCGCCCACGCCTGCAAAGTAGCCCAACTTGCGACCCACTGGCAGAACAGGCCCAGTGCCTGCAGAGGGGCAGAGTTGCTGCTCGCACCTTCAAGGTAGGCGGACCAGCTACCGACTTACAGAACAGGCCCAGCAGCCTGCTGGTGTGGTAGGCACATTGTCCCAATTGTAGGAGGGGCAGAGCCACCACCCGTGCCTGCGAGGGAGATTTGGAAACTATACAAGAGCAATATAAATATATAGGGGAAAAATTCAATAACACAACAGTTTCACCAAGCAGAAAGGAATATGAACAGTATGAAAAGACAAGGAAAGAAAGGACCATAAGCAATGCAGGTAAAGTCAACGTTAGAAGAGGTAATATCTGCAGAAGATGGAATGTCAGATAAAGAACTCAGGATATACATGCTTCAGATGATCTGGAGTCTCAAGGAAGACATTAGAGAGCAAAATCAGACAATGAAAGATCACCTTGATAATGAATTACATTAAAAAAATCCAGGAAGCATAAGATCAACTATACAGGGAGATAAAGATTATAAAATCAAACAAACAGAAATCCTAGGAATGCAGGAATCAATAAACCAACTTAAAAACTCAATTGAGAATACTACCAGCAGAGTAGAACACTTAGAAGATAGAACATCAGACAATGAAGACAAATTATTTCAACTTGAAAAGAACACAGACAGCTCAGCAAGACTTTTAAGAAACCATGAGCAGAACATCCAAGAAATATGGGATAACATAAAAAGACCAAACTTAAGAGTCATTGGGATACAGGAAGGTATAGAGGTCCAAACAAAAGGAATGAGCAATATATTCAATGAAATAAAGGAGAAAACTTCCCAGACTTGTAGAATGAGACAGAATCGCAAATCCTAGAAGCTTACAGGATGCCAAATGTGCAAAATTATAAGAGATCCACACCTAGACATATTATAATGAAGATGCCCAACATACAGAAAAAGGAGAGAATTTTAAAAGCTACAAGATAAAGGAAGCAGATTACATTTAGTGGTAAACCAATCAGGATAACAGCTGATCTTTCAACACAGATTCTGAAAGCTAGAAGATCCTGCAATAACATTTTTCAAACACTGAAAGAAAATGGGTTCCATCCAAGAATTGTGTATCCAGCGAAATTAAGCTTCAGGATAGAAGATGAAATTAAAACTTTCCACGATAAACAAAAGTTAAAAGAATTTGCAGCTAGAAAACGATTTCTTAAAAACATCCTTGGCAAAACATCACAGGAAGGGGAAATGGAAAATAACAATGAAAACCAACAGTGGGAGGTAGAGGAGTAAAGGGGGGAAAATAATCAAGGAGGAAAACAAACCATGCTTAGTAACATAAATATACAAATATGGCTGGAAGAACAACCCATATCTCAATAATAACCCTAAATGTTAATGGCTTAAACTCACCAATTAAGAGACACAGGCTAGTAGAATGGATCATAAAACAAGACCCAACAATATGCTGCCTACTGGAGACACATTTGTTAGGAAAAGATATACATAGACTGAAGGTGAAAAGTTGGGAAAAATCATATCACTCATATGGACTTCGGAAACAAGCAGAAGTGTCCATACTCATATCAAATAAAATAGATTTCAAGCCAAAGTTAATCAAAAGGGATAAAGAGGGACACTACATACTGCTCAAGGAAACCATACACCAACAAGACAAAACAATCATAAATATATATGCCCCAAACATTGGTGCAGCTATGTTCATTAAACAAATTCTTCTCAAGTTCAAGATTCTAATAAACCAATATACAATACTCATGGGAGACTCAAACACACCTCTCTCACTACTGGACTGATCTTCCAAACAAAAGTTGAATAATGAAACTATAGAACTCAATAACACAATTAATAACCCAGACTTATGATATATATATATATATATATATATAGAATATACCACCCAACATCAAGCAGTTACACTTTTTTCTCAGCAGCACATGGATACTTCTCAAAAAATAAATCATATATTATGTCACAGAGCTACTCTTAGACAATATAAAGGAGTAGATATAATACCAGGCATCTTATCTGATCATAAGGAAATGAAACTGAAAATCAACAATGAAAGAAAGAAGGAAAAATCATGTATCACATGGAGAATGAAAAATAGGTTACTGAATGATCAATGGGTTATAGAAGACATCAAGGAGGAAATTAAAAAATTCTTAGAGATAAATGAAAACACAGACATTACATATCAGAATCTATGGGACACATTGAAAGCAGTTCTAAGAACAAAATTCATTGCTTGGATTTCATTCCTTAAAAAAAGGAAAAAAAAAAATAAATGATCTCATACTTCATCTCAGAATCCAAGAAAAAGAAGAGCAAAACAACAGCAAAAGAAGTAGAAGCCAAGAAATAATTAAAATCAGAGCTGAAATTAATGAAATCGAAACAAAGAAACAATTGAAAAAATTGACAAAACTAAAAGATGGTTCTTTGAAAAAATAAATAAAATCGACCGACCCTTAGCCAAGCTAACAAAGAAAAGAATAGGGAGAATTCAGTATCACAACAGATAGTTCAGAAATACAGAAGATAATCCGAAATTATTTTGAATTCTTATTCTTCAATAAAATAGAAGATAGTGAAGGCATCGATAAATTTCTCAAGTCATATAATCTGCCCAGATTGAGTCAGGAGGATATAGGCAACCTAAACAGACCCATAACAATTGAGGAAATAGAATAAACCATCAAAAGACTACCAACTAAGAAAAGCCCAGGACCGGATGGGTATACAGCAGAGTTTTACAAAACCTTTAAAGAGGAACTAATACCATTACTTTTCAAGCTATTTCAGGAAAAATGCAAAAATCCTCAATGAAATTGTGGCGAATTGGATACAAAAACATATTAAAAAAATTGTGCACCATGATCAAGTAGAATTCATCCCTGGGATGCAAGGCTGGTTCAATATACAGAAATCAATAAATGTTATTCATCACATCAATAGACTTAAAAATAAGAACCATTTGATCATCTCGATAGATGCAGAAAAAGCATTCGACAATGTACAGCATCCCTTTATGTTCAAAACTCTGGAAAAACTAGGGATAACAGGAACATACCTCAATAATGTAAAAGCAATCTATGCTAAGCCTCAGGCTAGCATCATTCTGAATGGAGAAAAATTGAAGGCATTCCCTCTAAAATCTGGAAGAAGATAGGGATGCCCTCTCTCACTACTTCTGTTCAACATAGTTCTCGAAACACTGGCCAGAGCAATTAGAGAGATTAAAGAAATCAAAGGCATAAAAATAGGAAAAGAAGAACGTAAATTATCACTATTTGAAGATGACATGATTCTATACTTAGCAGACCCAAAAAGGTATACAAAGAAACTATTAGAGCTAATAAATGAATTCACCAAAGTGGCAGGATATAAAATCAATACGCATAAATCAAAGGCATTCCTGTATATCAGCAACAAATCCTCTGAAATAGAAATGAGGACAACCACTCCATTCAAAATATCCACACACACACACACAAAAAAAAAAATACTTGGGAATCAACCTAACAAAAGAGGTGAAAGACTTATAAAATGAAAACTACAGAACCCTAAAGAGAGAAATAGAAGAAGATCTTAGAAGATGGAAAAATATACTATGTTCATGGATAGGCAGAACTAACATCATCAAAATGGCAATATAACCAAAATTCTCTATATGTTAAATGCAATGCCAATCGGGTCTAAAAGCATGCAATGGAGGAAGGATAGCATCTTCAACAAATGGTTCTGGGAAAACTGGAAATTCATATGCAACAAAATGAAACTGAATCCATTTCTCTCGTCATGCACAAAAGTTAACTCAAAATGGATTAAGGAGCTTGATAGCAAATCAGAGACACTGCATCTGATACAAGAAAAAGTTGGCTATGATCTACATACTGTGGGGTTGGGCTCCTAATTCCTCAATAGGACACCCATAGCACACGAGTTAATAACTAGAATTAACAAATGGGACTTACTCAAACTAAAAAGTTTTTTCTCATCAAAAGAAAAAATAAGAGAGGTAAATAAGTAGTCTACATCCTGGGAACAAATCTTTACTCCTCACACTTCAGATAGAGCCCTAATATCCAGAGTATACAAAGAACTCAAAAAATTAAACAATAAGAAAACGAATAACCCAATCAACAAATGGTCCAAGGACCTGAACAGACACTTCTCAGATGAGGACATACAATCAATCAATAAGTACATGAAAAAATGCTCACCATCTCTTGCAGTCAGAAAAATGGAAAACAAACCCACCCTAAGATACCGTCTCACTCCAGTATGATTGGCAGCCATTATGAAGTCAAACAACAAGTGCTGGCGAGGATGTGGGGAAAAGGGTACACCTGTACATTGCTGGTGGGACTGCAAATTGGTGCAGCCAATTTGAAAGAAGTATGGAGATTTCTTGGAAGCTAGGAATGGAACCACCATTTGACCCAGCTATTCCCCTTCTCAGTGTATTCCGTAAGACCAAAAAAGTGCATGCTGCATTGACACTGCTACATTGATGTTCATAGCAGCACAATTCAAAATAGCAAGAGTGTGGAACCAACTTAGATGCCCTTCAATAGATGAAGGAAAAAAAATGTGGCATTTATACACAATGGAATAATACTCTGCATTAAAAAATGTCAAAATCATAGAATTTGCCGGGAAATAGATGGCATTAGAACAGATTATGCTAAGTGAAGCTAGCCAATCCCTAAAAAAAAAAACAAATGCCAATAATTTTATTTGATATAAAGAGAGTAACTAAGAACAGAGTTGGGAGGAAGAGCATGAGAAGAAAATTAACATTAAACGGGGGTGAGATGTGGAAGAGAAAAGGAAAGAGAAGGAAAATTGCATGGAAATGGAAGGAGACCCTCATGGTTATACAAAATTACATACAAGAGGAAGTTAGGGGAAAGGGGGGAAAAAACCAAGGGGGAGAAATGAATTACAGTAGATGGAGTAGAGAGAGAAGATGGGAGGGGAGGGGATGGGGGATAGTAGAGGATAGGAAAGACAGCCGACTACAACAGACACTACTATTGCAATACGTAAAACAGTGGATGTGTAACAGATGTGATGCTGAAACCTGTATACGGGGTAAAAATGGGAGTTCATAACCCACTTGAATCAAAGTGTGAAATATGATATGTCAAGCAATAGGTAAAGTTTTGAACAACCAACAATAAAAATTAAAGGAAAAAAACACATAGAGAACTATTTCAATGAAAAATGGACTAGATATATAACACCTACCCTTTATCATGCAAAAGGCAAGTCCAACTATACACCATGCTTCCTCTGAACGGCTTGTATTTCTATTCTGTTTGTGTTATTATTCTCCATCATAGTAGGATTAGTAGTCAGAGTCTAGTAGGGTATGGGTTAGTGTCAGGGATTCAGTATTTTGAATGGAAAAAAGGAAAATGAATCCAATGTGCATGCAAATATGGGCTACACAATAAATTTCCCACTCTCTTCCAGAACAATGGCTTCACATTACCTTCGCCCCAAATAAGACGCAATTAGAGGAGAAGAGTTGGAAAATCTGTGAATATATATCTGGAATGGAAAATTCAAAGGAGTTCACAACCTTGGATGTGGTAGAGGAGTTTCCAAATGTAAGGGACAAGGTAAACACTCCACATACTTGTAGCTCTTCTGGCCTAAAGTCTTCTTGAGAAACTGCCTCTGATGTTGGGAACTCAAAATATATGTTGTTGTCAGGAGCTTTAGCTTTCTTTCTAGTGAGACCATCAGAGCTGGGTCTACATCTCTGTGACCTGGAGGACGTGGTTTCTTATTTTCCAATGAACACTAGGCTACAGTACTGAATTCTCTCTTTGTAAGTAAACTGTGACCACTGGGGTCTAAGAGTCTCCCCGTGTGGACTGTGAAGGCATTTGGTCATTCTCCACTTTTCGTGGTGTTTCTTGCTGCTACACTGGGAGATTGGTATTTTCTACACGAAATACAAGGAGTTGAACTGGGACACAGTGCTGAAGGGAGTTCTGTCATGTGTAGTGGGTCATGGACTGCAGGAGAATGCACCAACCAGGCTTCTAGCCCACATAGATTGTCCCCTTGTCCATAGCAACTTGATTATGAACATTGCCCTAAAAATTCTCCATATACCAATATGCCTTTACATATAAGGGTTTCCTGGCTGCACCACGTCAGTCACATGCCATTTGGAAGCAATGGCAGATCCACATGGCCCCACCACGGATGTTTTATCACAAACCTGCACACCAAAGCTTGCGCCTACAATTGAGGAGTATCCAACTTACTGGCATCTCTGTTCTACACCATTTTAATGAAACTCAGTCAATAAAGGCACTCATGATCAGCAATAGGGCATACAAAGGTTCTCCAGTGCCACCTGGTCATAGGAATTTCAAAAATTTTATGGTATTTATCTAGCCATTTTTTAAGGTGGAAGTTGGAGGCACTGTGGGTTTCAATTCATTTAGGAACCATTAAATTGTGAGGAAGCTCATTTCAATGAAATCTCTGGAGGACACTCAAAGGCAAGTCTTCCCAAAGAGTCGCCAAAAGGTCACATGAAGCCAGGCCCATTGAGGTCTACAGTGTGAGGTCTATGTATGTTTTCACTATGGCTGCCAAGTCTTTCAGAATAAAATCTTGTGATATCCTGGTTGAGATTCCCAGTGCTCTGTGGAAAGCCAGCCTGGGCCTAGGTCTCAGTTTCCAAGAGCGAGTCTCATGTGTGGCCTCCTAAAAACTCAAAACAATTCATGCCAATACTTCTCTGAGTTCAGTTCCATAACTCAGTCTCTAAGGGGAATCACACCAGATTTCAAGTCCTGGTTGACCTACTCATCTCTTCCAACCCCAACACAAATGACCAAAATTAAACCAAAACATTCCCACATGACCCTCATCTTATTGCATATAGACACTCATCTTAACCTCTGGCTGGAAGTTTCCATGAAGGACACAGCCCAAGACAGTGTCCAAAATAGGCTTCCTTGCCCCTTATTTTCCTAATGTCAGGGTGGCCTGAACACCCTTCCTGTAACCCAGGAGTGATCAAATAGGCCTGCTGTAATACTGCTCTGCTTCTCCAATTTGAGGCCTACTGACAGTGGGGTTTAGAATCTTTATGTGAATTGGAGTCATAAGAAAACACAAACACCACTGGGCTAGCATGTGCAGGGCTTTGAAGAAATCATTTGACCCAAATGATCCCTATTCTCACTTGATGGAGTTCAGGAACCTTACAGTGGAAGGCAAGAGACTTTATCCTCAATGACTCCTCTTTTGGGTATTTTGGTTTTGGATTCACACATGGGATCTTTCTTTATATCAATCAGGTGCTAAGAATCTAAGCCACAGCCTCACACAGGGCCAAGAGGCTGATTCAGACACACCCCTTTCTAAAGCAATTAGGCAAAGAGCCACAGGTGAGGCCCATTCATTTCCATTTGAAAAGTGTTTTGTTCTGGCTTCACGAAGGTGTGGCCTGAGGCAAAGAAATTCCTGACATACAGGGGAATAGAACAAAAGGTAAGCAAAAGGCCCAAAGCACGGTTTTTCCACTGAGACTTTACTGGTCACACTGATATCTGAGTTTTCTTAGTTGCTCGCTATTCCCTTCAGCTATCCAGTACATGGCCATGTCACAGAGCTTGAAGGTGGTACTTCTCTTGGACACAAAACCATGAGCCTATTCTGGAGAGTGGCCAGAATTTAAAAATAAAACCAGAACTTAGGAAAATAGCAGGTGTTGCCCATCGATAAGGGAAGCCGCAGTGCATTCATATATTCGGCTGGATGAATGCTGGGAAGCTTTCTACCAGACAGGACACATCCATTCATGCATTCTCTTTTCTAATGTCTACAACCAAGGACACAATGGGATACACAGACATAGAAACACTTGCTTTATCAAATCACTTATTAGAAACAGTTCACTCCAAACCAAACAAACCGCCATTCCTACCTATTCTGAGAACATGAGACAAAAGCACAAACACACACCCACACCCACAAAGCACCTTCTTCCCCCAAGTAGGTCTCTGACTATCCGGAGTGTCCTCTGACTATTGGGCCAAACTATGTTCCCCCGAAATTGCCTGTCCTGTTTCAGATCTGGTTTCCTTGGCCAACTCTGTAAAGTTGTCAGGAGGCAGCGGTGATCCACTACCTGCTTTCTCAGGAAAGGCCACTCTTCAGAGCTTTCCTGGCTTTTGGCAATCCTCATATCAGTAGGTACCAACAAAGACTGATTCTGTCCTTGGTAAATCCAAAGAAGTGAGACCACTGCTACTGGGACTGGAATGGGATTTGGGTGCCTGGATTCTTTGATCCCAAATTCAGAGAGTTCTATCACCAAGGATGTGAGGTGAGGTCTGAGGTCACTTCCTTTAGGAACTGAATGAGCTCACACCATTTGCAACCACTTTGTCCTAACAGTTGCTTCCAAGGGTCCCCTGAAATGAAGGCTGCCCCTGCTTTCTGTTACAGTTTCACGAGTTTGAATGGTATATTAACCATAGGCAACCGGGAACAGCTCTCCACACAGCCTGGTTTGGTTCTTCTTCTCTACATTAAGAAGAAAGAGGCTGATTCAGACATATCCCTTCATCCTGACCAGGTTGTTTGCAAGAGAAGATGACTTTTGCTCACTCAGTTCCTTCATAGCTGCCTACAACTTCTCCAGGGATCATTTTTACATGTACCTTTGAGTTTCTTAGCAATAGGAAGTTCCCCTACATTCCTATATTGTAAGACCTACTCTGTCCCTGCTCTTCTGTAAAGTTATATTGAGGGAACAGTGTATGGTTAGGGTTAATAACAGGTTCAATTTGCATTAGGAATCATTCTGCTGGATGAATAATGGTATTGGAAACCTGCGATATTTACAACAATATATAGGTGAAACATAAGTATGAAAACAGAAATCTATTTAAGATTTGAAGCCCAGAAGAGCATTGGGACCTTGATTGTGATACTGAGCTTTGATTTATTTTCTGCACAGATGTCTCAGATACATCAATATACAATGGCAAAGTTCCATGTATTTTGGATGATTGATTGTCAAAGAGAACTTCCAGTCAAAAAGGGATAATCAGTAGGATTAGGAAGATAGTCGGTAGGTTTAGAAAGGAGAGTGAGCATAGGATTTGGACCAAAAGTTCTTTAGCTATAGGGTTTCGGGTATAGAGTGAATGTAAATGTCACCACATGTGAAGAGTCAGTCACAATGATGAACTGGGGAAAATATGTAGGAAAGCAGATATCAATAGAGACATTAGGAAATCTGGCAAAGTGTACTCGGTAGCGAAAGGTTAATATAATAGGTACTTATCACTTCCTGTTTTCTGTATGCTTAATAAAACACTGTTAAAATCTTGAGAACTGTTTGCTAATCTTGTTCCCAGAATGTTCTGTCCTCAACTGCCAAACTGCAGAAAGTACTTCCTCACCCAGTTGCCCACAAACAGCTCACTCGCCCGGACCCATCAATAAACATCCTGCCCTGCCCTCTCAAAGGAAAGTATATAAGCTCTGCTTAAGCTGTTCTCAGGGCTCTCTGCTCTATTCAAGTGAACTCTGAGCCCCAGCATGCTGGACCCATAATAAACCCTTTGCTTTTGCATGAGACAGTCTCTTGGTGGTTTCTTCCCCGGACGCTCGCCCGACCTTTACATATGGAGGTTCCACTGAGATCCAGCAGCGGCAGATGAGAGACCCCAACGGGCTCCTCTCGGGGTATGTAAGGCGCCTCTTTCTGGTTTCAGGTTTCAGGTTAGGGCTTGGCAAAATGGCTGTTGATGAAGAGTGTGAGCTCTCTCCGACGATGGCTGACAGACATGTCATAGAGCCACAGGCCACGTCACTGGGGGACTCCCCAGAGAACTCGGGAAATCGAGGAACAATAGTCTCCTCAACTCAGTGATATTTTGTTTCAGATTCGGCATATCCAGCCCATCAGGTTTTGCCGGCTACTCAGTCCTGGTCTCAGTGTTGGACGTCCATTGCCTGTCTTTATTGTTTTGTCTTGTCTGTGTCGTGTGTCGTTGCTTTTACTGATTGTTTATCTTTCATAATGGGATAGAGCACTTCAATGCCTCTTTCCCTGACCCTTGATCATTGCACCAAAGTCCGCTTAAGGGCTCAGAATCTTTCTTTTTCAGTAAAACGCTGGACCTGGCAGACTCTCTGTGCCTCAGAATGGCCCACCTTTGGATTCAGATAGCCCCTAGAAGGATCTTTCTACTTCCCACTAATTTAAAAAGTCAGAGATATTGACTTTCAGCCAGCGCCACATAGACATCAGGATCAAGAGACATATATCTTAACTTTTCAGGACATCTGCAATTCTCCTCCTCCATGTGTGAAGCTTTTCCTTGCCCCTGCCCCCACTCCTACTCCTTCCCTCATGCTCTCTCAAACCTTCTGCTCCTCCTCCTCCTTCAACCTCTGTTCTCCCTGAGTCACAAGATTTGACTCTACTGGACTCTCGTCCTACTACTTATTCCCTGCCCTCGTCCCCCAACCCCCAACACCCTCTAAGTAATTCCCCTGCTGCTGACTCAGCCTGTCCGCCATTGGAGGAAGCTAAGCGAGCCCAGCGCACTCCAAATAACTCCCCTGCAGCAAACACACCCCCTCCTCCCCTGGAGGATGCTGGCCCAGCTAAAGGAATTTGCCGGCGTTGAATGATTGAAATCCCTGGAACTCCCGTGATGCTCCCTCTCCATTTCTAAGGAACAATGATTGATGACAACCATGGGGGAAAAGTGCAAGCCTACCAGTTTTTACCTTTCTCCTCTTCAGACCTAAATAACTGGAAAAATAACAATCCCCCTTTTACTGAGGACCCCACCTGGGTCTCAGGTGTGGTTGAATCATTGATGTTTTCACACCAGCCTACTTGGGATGACTGCCAACAACTCCTAGGGACTCTCTTCATGACAGAGGAACAAAAGAGAATCTTCCTGGATTCTAGAAAAAAATATTCTCGGACCAGATGGGTGACCGACAAAACTTCCCAACATATGCAAAGCCGCCTTTCCCTTGCACAGACCCAACTGGGACCCCAAAACCTGTGAAGGTAATGAGCATCCTTCCTCTTATTGCCGGGCTCTAATAGTGGGTATCTTAGTGGCCGCTAGGCGATCAACTATTTTGGCCAAGGTAAGAGAGATTATTCAAGGGACTGATGAATGTCCCTCCATGTTCCTACAGGGAATTATGGAGGCATATAAGAGATTTACTCCTTTCGATCCTCAGGCAGAGAATCAAAAGGCATCTGTCATGGTGGCCTTTATTGGGCAAGCTGTTCTGGATATTAAAAGACAGTTACAATGCTTAGATGGATTACAAGATATGACTTTGAGAGGTTTAGTCAGAGAAGCCAAGAAGGTATACTAAGAGAGAAACTGAGGAAGAGTATGGAGCAAAGGGAGGATAAAAGAAACAAAAGACAGACTAAGGCATTGACTAAGGTCCTGGTCACAACAACAAATAGACCAGAAATTAAGAAACATGGAGACAGGAAGGGACAACGGGGACCACACTAGAGGCCACCCCTGGCCTCAATTCAATGTGCCTACTCTAAAAAAAAGGACACTGGGCTAAAGAGTGCCCTAGAAAGAGACAGCCAGGCCAGCTGGACATTCTGACTCTGTAGGATTACTAAGAAAGTCGGGGCTCAGATCCTCTCCTTGAGCTCAGGTTAACTTTTGAAGTGGAGGGACCCCAGTATACATTGAAGTGGATACAGGGGCAATATATTCTGCCTTTAAGGCCCCATTGGAACCTCTATCAAATAAAAGGTCTCTAATTCAAGGGGCTAATGGCAGTAAATATCAGGCTTGGACAACTAAGAGGACCATGGACCAGGGGAAAGGAAAAATCCATCACTCCTTCCTAGTAATCCCAGAATGCATGGCCCCATTGATTGGCAGAGATCTGCTCACAAAGCTCTGGGCCAAAATAACTTTTAACCCTGAAGGCCCCCAAGTGGAATTTCTAAATCCTTCAGTAAAAACTCCTATAATCACGGCTCTAACTATGTCAGTAGAAAATGTACATCAAATCACTCACCTTGGTTCAAAGAAACTGCATTCATTTTTGAAGGATCAAAAACAGTTTTCCACTAACCGACTCACAGTGAAAGGAAACAACTGAATGGATAACAAAAGCCTGTTGGGTCCATCAATTGGTTAATTCTTACCCTTCCAAGCTTCCTGCAGGAAAGCACCTACGAGGAACCAGACCAGGACAATTCTGGGAAGTGGACTTTACTGAAATTAAGCCAGCAAGGAATGGACTTAAATATCTCCTAGTCTTTGTAGATACATTTTCAGGATGGATTGAAGCTTTCCCCCCCAAAAAAAAGAAAAGAAAAAAAATGAAACAGCGCAAATGGTGGTCAAGAAGATTCTGGAAGATATTTTTCCAAGGTATGGCCTGCCTAAAGTAATAGGGTCTGATAATGGACCGGCGTTCGTGGCCCAGGTAACTCAGAGGTTAGCAAGGACCCTGGGGATTAATTGGAAATTACATTGTGTTTACAGACCCCCGAGTTCAGGACAGGTAGAAAGAATGAATAGAACCATTAAAGAGACCATAACGAAATTAAGCTTAGAGACCGGCATAAAAGATTGCACTATGCTCCTGCTTTATGTACTGTTTCATGCAAGAAATACTCAATCTATTTCTTTGTGTAACCTCACACCCTGTGAAATTCTCTATGGTGTCCCTCCTCCAGTAAGGGTCCTACCCCAACTCTAAGACCTAACGATTCCTTCCACACCCCCTTGCTTAAAAGACTTAAAGCTCTTGAAAGAACTCAGAGACACCTGTGAAAACAGATGGCCACTGCCTACCAACCTGGGGATGAGGGGACTCTACAGCGATATCAAATAGAGACTTCATCTATGTAAGACGACATCTGGTGTCATCCCTGGAACTCCCCTGAAAAGGACCATACCAGGTGCTACTTATAACACCTACAGGGTAAAGGTAGTCAAAATCACTTCCTGGATCCCTACCTCTCATCTCAAGCCTGTGCCCTGTCCAGACTCTGGCTGGAAACTGGAAAAGACTGGAAACCCTTTCAAATTGTGGATTCGCTGTGTGGATAAGGCTATAGACTCTCCCCTTGACCACCAGTAGTCCTAACCCTCATAAGCCTGTTCAGCAGCGATGTCTGATCACAAATCCTACTGGAAAGGAAGTATGGTCTATCTTGCATACAGCCCGCTTAGGGACCTGGTGGCCATCTCTCCAGCCAGACATTTGTCAGCTGCGTATAGGTCTTCCCTATTGGGATATCCCTAATGAAGAGGATCCCACTAAAATTCCATTAAATTCCTTCCATACCATAGATAATGGAAACAAACATTATTGATGTAGGGACACGCGAGCCAGATGCTGGTTGGCTAGCCTAGATTACTATGTTTGCCCAGTGTACTATCAAAGCCACAAACAGTCAAGGCTGTGTGCTGGAAACGCCAACATCTTCTGTAAGTCATGGGGATGTGAGCATACAGCGACTGCCACATGGAACCCAAACTCCTCATCAAATTCTGTACACAGCATTGGCCATATTACCAATTAGACAACCAAAACTGATGGCCCCCTGAGGGGTCTCTAGATCTTCAAATTCTGTGTGACCTTTTTAACTTCTGCAAGTGCTCAAAAGGGTGAAAGGAGATTCCTCTATGTGGAGGCCTTTTCTCTCCTTTGCTCACATCGTGAACTATGCTTCTCCAATACATGCTCACCCTCAGCCTTCTGCTCTAGACTCTCTGTTGTCACTCCCACATCATCAACTTGATTTCTCCCCTCCAATTACTATATTAAAAACCCAAACCTCCACCGTTTCTCAGACCATTGCCCCCTTGATGAGGTAGCAGGTACTGAGGTAACCCTCCACTCACTCACTCCTCTCTTCTCCTGTCAGTGCCCACACTAGGTCCCACCAGGTCCTCTTACCAGCTAACCCAAAGCTCAAACCAGCTGAGAAGAGCCCTCAGACCCCTATCCAAGATGTAATGAAAATGGCCTTTAAAGTTGCTTTGTCATCACTGAAAACAGGTTACTAAGAATTTAAAGTCCCTTACAGGCTTTTTGGGATACTCACTCCCATCTCCCTCTCTGTTCTACCCGTTCTACTACTCATGTTTTTGGTGCTAGGAAGATCTCAAAACCCTTTTCCATTATTCTTTTACATCTCTCCTTCCTCATTCTCAGATCCAAAGAGCTGCGCTCAGCCCTGCATTTCCCGTCTTCCCCCTCTGTACCAGGCCCACAGGAAAGTCTTAACTGACCTTATCCAGAAGTTTTCACCATGGCTAACTTTAGGACTTTCAGCAAAAGAGTCCCTATAAAAGAGTTCAGTGTAGATAAACTTCCTCTTTTTGTGTTGCCCTGGTCTACCTGGCAACTGGCTGAAAAAAATCAGCACTCCTGAGCTAGACACACCCTTACTAGTTTTTCACAACTTATGTGATCAAGGCCTCTGGCCTTGAGCTGGGGCTTCATAGAGATGGCTATATTTGTAAGATGGATAAGTTGCAAACTGGGCTCCGTGGAAACAGCTGGCAGAGGGAAAAAAGGGGAAAAAAAAGCTCTCCCGCACCCAGGTGTCCTTGAAAATTTAACTTGCCCAGAACTGAGGAAAAATCAGAAACAAAAACTGCTCTTTGTGAACTTCTGCAGACTGTGAACTTCAGAGCCCCTTCCCTTACATGTTGGGTACAAAATTCTGAAACTACCTAAACTTGGGATTCAGGGGATTAATTGATTACAACAGAAGCAATGCCCTCTGAATCTGGTTGCAACCAAATATGACTGTTTCCTTGTCTTTGGTGCTATCTTAGGTGCCTTGCCTTTTCCGTCCCTACAACAATATAATTCTATATACTTAAACGTTGTTTATGTTTTTATGAAATGGTCAACAGAAGTGATTAATTGTGTAATGGTGCAGATGTTTCCCAGAGTGCTCTATTATGACGCAGGTTCATTTGAAGATCAAATAGAGGGGCATACAACCCGGTTCAGGTGGGAACATATATCTCTCACCTTAGCCATTCTATTATGAATAGGAGTTGCTGCCCGGGTTCGCACAGGAACCACTGCCCTGGTCCATGGGACACAACAAATGACCCAATTAGAAGCAGCAATAGATCAAAACTTAAAGATATTAGAAAATTCCATCACAGCTTTGCAGGAATCTTTTACCTCTCTCTTTGAAGTTTGCTGGGAGCCATCAGCCAAGTAGGTATGACAAATTCCTTGCCAGCTTACTCCCATGCTGTCTAGTGGAAGGACTTCTGAAAGGTGACCTTGCTCAAGGACCAGGGCAGGATCCGTGTTTAGGGTGTTCCCCCTTTAGAATAGGGCGGTTTAGCATAATAGGAGATTAGGGTGTTCCCCCTTTCGAATAGGGCAGTTTAGCATAATAGGAGATTAGGGTGTTCCCCCTTTAGAATAGGGCGTATCCTGCTGCTGAGTTCCTCTTGAGTGCTTAGGGTCAGACAGTATATTTTGGAAGACAGAAGCCCATGCAGAGTGGATTTGGGAGAGAGTGGATTTGGGCAGAGAACGTGGATTCCCCCAGATCGTGTTTGTAGACGGCCGGTGTGAGTTCGGGAATAAAGAATTGCTGTTTGAATCTACAAGCTGTGTGGAGACTCGTGATTTGTGCCCAGCCAAAGACTGCGGCAGAAGTTGTTTTACAGAAAAGTCGAGGGTTGGACCTCCATTTCATGAGAGAAGGGAGCCTTTGTGCTGCATTGAGGAAAGAATGTTTTTTTTTTTTTTTTTTTTTTTTTTTTTTTTTTTTATGTCGACCATACTGGAGTTGTAACAAACTCTATGAGTAAATTAAAAAGATGCCTTGAAGAGCATCAAAGAGAGATAGAGACCCAAAATTGGTGGTTTGAGTCTTGGTTTACACAGTCCCCCTGGTTAACTACATTTTAATCAACCCTGGCCGGTCCAATAATAATCCTCATTTTATTGCTTACTATAAAACCCTGTTTCTCAACCATGTAATTTCTTTTCTCCAAGCTCAAATTGGACAAGTTAAACTTATGTTAATACCCCACTAGCATACATAAAATGTGACACCCCCCAACAATCACTTTTATGATTAAAAGTAGCCAGAAGAAGAAGTGGGGAATGAAATGTTAATAAAATATGTACTTGTCACTTCCTGTTTTTCTGTACGCTTAACAAAACACTGTTGAAATGTTGAGAAATGTTTTCTAATCTTGTTCCCAGAATGTGCTGTCCCCAACTGCCAAACTGCAGAATGTACTCCCTCACGCGTTTACACACAAACCGCTTACTCGCCCTGACCCATCAATAAACTTCCCTCCCTGCCCTCTCCAAGAAAATTATATAAGCTCTGCTTAAGATGTTCTCAGGGCTCTCTGCTCTATTCAAGTGAGCTCTGAGCCCCAGCATGCTGGACCCCAAATAAACCCTTTCTGTTGCATGAGATAGTCTCTTGGTGGTCTCATCCTCTGACACTCACCCTACATTTACTTGGATGATTGAATGTAGATGAGAACATCCATTCAAAAGTGATAGTCGGTAAAATTAGGAAGATAGTCAGTAGGTTTAGGAAGAAGAGTTAGTATAAAATTTGGAACAAAAGTTATTTAGCAATAGGGTTTCGGTTACAGAGTGAATGTAAATGTCAACACAAGTGAAGAGTCAGTCACAATGATGAATTGGAGAAAATATGTTGGAAAGCAGATATCAATACAGACATTACAAAATCAGGCAAAGTATAAAGTCAGTGATAGGATTAGACATTTTCAACAGGGTTGAGTTTGAATATATAATCTTAGGAAGAAACGAATATGTAGTCATCAATAGGATTGATATTTGAAAGCATTAGGCAAATTGGAAATTGATGATTTTAGTAATCCATGTTCACTTTCCATTTAGGCTTTGGTACAAATAAAAGTTTGACCTTTGAATTTTGTGTCCAGAATATCACTGTGATAAAATGTATATATAGATCGGGTGACATAAGAATTTCTTCCACCATTTTTGGGAGCAATATTTTGAAGACTTATAAATTAGTATTTGGGGTACAAACAGGTGTACCCTGTGTCTATGAATATAGAGATAATGCATGAATAGACCAACTGTGAATAAGTAATATAACTGGTTCCACTTTAAATGGTGGATTGAATTGATATCTGAAAATATGAAAAATCTTATATTGATATACAATCATTCATTCCAACAAGTTATACATCAATGTTAATATTAGGGTTATGGTTTATCATGAAGGGTGTGTGAGTTTTGCTTCAATGTGATTATGAAAATCGAAAATAATGTGTTTGGAAAAAAGAATCTTGAGAAGACCAGTTAAGAAATATGGAAGAATACATGTGTTCTAAAGTAGGAAGTGATTGAAAGTGAAAAAACGCCTATAATTTTGTCATCTTTTTGATGAAATATATATCCTATGATGTGCATAAACTGAAGAAATAGTAATGTACCAGTGTTGAATTAAAATGAACATCAAAATACACATCATGTTCCATTTGAATCTTCTTGCATTGAGGTTAAACTGGGTCAGTTACTCTAGATATATTAGGATTTGTATGCAACATTCACTGAAGTTAGTTTTCAGTACAAAAAACAAAGAAGTATTTCAGGTGGATGAATATTTCTGAGAATAATATTTAGAAAAGATCATCATAAATCCACATACATGAATATGAATGAATTAAGGGAGTGTATATTAAGATACAAATATTTCATATTTTGAAAAATCTGGAGAATGTGTGTATGTATATATATACACATATATATACATACACACAAACACATTAAAAACTCGCAATATATATGCTATTCGAAATTCATCATGAAATATATATCATTCACAGATCTAAAATATTCATTTTACTGAACATGGATTTATGTATAATGTTGTAAAACTAGGAAGCTCATCCATTGGTTATATTTTCAGTTCCAACGGTGTTTAGGAGGAGTGATCTTCTCTCACAATTTGTATCTGCCAAGTCGTTCACCTCACAAGAATGTAGGTGTGGTACCAGGTAGGATTCTATATGTGTTTATTGCTGTTGCATTGGGAGTTTAGTAATTGCTTCATGGAATCCAAGGAGTTCAACTGGGACACAGTGCTGGAGCGAGTTCTGTCAGGCGTGGTGGGTCAGGGTATGCAGGAGAATGCACCAACCAGGCTTCTATCCCACATTGCTTGCCCCCTTAAACATAGCAACCTGATTGTAAACATTGCCCTGAAACCTCACCATATAACAAGATGCCTTTGCATAGGAGGGTCTGCTGACTGCACCATGTCAGTCACAAGCCATTTGGAAGCCAATGGCAGATCCACATGGCCCCACCACAGATGTTTTTCACACACCTGCCAACCACTACTCTAGGACAACTACTCAGCAGGCTCCAACTTATTTTCATGAAACCCAATCAATCAAGGCACGGTCTGGTACACTCATGATCAGCAACAGAATGTCCAATGGTTCTCCAGTGCCACCTGGTCATGGGAAATTGAAAATTTTCATGGTATTTATCTAGCCATTTTTCAAGGATGAAGTTGGATGCACTGTGGGTTTCAATTCATTCAGGAACCATTAAATGTTGAGGAAGCTCATTTCAATGAAAGTTCTGGAGAATTCTCACAGGCAAGGCTTCCCAAAGAGTGGCCAAAAGGTCACATGAAGCCAGGGCCATTGAGGTCTAAAATGTGATGTCATTGTCTGTTTTGACTCTCAACAATGGCTTCCAAGTCTTTCAGAATAAAATAATGTGATATCCTGGTTGAGATCAGAGTGCCCTGTGGAAAGCTACCCTGGGCCTTGATCTCAGTCTCCAAAGATGACTCTCATGCGTGGCTTCCTCAAATCCCAACACAATTCATGGCAATACTTCTCTGAGGTGAGTTCCAGAACTCAGTCTCTAAGGGGAATCACACCAGAGTTCAAGCCCAGGTGGACCCAGTCATCTCTTCCAACTGCCACACAAATGACCACAATAAAACCGATATTCTCCCACATGGCCCTCATCTTCTTCCATATTGACACTCATCATAACCTCTGGCTGGAGGTGTCCATGAGGGACGCAGCCCAAGACAGTGTCCAAAATAAGCTCCATTGCTCCTCATTTGCCTAAATTCGGGGTGGCCTGGACACCCTTCCTTTGTACCAGGAGTGATCAAAGAGGCCTGCCCGTAATACTGCACCACTTTTCCCATTTGAGGCCTATTGAGTGTCGGTTAAAGATACTTTATGTGAATTGGAGTGATGAGAAAACCTAAGCACCTACGGGATAGCCTCTGAAGGGCTTTGATGAACTCATCTGACCCAAATGATCCCTATTCTCACTTGATGGAATTCAGGAACCTTACAGAGGAAGGCAAGAGACTTCATCCACAATGACAGCTCTTTTTGCCATTTTTGATTTGGATGCACACATGGGATCTTTCTTTAGATCCATCAGGTGCTGAGAATCTAAGTCAAAGAATCACACTGGGCCAAGAGGCTGATTCAGACACAACTCTTTCCAAATCAATTAACGAAAGAGCCAAAGGTGAAGCCTATTTATTTCCATTTGAAAACTATTTTGTTCAGGATTCACAAAGGGGTGGCTTGAGACAAAGACTTCCTGACTCTCAGGGCAACAGAACAATAGGTAAGCAAATGGCCCAAAGCAGGGTTTCTCCACTGAGACTTTCCTGGTCAACTGATATCTGAGTTTTCTCAGATGCTCGTCATTTCCTTCAGCTATCCAGAACATTGCCTTGTCACAGAGCTTGGAAGTTGTACATAACTTAGACACAAAACCATGAGCCTATTCTGGAGAGTGTCCAGAATTCTGGAAGAAACCAGCAAATTAGGAAGGTAGCAGGTATTGCCCATTAATAAGGCAATCCACAGTCCATTCATAAAATGGGCAGGATGAATGCTGGGAAGCTTTCTACTAGACAGGACATATCCATTGATGCATTCTCTTTTCTAATGTCTACAACCACGGACACAGTGTGATACACAGACCCAGAAACACTTGCCTTGTCAAACGACTTACTAAAAACAGTTCACTCCAAACCAAACAAACTGACTTTACTTCCTATTCTCAGAACATGAGACAAAACCACAAACCCACACCCACACTGACAATGACACCTTCTTCCCCCAAATAGGTATGAGACTATCCGGAGTATCCTCCGACTGGTGGGCCATACTATGTTCCCCCAAAATGTCCTGTTCTGTCTCAGATCTGGTCTCCTTGGCCAACTCTGTGAAGTTGTCAGGAACAAGGAGTGAGCCGCTACCTGCTTTTCCAGGAAAAGCCCATCTTCCAAGCTTTCCAGGCATTTGGCCTCCTCACCTTAGGAAGAACCAAGAAAGACTGATTCTGTCCTTGGTAAATCCAAACAAGTGAGACCACTGGGACTGGGACTGGGACTGGATCTGGGTGCCTGGCGTCCTGGATCCCATGTTCAGAGAGTTCCATCAATAAGGAAGTGAGTTGAGGTCACTTTTTTCAGGAACTGAATGAGATCACTGCCTCGGCAACCACTTTGTCCTAAGAGTTTCTTTCAACGGTCCCATGAGATGGAGGCTGCCCCTACTTCCTGTGACACTTTCACAAATTAGAATGGTATATCAACCATAGGGAACCAGGAACAGCTTTCCACACAGTCTTGGTTTGGTCCATATTCTCTACATTAAGATGAGAGAGGCTGATTCAGAATCATCCCTTCATCCTGACCAGGTTGTTTGCGATGGAAGATGACTTTTGCTCTCTCAGGTTATTCATACCTGCCTACATCTTCTCCAGGGATCATTTCTGCATGGCGCTTTGAGGTTCTCAGCAGATGGAAGATCCACTACATTCCTGTATTGTAAGATCAACACTGTCCCTGCTCTTCTGTAAACATGTTATTAACACAAACAGTGTATGGTTAGTGTTAATAACATGTTCCATTTGGGTTAGGAATTATTCTGCTGCATGAATAATGGTATTGGAAACTTGTGATTATTTTAAGAATATAGAGATGAAATATATGTATGAAAAAAGAAATCTAAGTAAGATTTGAAGCCCAGAAGGGCATTGGGCCCTTGATTGTGATACTTAGCGTTGAATTACATTCTGCACCGATGTCTCAGATAAATCAATACACAATAGCATAAGACCTTGTTACTTGAATGATTGAATGTAGAAGAGAACATCCAGTCAAAAAGGGATACTCGGTAGGATTAAGAAGATAGTTAGTATGTTTAGGAAGAAGAGTGAGTATAGGATTTGGAACAAAAGTTCTTTAGCAATAGGTTATTTATTAGAGTGTGAAAGTAAATATCAGCACATGTGAAGAGTCAGTCACAATGATGAACTGGGGAATATATGTAGGAAAGCAGATAGCAATAGAGACATTATGAAATCAGGCAAATTATAAAGTGAGGGATAGGATTAGACATTTTCCATTGGGTTGAGTTTGAATATATAATTTTAAGAAGAAACACATGTGTAGTCACCAATAGAATTGACATTTGAGAGCATTAGGGAACCTGGACATGGATGTTTTTAGTAATCCATGTTTTCTTTCCATTTGGGCTTTTATACAATCATAAGTGTGACCTTTGCATTTTGTGTCCAGAATATTTCTGTGATTAAATGTATATGAAGATCAGGTGACATGAGTCCACTTCCACCATTTCAGGGAGCAATATTTTGAAGACGTATAAATTAGTATTGGGGGTACAAAGAGGTGTACACTGTGTCTATGAATATAGAGATAATGCATGAATAGACCATAGTGTGAATAAATAATATAACTGGTTCCACTTTAAATAATGGATAGAATTGATATCTGAAAAGATATAAGAAATCTTATATTGACATACAATCATTCATTCAAACCAGTTATACATCTAATGGTAATATCAGAGTGATAATTAATATGAATGGTATGTGAGTTTTGCTTCCAAAGTGATTATGGAAATCAAAATTAATGTGTTTGGTATGAAATCTCATGAAAAGACCAGTCAAGAAACTTAGAGGAATACATGTGTTCTGAAGCAGGACGTGATTAAAAGTGAAACAAATGCCTTTAAATTTTTGAACTTGTGGATGAAATCATATATCCTATGATGTCCATAAACTGAAAAAATAATAATGTACCAATATTGAATAAAAATGAACTTCAAAATACACATCATGTCCCGTAGGATTCTACTTGCATTGATGTTTAACTGATTCAGTTACTGTAAAAATATTAGGATTTGTAAGCTCCATTCACTGAAGTTAGTTTTCAGTACTAGGAAATAATTATGTATTTCAGGCAGATGAATATTTCTGAGAATTATCTTGTGAAAAGTTGATTATAAACCACATATAGAAACATGAGTGAATTTAAGGAGTGTATAATAAGAAACATATATTTCACATTTTGAAAAATCTGGACACTATATATATATATATATATATATATATATATATATATAGATAGATAGATAGATAGATAGACAGACACACACAGACATTATAATGTAGCAATCTATATGCTAATCGAAATTCACCGTGTAATACATATCATCCACATATCCAAAAATATTCATTTTACTGAACATCGATTTATATATAATGTTGTTCATCTAGGAAATTCACCAATAGGTTTAATTTTCAGTTCCATCATGATTTAGGGGGATTGATATCTTATCAAAATATGTATCTTTCAAAATCAGTGAGCTTACAAAAATGTACTTGTGATACCAGGTAGGATTCTAAATATGCATAAAAAATACATGTGATGAATAGGCTACAGAGAATGGGAGACAGAAATTTACATATGTGTTAACTTTAAAAACTCATTGAGAACTATTACAATGAAAAGTTGACTAGATTTATAACACATACCCTTGATAAAGCAGAAGGGAAGTCCAAGTATGCACCATGCCTCCTATGAACGGCGTGTATTTCTATTCTGTTAGGTTTCTTGTTCTCCATCATATTAGGATTAGTAGTCAGAGTCTAGTAGGTTATGGGTTAATGTCAGGGATTCATTATTTCAAATGGAAAATATGAAAATGAATCTAATGTGTATGCAAATATGTGCTACACAAAAATCATCCCACTCTCATCCAGAACAATGCCTTGACATAACCTTCGCCCCAATTAAGACACAATTAGTGGAGAAGAGTTAGAAAATCTGTGAATACATATGTGGAAATGAAAATGCTCAGGAGTTCACAGCCTAGGAGGCGGTAGAGGAATTTCCAAAAGTATGGGATAGGGTAAATACTCCACAAATATGGAGTTCTGCTGGCCTAATGACTCTTTGAGAAACTGCCTTTGAGGTTGGGCCCTTGTAATATATGTTGTTGTCAAGAGCTTCAGCTTCCTTTGTAGTGAGACAATCAAAGCTGGATCTGCATATATGTGACCTGAAGGACATGGTTTCTTCTTTTCTAGTGAACATGAGGCAGCAGTTCTAAATTCCCTCATTGTAGGTAAACTGTGGCCACTGGGAGCTAAGTGTCTCCTCGTGTGGACTGAGAAGCCATTTGGTCATTCTCCACTTTTCCTGGTGATTCTTACTGCTGCACTGGGAGTTTGGTATTGGCTTCAGTAAATACCATGAGTTCAACGGGGACACAGTGCTGGAGGGAGTACTCTCACGTGTGGTGGGTCAGGGTGTGCAGGAGAACGCCCCAACCAGGCTTCTATTCAACAAAGCTTGCCCCCTTGTCTGTAGCAACACAATTCTGAACATTGCCCTAAAACCTCTCAATGTAACAAGATGCCTTTACATATAAGGGTCTGCTGGCTGCACCATGTCAGTCAAAAGGCATTTGGAAGCCAATAGCAGATCCATGTGGCCCCATCACAGATGTTTTATCATACACCTGCAAACCACTGCTCTAGGCCCACTACTAAGCAGGTTCCAACGTACTGGCATCTTTGTTCTACACCATTTTCATGAAACCCAGTAAATCAAGGCACTGTCTGGTACACTCATGATCAGCAACAGAACATCCAATGATTCTCCAGTGCCACCTGCTCTTGGGAATTATTCCATGGTATTTATCTAGCCATTTTTTAAGGATGAAGTTGGTGTCACTGTGGATTTCAATTCATTCAGGAACCATTAAATGGTGAGGAAGCTCATTTCAATGAAAGCTCAGGAGAACTCTCACAGGCAAGTCTTCCCAAAGAGTGGCCAAAAGGTCAAATGAAGCCTGACCCATTGAGGTCTACAATGTGAGTTCCATGTGTTATTTGACTCTCAAGTATGGCTGCCAAGTCTTTCAGAATGAAATCATGTGATATCCTAGCTGAGATTCCCAGTGCTCTGTGGAAAGCCATCCTGGGCCTAAATCTCAGTCTCCAAGGGCAACTCTCCTGCATGGCCTTCTAAAATCCCAACAGAATTCATGGTAATACTTCTCTGAGTTCAGTTCCAAAACTCAGTCTCTAAGGGGAATCACACCATAGTTCAAGCCCAGGTTGATCCAGGAATCTCTTCCTACTGCCACACAACTGACCACAATTAATACCAAAACACTCCCACATGGCCCTCATCTTCTTTTATATAGACACTCATCATAACCTCTGGGTTGAGGTTTCCATGAGGGGTGCATACCAAGACAGTGTCCAAAATAATCTCCCTTGCCTCTAATTTGCCTAAAGTCAGGGTGGCCTGGAAACCCTTCCTGTTAACCAGGAATGATCAAATACGCCTGCCATTAATACTGATGTACTTCTCCAAATAATCACACTGGGCCAAGTGGCTGATTCAGACACATCTCTTTACAAAGCAATAAAACAAAGAGCCACAGGTGATGCCTATTCATTTCCATTTGAAAACTCTTTTCTTCAGGATTCACAAAGGGGTGGCCTAAGGCAAAGACCTTCTAGATATTCACAGCACCAGAACCATAGGTAAGCAAAATTCCCAAAGCAGGGTTTCTCCACATAGACTTTACTGGTCACACTGATATCTGAGTTTCCTGAGATGCTCCCATTTCCTTCAGCTCTCCAGTACATGGCCATGTCACAGTATCTTGAACAGAAAACCATGAGCCTATTCCGGAGAGTGCCCAGAATTCAGGAATAAAACAGGAAATTAGGAAGATAGTAATTGCTACCCATCCATAAGGAAAGCTGCAGTCCAATCATAAATTGGGCAGTATGAATTCTGGGAAGCATTATACTAGACAGGACACATTCATTGATGCATTATGTTTTCTAATGTCTACAACTACAAACACAGTGGATACATAGACATAGAAACACTTGCCTTGTCAAACGACTTACTAGAAACAGTCCACTTCAAATCAAACAAACTGCCTTTCCTACCAATTCTCAGAACATGAGAAAAAACAACAAACTCACACCCACAACAACATAGGACTTTCTTCCCCCAAGTAGGTCTTTGACTCTCCGGAATTACCTCTGATTGTTGTACCATACTATGTTCCCCCAAAATGCCCTGTACTGTCTCAGATCTGGACTCCTTGGCAAACTCTTTGAAGTTGTCAGGAGCCAGCTTTGAGCCACTACCTTCTTTCTCAGGAAAGGCCACTCTCCAAAGCTCTCCTGGCATTTGGCCATTCTCAAATCAGTAGGTACCAAGAAAGACTGATTCTGTCCTTGGTAAAACCAAACAAGTGAGCCCAGTGGGACTGGGTCTGGGACTGGTTCTGTGTGCCTGGCTTCTGGGATTCCAAGTTCAGAGTGTTCCAAGACCAAGGAAGTGAGATAGGTCACTTCCGTTCGGAACTGAATGAGGTCACTGGTTTGGCAACCACTTTGTCCTAACAGTTCCTTCAAAGGGTCCCATGAGATGGAGGCTGCCCCTACTTTCTGTGACACTTTCACAACTTAGAACGATATATCAACCATAGGCACCCGGGAACAGCTCTCACACAGACCTGGTTTGGTCCATCTTCTCTACATTAAGAAGAGAGAGGCTGATTCATAAACATCCCTTCATCCTAACCAGGTTGTTTGCCTTACATGATGACTTTTGCCCTCTCAGGTCCTTTATAGCTGCCTTCATCTTCCCCAGGGATAATTTCTGCATGGACCTTTGAGGTTCTCAACGGGTGGAAGATCCTCTATATTCCTCTATATTAAGACCAACTCTGTCCCTGTTCTTCTATAAAGTTAGATTGAGGGAACAATGTATGGTTAGGGTTAATAACATGTTCTATTTAAGTTAGGAATCATTCTGTTGGATGAATAATGGTATTGGGAACCTGGGATATTTATAAGAATATAGATTTGAAATATAAGTATGAAAACAGAAATCTAGGTAAGATTTTAAGCCCAGAAGCGCATTGGGCCCTTGATTGGAACACTTAGCATTGAATTTCGTTCGCACAGATGTCTCTGATAAATCAATATACAATGGCATATCATCTTGTACCCTGGATGATTGAATGTAGAAGAGTTCATCCAGTCAAAAAGGGATAGTTGTTAGGATTAGGAAGATAGTCGGTCTGTTTCGGAAGAAGAGTGAGTATAGGATTTGGACCAAAAGTTCAATAGCCCTAGGTTTTCGGTTAGAGAGTGAATGTAAATTTCAGCACATGTGGAGAGTCAGTCACAATGATGAACTGGGAAAATTATGTAGGAAATCAGATATCAATACACACATTATGAAATCAGGCAAAGTATAAAGTGAATGATAGGATTAGACATTATCAACAAGGTTGAGTTTCAATATATAATCTTAGGAAGAAACAAATATTTAGTCACCAATATGATTGACATTTGAGAGCATTAGGAAACCTGGACATGGATGTTTTTAGTAATCCAGGATCACTTTCCATCTAGGATTTGCTACAATCAGAAGTGTGACCTTTGCATTTTGTGATCAGAATATTACTCTGATAAAATGTATATGTAGATCAGGTGACATGAGTATTTCTTCTAACATTTTGGGAGCAATATTTTGAAGAGGTATAAATTAGTATTGGGGGTACACAGAGTTGTACCCTGTGTCTATGAATGTTGAAGAAATGAATGAATTGACAATACTGTGAATAAATAATATACTGTTTCCACTTTAAATCATGGATTGAATTGATATCTGAAAATATATAAAAATCTTATATTGATATACAATCATTCATTCCAACGAGTTATACATCTAATGGTAATATTAGGGTTATGTTTTATCATGAAGGGTGTGTGAGTTTAGCTTCAAAAGTTATTATGGAAATGGAAAATAATGTGTTTGGAAAGAAATCTCATGAAAAGATGAGTCAAGAAATATAGAGGAATTCATATGTTCTGAAGCAGGATTTGATTGTAAGTATAAAAAAAGCCTATAAATTTCCTAACTTGTGGATGAAATATATATCCAATGATGTGCAAAAACTGAAAAAATAGTAATGCACCAGTTTTGAATGAAAATGAACTTCAAAATACACATCATATCCCATAGGAATCTACTTGCATTGATGCTAAACTGGCTCAGTTACTGTAGAAATATTATGATTTGTATGCACTATTCACTGAAGTTAGTTTTCAGTACTAGGAAACGAATACGTATTTCAAGTGGATGAATTTTTATGAGAATAATCTTGTGAAATGTTGACTATAAATTTACATATATGAACACGAATGAATTTATGGAGTGTATAATAAGAAACATATATTTCATATTTTGAAAAATCTTGAGAGTTTATATATATATATATAGATAGATAGATAGATAGATAGATAGATATAGATATGTGTGTGTGCATTTATGTATTTATATATATATATATATATATATATATATATATATATATATATATATATATACACACACACACACACACACACACACACACACACAGACACTAAAATGTATCAATATGCATGCCAATCGAAATTCACTATGAATCATATATCATCCACAGATCCAAAAATAATCATTTTACTGAACATGGATTTATGTATAATATTGTTCAACTAGGAAGTTCACCCATAGGTTGAAGTTTCAGTTCCAACAGCGTTTAGGAGGAGTGATCTCTTCCCACAATTTGTATCTCCCAAGACAGCCAAACTCACAAGGATATACGTGTGATACCAGTTATGTTTCTATATTTGCATATAAAAATACATGTGCTGAACAGGCTGCAGAGAAAGGGAGACAGGAATTCACATATTTGTTAACTTTAAAAACACATGGAGATCAATTTCAATTAAAAATTGACTAGATTTATAACACCTACCCTTTATCATTCAAAAGGAAAGTCCAACTATACACCATGCCTTCTCTGAACTGCTTTCATTTCCATTCTGTTTGGTTATTTTTGTCCATCATTTTAGGATTAGTAGTCAGAGTCTATTAGGGTATGGGTTAATGTCAGGAATTCAGTAATTCGAATGGAAAATAGGAAAATGAATCCAATGTGTATGCAAATATGTGCTACACAAAAATATTCCCACTCTCATCCAGAACATTGCCTTTACATTACCTTTGCCCCAAATAAACACAATTAGAGAAGAAGAGTTAGGAAATCTGTGAATACATATCGGAAATGGAAAATATTCAGGAGTTCACAATCTTGGATGTGGTAGAGGAGTTTCCAAAAGTGAGGGACAGGGTAAACACTCCACAAACATGGAGCTCATTGGGCCTAAAGACTCTTGAGAAACTGCCTCTGAGGTTGGGCACTTGAAATATATGTTGTTGTCAGGAATTTTAGCATCCTTTCTAGTGAGACCAACAAAGCTGGGTCTGATCTCTGTGACCTGGAAGATATGGTTTTTTATTTTCCAATGAACATGAGGAAGCAGTGCTGAATTCTCTCTTTGTAGGTAAACTGTGGCCACTGGGGTCTAAGTGTCTTCCCATGTGGACTGTGAAGCCATTTGATCATCTTCCACTTTTCGAGGTGTTTCTTGCTGCTGCACTGTGAATTTGGTATTTGCTTCAGGAAATACAAGGAGTTCAACAGGTACCAGTGATGGAGGGAGTTTTGTCACATGTGGTGGGTCAAGGTCTGCAGGAAAATGCACCAACCAGGCTTCTACCCCACATAGCTTGCCCGCTTGTCCATAGCAATCTGATTCTGAACATTGCCCGGAAACCTCTCCATATAACAAGATGCTTTTATATAATAGGGTCTGCTGACTTCACCATGTCAGTCTCAAGCCATTTGGAATCCAAGGGCAGATCCACATGGTACCACCACAGATTTTTTATCACATACCTGCACACCACTGCTCTAGGCCCACTACTCAGCAGTCTCCAACTTACAGGGATCTCTTTTCTACACTGTTTTCATGAAACCAAGTAAATCCAAGCACAGTCTGGTACACTCATGACCAGCAACAAGTCATCCAAAGTTTCTCCATTGCCACCTGGTCATTGAAATTTCAAAAAATTCATGGTACGTATTTAGCTATTTTTCAAAGATGAAGTTGGAGGCACTGTGGGTTTCAAATTATTTAGGAAACATTAAATGGTGAGGAAGCTCATTTCAAAGAAATCTCTGGAGAACTCTCACAGGCAAGGCTTCCCAAAGAGTGGCCAATATTTCACATGAATCCAGGCCCATTGAGGTCTAAAATGTGAGGTCTATGTGTGTTTTGACTCTCAATTATGGCTGCCAAGACTTTCAGAATAAAATCACGTGAAATCCTGGCTGAGATTCCCAGTGCTCTGTGGAAGCCACCTTGGCCAGGATCTCAGTTTTCAGGATGACTCTCATGTGTTGCCTCCTAAAATTCCAACACAATTCATGGCAATACTTCTCTGAGGACAGTTCCAGAATTCAGTCTCTAATAACACCAGAGTTCAAGCCCAGGTGAACTAAGTCATCTCTTCCAACAGCCACACAAACGACCAGAATTAAAACCAAAACACTCCCACATGGCCCTCAACATTCTCCATATAGACACTTATCATAACCTCTGGCTGGAAATTTCCAGGAGGGGCACAGACAAAGACAGTATCCAAATAAGTTCCCTTGCCCCTCATTTGCCTAAAGTCAGGGTGGCCTGGACACCCTTCCTGAGAACCAAGAGTGATTAAATAGGCCTGCACTTAATACTGCTCTGCATCTCCAATTTGGGGCCTACTTACTTTCAGGTATAGATTCTTTATGAGATTTGGAGTCATGAGAAAAGCCAAGCACCTCTGGGCTAGTCTCTGCAGGGTTTGAAGAACTCATTTGACCCAAAAGATCCCTATTCTTACTTGATGGATTTCAGGAACCTAACAGAGGAAAGCAAAAGACTTAATCCACACTGACTCCTCATTTGGCCATTTTGGTTTTGGATGCACACATGGTATCTTTCTTTAGATCCATCAGGTGCTAAGAATCTAAGCCACAGCATCACACAGGGTCATGAGGCTGATTCAGACACATCCCTTTCCAAAGAAATCAAGCAAAGAGCCACAGGTGATGCCCATTCATTTGCATTTGAAGACTCTTTTCTTCAGGCTTCACAAAGGAGTAGTCTGAGGCAAAAAGCTTTCTGAAATTCAGGGCAACAGAACAATAGGTAAGCAAATGGCCCAAAGCAGGATTTCTCCACTGAGACTTTCCTGGTCACACTGATATCTGAGTTTTCTGAGATGCTCGCCATTCCCTTTAGCTATCCAGTACATGGCCATGCCACAGAGCTTGGAGGTGGTATATATATTGGACACATAACCATGAGCCTATTTTGGAGAGTGGAGTGAATTCAGGAACAAAATAGAAACTTAGGAAGATAGTAGGTGTTGCCCATTCATAAGGCAAGCCACAGTCCATTCATAAATTGGCAGGATGAATGTTGGGAAGATTTCTACTAGACAGGAGTCATCCATTGATGCATTCTCTTTTCTGATGTCTAGAACCACGGACACAGTGGGATACACAGACTTAGAAACACTCGCCTTTTCATAAGACTTATTAGAAACAATTCACTTCAAACCAAAAAACCGCCTTTATTACCTATTCTCAGAACATGAGACCAAACCACAAACCAACAGCCACATCCACAAAGACAATTTCTTCCCCCAAGTCAGTCTGAGAGTATCCATAGTGTCCTCTGATTGGTGGGCCATACTATGTTACCCCGAAATGTCCTGTCCTGTCTCAGATCTGGTCTCCTTGGTCAACACTGTGAAGTTCTCAGGAGCCAGCGGTGATCCACTAACTGCTTTCTCAGGAAAGGCCACTCTTCAGAGCTTTCCTGGCATTTGGGCATCCTCACCTCCGTAGGTACCAAGAAAGACTGACTCTGTCCTTGGTAAATCCGAACAATTGAGACCACTTGGACTGGGACTGGGACTGAAACAGGATTTGGGTGCCTAGCTTCCTGGATCTCAAGTTCAGAGTGTTCCATCACAAAGGATGTTAGGTGAGGTCACTTCCTTCATGATCTGAATGAGGTCACTGCCTTGGCAACCACTTTGTTCTAACAGTTGCTTCAAAGTGTCCCATGAAATGGAGGCTGCCCCTACATCCTGTGACACTTTCAAAAGTTCGAATGGTATATCAACCATAGGCACCCGGAAAGTGCTCTCCACACTGGCCTGGTTTGGTCCTTCTTCTCCATATTAAGAAGAGAGAGGCTGATTCAGACACATCCCTTCATCCTGACCAGGTTGTTTTCAATGGAAGATGACTTTTGCTCTCTCAGTTCCTACATATGTGCCTACAACTTCTCCAGAGATCATTTTGCGTGGACCTTTGAGTTTCTCAGCAGTTGGAAGAAACCGTACATTCCTGTATTTTAAGATCAACTCTGTCCCTGCTCTTCTGTAAAGTTAGATTGAGGGAAGAGTGTATGGTTAGGGTTAATAACAGTTTCGATTGGGGTTAGGAATCATTCTGCTGAATGAATAATGGTATGGCGAACCTTCGATATTTTCAAGAATATATAGGTAAAATATAAGTACGAAAACAGAAATAAAGGTAATATTTGAAGCCCAGAAGGGCATTGGGTCTTTGATTGCAATATTTAGCTTTGATTTATTTTCTGCACAGATGTCTCAGATAAATCAATATACAAAGGCATAGGACCTTGTACTTTGAATGATTGATTGTCAAAAAGAACTTCCAGTCAAAAATGGATAGTCGGGGGGCTGGGGATGTGGCTCAAGTGGTAGCGCGCTCGCCTGGCATGCGTGCGGCCCGAGTTCGATCCTCAGCACCACGTACAAACAAAGATGTTGTGTCTGCCAAGTACTAAAAAAACTAAATGTTAAAAAATTCTCTCTCTCTCTCCCTCTCTCTCTAACTCTTTCTTTAAGAAAAAAAATTAAAAAAAGCATAGTCGGTAGGATTAGGACGATAGTTGGTAAGTTTAGAACGGAGAGTAAGTATAGGATTTGCACCAAAAGTTCTTTAGCTATGGGGTTTCGGGTATAGAGTGAATGTAAATGTCAGCACTTGTGAAGAGTCAGTCACAATGATGTACTGGGGAAAATATGTAGGAAAGCAGATTTCAATAGAGACATTAGGAAATCTGGCAAAGTATATTCGGTAATGAAAATTTAGTAAAATAGGTAAATGTCGCTTGCTGTTTTTCTGTATGGTTAACAAAACACTATTGAAATCTTGAGAACTGTTTGCTAATCTTGTTCCCAGAATGTGCTGTCCCCAACTGCCAACCTACAGAATGTACTCATTCACCCGGTTGCACGCAAACTGCTCACTCGCCCAGACCAAACAATAAAGTTCCCTCTCTGCCCTCTCCAAGGAAAGTATATAAGCTCTGCTTAAGCTGTTCTCAGGGCTCTCTGCTCTATTCAAGTGAGCTCTGAGCCCCAACATGCTGAATCCCCAATAAACCCTTTGCTTTTGCATGAGACAGTCTCTTGGTGGGCTCTTCACCCGATGCTCGCCTGACCTTTACATATGGAGGTTCCACTGAGATCCGGCAGCGGCGAACGAGAGACCCCAACAGGCTCCTCTTGGGGTATGTATGGTGCCTCTTTCTGGTTTCAGGTTTCAGGTTAGGGCTTCGCAAAATGGCTGTCAATGAAGAGTGTGAGCTCTCTCCGACGGTGGCTGACATACGTGTCACAGAGCCACAGGCCACATCCCTGGGGGATGCTCCAGAGTATTCGGGAAATCGAGGAGCAATAGTCTCCTCAATTCAGTGATATTTTGTTTCAGATTCAGTATCGCCAGCCCATCGGGTTGGGCCAGATACTTAGTCCTGGTCTCAGTGTTCGAAGTTCCATTGTCTGTCTTTATTTTCTTGTCTTGTCTGTGTCGTGTGTCGTTGCTTTTACTGTTTGTGTATCTTTCATTATGGGACAGAGCACTTCAATGCCTGTGTCCCTAACCCTCGATCACTGGACCAAAGTACCCTTAAGGGCTCAGAATCTTTCTTTTTCAGTAAAATTCTGGACCTGGCAGACTCTCTGTGCCTCAGAATGGCCCACCTTTGTATTCGGATGGCCCCTAGAAGGATCTTTCTACTTCCCACTAATTTAAAAAGTCAGACGATATTGTCTTTCAGCCAGGGCCACATAGCCATCTGGATCAACAGCCATATATCTTAACTTGGCAGGACCTCTGCAAATCTCCTTCATGGGTGAAGCATTTCCTTGCCCCTACCCCCACTCCTACTGCTTCCCCCATGATCTCTCAAACCCTCTGCTCCTCCTCCTCCTCCAACCTCTGTTCTCCCTGAGACACAAGATTTGACTCTACTGGACTCTCGTCCCCCTCCTTATCTCCTGCCCAAGTCCCCCAAAGACCAACACCCTCTAAGTGATTCCCCTGCTGCTGACTCAACCTCTCCACCATTGGAGAAAGCTAAGCCAGCCCAGCGCCCTCCAGATAATTTCCCCGCGGCACACACAGCCCCTCCTCTTCTGGAGGAAGCTAGCCCGGCTAAAGGTACTCACCAGCGGTGAATGATTGAAAAACCTGGAACTCGAATGATGCTCCCCCTCCATCCCTAGGGGCCAATGATTGACAACGGCCTTGGGGGAAAAATGCAAGCCTACCAGTATTTACCTTTCTCCTCTTCAGACCAATATAACTGGAAAAATAAAAATCCCCGTTTTACCGAGGACCCCAACCGGCTCCTAGGTGTGGTTGAGTCATTGATGTTTTCACACCAGCCTACTTGGGATGACTGCCAACAACACCTAGGGTTGTCTCTTCATGACAGAGAAACAAAAGAGAATCCTCCTGGATGCTAGAGAAAAATATCCTCTGACCAGATGTGTAACCGACAAAACTTCCCAACATATTTAACCCGGCTTTCCCTTGAATCGACGAAACTGGGACCCCAACACCTTTGAAGGTAGGGAGCATCTGTCCACTTATCACTGGGCTCTAATTGTGGGTATCTTAGTGGCCGCTAGGCGACTTACAAATTTTGCCAAGTTAAGAGAGATTATTCAAGGGCCTGATGAATCTCCCTCTATGTTTTTAGAGAGAATTATGGAGGCATATAGGAGATATACTCTTTCGATCCTCAGGCAGAGGATCAAAAGTCATCTGTCAAGATGGCCTTTATGGGCAAGCTGCCCTGGATATTAAAAGAAAGTTACAATGCTTAGATGGATTACAAGATATGACTTTGAGAGATTTAGTCAGAGTAGCCGAGAAGGTATACTATAAGAAAGAAAGTGAGGAAGAGTAGGGAGCAAAGGAAGGATAAAAGAAACAAAAGACAGACTAAGGCATTGACTAAGGTCCTGGTCACAACAACAAATAGGCCAGAAATAAGAAACATGGAGACAGGAAGGGGTACCAGGGCCCAGACTAGAGGCCACCCCTGGCCTCAATTTAATGTGCCTACTGTAAAGAAAAAGGACACTGCTTCAAAGAGTGGCATTGAAAGAGACAGCCACTCTAGCCAGCCATTCTGACTCTGGAGGATGACTAAGAATGTTGGGTCTCAGATCCCCTCCGAGAGCTCAGGGTAAATTTTGAAGTGGAGGGGACCCTAGCAAACTTTGAAGTGGATACAGGGGCAATATACTCTGCCCTTATGGCCCCATTGGTCTCTCTATCAAATAAAAAGGTCTCTAATTCAAGGGGCTAATGGCAGAAAATATCGGGTTTGGACAACTAAGAGGACCATGGACCAGGGGAAAGGAAAAATCCATCACTCGTTCTTAGTAATCCCAGAATGCCCGGCCCCATTGATGGGCAGAGATCTGCTCACCAAACTCCGGGCCAAAATAACTTTTAACCCTGAAGGCCCACAAGTGAAATTTCTAAATCCTTCAATAAAAACTCCTATAGTCACGGCTCTAAATATGTCAGTAGAAAATGTATATCAACTCACTCACCTTGGTTCAAAGAAATTGCATTCATTCCTGAAGGATGAAGAACAGAGTTTTTTACTAACCGACTCAAAGCAAAAGGAAATAACTGAATGGGTAACAAAAGCCTGTCAGGTCTGTCATGGTTAATGCTTACCCTTCCAAGCTTCCTGCAAAAAAGCACCTATGAGGAACCAGACCAGGACAATTCTGGGAAGTGGACTTTACTAAAATTAAGCCAGCAAGGTTTGAAATTAAATATCGCCTAGTCTTTGTAGATATATTTTGAGGATGGATTGAAGCCTTTTCCAGGAAAAAAGAAAAAAAACGAAACAGCGCAAATGGTTGTCAAGAAGATCCTGAAAGATATTTTTACAAGATATGGCCTGCCTAAAGTAATAAGGTCTGATAATGGACTGGCGTTTTTAGCCCAAGTAAGTCAGGGGTTAGGCAAGACCCTGGGGATTAATTAAAAGTTACATTGTGCTTATAAACCACCGAGTTCAGGACAGGTAGAAAGAATGAATAGAACCATTAAAGAGACCATAACGAAATTAAGCTTAGAAACCTGCATAATAGATTGTACTATGCTCCTTCCTTATGCACTATTTCATGGAAGAAACACTCCCTCTGTTTCTTTGTGTAACCTTACCCCCTATGAAATTGTCCATGGTTCCCCTCCTTCAGTAAGGGACCTAACCCCAACTCTAAGACCTAACGGTTCCTTCCACACCCCATTGCTTGACTGAATTAAAGCTCTTGAAAGAACTCAGGGATACCTGTGAAAACAGATGGCCAATGCCTATCAACCTGGGGACGAATGGACTCTACATCAATATCAAGTAAGAGACTTCATCTACATAAGTCGACATCAGGTGTCATCCCTGAAACCCCACTGGAAATGACGATACAAGGTGCTACTTATAACACCTACAGCGGTAAAGGAAGACAGAATCACTTCCTGGATCCATACCTCTCATCTCAAGCCTGCGCCCTGCCAGACTCTGGCTGGAAAATGGAAAAGATTGGTAAAACTTTCAAATTGTGTATTTACCCTGTGTCTAAGGCTATAGACTCTTCCCTTGACCACCAGTAGTCCTAAACCTATTAAACCCATTCAGCAGCGATGGCTGATCACAAATCCTACTGGTAAAGAAGTATGATCTATCTCGCATGCAGCCCACTTAGGGACTTGGTGGACATCTATCCACCCAGACATTTGTCAGCTGGCTATAGGTCTTTCCTATTGGGATATACCTGATGAAGAGGATCCCACTAAATTTCCATTAAATCCATTCTGCACCATTGATAATGGAAACAATCATTATGGATGTAGGGACACGCGAGCCAGATGCAGGTTGGCTAGCCTAGATTACTATGTTTGCCCGGTGGACTACCAAAGCCACAAACAGTCACGGTTGTGTGGGGGGAATGCCGACTTCTTCTGTATGTCTAGGGATGTGATCATACAGGCAGTGCATGATGGAACCCAAACTCCTCATCAAATTCTGTACACAGCATTGGCCCTATTACCAATTAGATCACCCAAACTGTTGGCCCCTAGAGGGGTCTCTAGATCCTCAAATTCTGCATGACCTTTTTAACTTCTGAATGTCCTCAAAAGGGTGAAAGGAGATTTCCCTATGTGGAGGCCTTTTCCCTCCTTCGCTCACATCCTGAACTATGCTTCTCCAATAGGTCCTCACACTCAGCCTTCCGCTCCAGACTCTCTGCTGTCACTCTCACCTCAGCAACATGATTTCTCCCCTCCAATTACTAGATCAAAAACCCAAACCTCCGCCGGATCTCAGACCATTTCCCCCTTTCTGAGGTAGCAGGTACTGAGGTAACCCTCCACCGAATCACTCCTCTCTTCTCCAGTCAGTGCCCACACCGGGTCCCACCAGTTCCTCTTAACAGCTAACCCAAAGCTCAAACCAGCTGAGGAGAACCCTCAGACCCCTATCCAAGATGTAGTGAAAATGGCCTTTAAAGTTTCTTTGTCATTAGTGAAAACAGGTTACTAAGAATTTAAAGTCCCTCACAGGCTTTTAGGGATACTAACTCCTATCTTCTCCTCTGTTCTACCTGTTCTACTGCTCACCTTTTTGTTGCTAGGAAAATCACAAACACCTTTGCCAGTATTCTTTCACATCTCTGCTACCTCATTCTCAGATCCACGGAGCTGCTCACAGCCATGCCTTCCCCATCTCCCCCCTCTGTTCCAGGCCCACAGAAAAACATTAATTGACCTTCTACGGAAGTCTTCAGCATGGCTGACTTTAGGACTTTCAGGAAAAGAGTCCCCATGAAAGACTTCAAAGTAGATAAACTTCCTCTTTCCATGTTGCCCTGTTGTACTTGGTCACTGGCTAAAAATATCAGCACTCCTAAGTTAGACACCCCCTTACTAGTTTTTCACAAAATATGTGAACAAGGCCTTTGGCATTGATCTGGGGCTTCACAGAGATGGCTACATTTCAAAGATAAAGAAGTTACCAACTGGGCTCCATGGTAACAGCTGGAAGGGGGAAAAATAAAGGGAAAAAAAAAGCTCTCCTTCACCCAGGTGTCCTTGAAAAGTTAACTTGCCCAGAACAGAGGAATAAAACAGAAAAAAATCTGCTTTTTGTGAACTTCTGCAGGCTGTGAACTTCTGCGCCCCTTCCCTTATATGTTGGGTACAAAATTCTGAAACTACCTAAACGTGAGTTTCAGGGAATTAATTGATTATAACAGAAGTAATGCCCTCTGAATCCGGTTGCTAATAAAATGGAAAGTTTCCCTGTTTTTGGTAGTATCTTAGGTGCCGTGCCTTGTCCGTCTCTACAACAGTATAATTCTATAGACTTAAACATTGTTTATGTTTTCAAGAAATTGTCAAGACGATGTGATTAAATGTGTAAAGGTGCAGATGTTTCCCAGAGTGCTTTATCATAATGCAGGTTCATTTGAAGTTCAAATAGGGGGGCATAAAACTCGGTTCCACTGAGAACATATATCCATCACTTTAGCCATCCTATTAGGAATAGGAGTTGCTGCAGGCGTGAGCACAAGAACCACTGCCTTGGTCCATGGGATACAACAAATGACACAATTAGAAGCAGCAATAGACCAAAACTTAAAGATATTAGAATCCTCCATCTTGGCTTTGCAGGAATCTTTAACCTCTCTCTCTGAAGTTATTTTACAGAAAAGGCGAGGGTTGAACCTCCTCTTCATGAAAGAAGGGGGCCTTTGTTCTGCATTGATGGAGAATGTTGTGTTTTTGCCGACCATACTGGAGTTGTAAAAAAATCTAGGAGTAAATTAAATAGATGCCTTGAAGAGTGTCAATGAGAGAGAGAGGCCCAAAAAGTGTGGTTTGAGTCTTGGTTCACACAGTCCCCCTGGTTAACTACGCATTTATCAACCCTGGACAGTTCAATAATAATCCTCATATTATTGCTAACTATAAAACCCTTTTGCTGAACCGTGTAATTTCTTTTTTCCAAGCTCAAATTGGATGAGTTAAACTTATGGTAATACCCCACTAGCAAACATAGAATGTGACACCCCGCAATGATCACTTTTATGATTAAAAGTAGCCAGAAGAAGAAGTGGGGAATGAAAGGTTAATTGAATAGGCACTTTTCACTTCCTTTTTTCCTGTATGCTTAACAAAACACTGTTGAAATCTTGAGAAATGTTTGCTAATCTTGTTCCCAGAATGTGCTGTCCCCAACTGACTAACTGCAGAATGTGCTCCCTCACTGGGTTGCATGCAAACTGACCACTCGCCCTGACCTATCAATAAACTTCCCTCCCTGCCGTCACCAAGGAAAGTGTATAAGCTCTGCTTAAGCTGTTCTAAGGGCTCTCTACTCTATTCAAGTGAGCTCTGAGCATCAGCATGCTGGACCCCCAATAAACACTGCGCTGTTGCATGAGATAGTCTCTTGGTGGTCTCTTCTTTCGACCTCATCCGACCTTTACTTGGATAATTAAATGTAGAAGAGAACATCCATTCAAAAAGGGATAGTCGGTAGGATTAGGAATATAGTTGGTAGGTTTAGGAAGAAGACTGTGTATAGGATTTGGAACAAAAGTTCCTTAGCAATAGGGTTTCGGTTAGAGAGTGAATGTAAATGTCAGCACATGTGAAGAGTCAGTCACAATGATGAACTGGAGAAAATATGTAGGAAATCAGATATCAATACACACATTATGAAATCAGGCAAAGTATAAAGTGAATGATAGGATTAGACATTAACAACAAGGTTGAGTTTCAATGTATTCTCTTAGGAAGAAACAAATATGTAGTCAGCAATATGATTGACATTTGAGAGCATTAGGCAACCTGGACATGGATGTTTTTAGTAATCCAGGATCACTTTCCATTTAGGATTTGCTACAATCATAAGTTTGACCTTTGCATTTTGTGATCAGAATATTACAGTGATAAAATGTATATGTAGATCAGGTGACATGAGTATTTTTTCTAACATTTCTGGGAGCAATATTTTGAAGACTTATAAATTAGTGTTGGGGGTACACAGAGTTGTACCCTGTGTCTATGAATATAGAAGTAATGCATGAATTGACAATACTGTGAATAAATAATATAACTGTTTCCACTTTAAATCATGGATTGAATTGATATCTGAAAATATATAAGAAATCTTATATTGATATACAATCATTCATTCCAACGAGTTATGCATCTAATGGTAATATTAGGGTTACGTTTTATCATGAAAGGTGTGTGAGTTTAGCTTCAAAAGTGATTATGGAAATGGAAAATTATGTGTTTGGAAAGAAGTCTCATGAAAAGACGAATCAAGAAACCTAGAGGAATACATGTGTTCTGAAGCAGGAAGTGATTGTAAGTATAAAAAAACGTATAAATTTCCTAACTTGTGGATGAAATATATATCCTATGATGTGCAAAAACTGAAAAAAATAGTAATGTACCAGTGTTGAAAGAAAATGAATGTCAAAATACATATCATGTCCCATAGGAATCTACTTGCATTGATGTTAAACTGGGTCAGTTACTGTAGAAACATTAGGATTTGAAAGGACCATTTACTAAAGTTAGTTTTCAGTACTAGGAATCAAATATATATTTCAGGTGGATGAATATATCTGAGCATAATCTTGTGAACATTTTATTATAAATCCACATTCATGACATGAATGAATTTAGGGAGTGTATATAAGACACATATATTTCATATTTTGAAAAATCAGGAGGGTGTAAAATATATATATATCACAGATACATTAAAAAGTAGCAATATATAAATATATATGGGTATCAAAATTTATCTTGAAATATATATCATCCACAGATTAAAAAGTATTCATTTTAGTGAACATGGATTTATGTATAATGTTGTTCAACTAGGAACCTCACCCATAGGTGGAATTTTAAGATCCAAAAGCGTTTAGGAGTAGTGATCTCTTCTCACAATTTGTATCTGCAAAGTTAGCCACCTCACAAAAATGTACGTGTGATACCAGGTAGGATTCTATATGTGCATATAAAAATACATGTGCTGAATAGGCTCCAGAGAAATGGAGACAGAAATTCAGAAATAAGTTAACATTAAAAAGAATGGAGAACTATTTCAATTAACAATTGACTATATTTTTAACACCTACCATTTATCATGCAAATAACAAGTCCAACTATACACCATGCCTCCTCTGAACTGCTTGTGTTTCTATAATGTTTCGGTTACTTTCCTCCATTATATTAGGATTAGTAATCAGAGTCTAGTAGGGTGTGAGTTAGTGTCAGGGAATCAGTATATTGAATGGAAAATAGAAAAATGAATCCAATGTGTATGCAAATATGTGGTACACAAAAATCTTCCCACTCTCATCAAGAACAACACCTAGATATCACCTACGCCCCAAGTAACACACAATTAGAGGAGAAGAGTTAGAAAATCCATGACTACATATCTGGAATGGAATACGATCAGGAGTTCACAACCTTGGAAGTGGTAGAGGAGTTTCCAAAAGTAAGGGACAGGGTAAACACTCCACAAACATGGACCTCTGCCTGCCTAAAGACTTCTTGAGAAACTGTCTCTGAGGTTGGGCACTTAAAACATATGTTGTTGTCAGGAGCTTTAGCTTCCTTTCTAGGGAGACCATCAAAGCTGGGTCTTCATCTCTGTGACCTTGTGGATATGGTTTCTTATTTTCCAATGAACATGAGGCAGCAGTGCTGAATTCTGTCTTTGTAGGTAAACTGTGGCCACGGGGGGCTAAGTGTATCCACATGTTGGCTGTGTATCCATTTGGTCATCCTCCAAATTTCGTCGTGATTCTTGGTGCTGCACTGGGAATTTAATATTTGCTTCATGGAATACAAGGAGCTCAACTGGAACACAGTGCTGGAGGGAGTTCTGTCATGTGTGGTGGGTCAGGGTCAGTAGGAGAATGCACCAACCAGGTTTCTATCTCACACAGTTTGCCCCCTTGACCATAATAACCTGATTGTTAAGATTTCCCTTAAAGCTCTACTTATAAAAAGATGCCTTTACATATAAGCGTCTGCTGGATGCACCATGTCAGCCACAAGCCATATGGAAGTCAAAGGCAGATCCACAAGGCCCCACGACAGAAGTTTTATCACAAAACTGCACATCTCTGCTGTAGGCCCACTAATCAGCAGGCTTGAACTTACTGGCATCTCTGTTCTACACCATTTTCATGAAACCCAGTCAATCAAGAAACTGTCTGATACACTCATCGTCAGCAACAGTATATCCAAAGGTTCTCCTGTGCAACCTGGTCAAGGGAATTTTAAGAATTTCATGGTATTTATCTAGCCATTATTCAAGCATGAGGTTGGAGGCACTGTGGGTTTCAATTTTTTCAGGAAACATTAAATGGTGAGGAAGCTCATTTCAATGAAACCTCTGGAAAACTCTCACAGGCAAGTCTTCCCAAGGAGTGGCCAAAAGGTCACCGAAATCCAGGACTATTGAGGTCTACAATGTGAGGTCCATGTGTGTTTTGACGCTCAAGTATGCCTGCCATGTGTTTTAGAAAAAATCATGTGATATCCAGGCTGTGATTCTCAGTGCTCTGTGGAAAGCCACCCTGGACCTAGATCTCAGTTTATAAGGGGGACTCTCATGTGTGGCCTGCGAAAATCCCAACACAATTCATGGCAATACTTCTCTGAGTTCAGTTCCAGAACTCAGTCTCTAAGTCCCCTTGAACTCACACCAGAGTTCAAGACCAGTTGGACCCATTCATTTCTTCCAACCGCCACACAAATGACCAAAATTAAAACCTAAACACTCCCACAAGGCCCTCATGTTCTCCATATAGACACTCATCATAACCTCTGGCTGAATTTTTCCATGAGGGGCGCAGCCCAAGACAGTGACCAAAATGAGCACCTTTGGCCCTCATTTGCCTAAAGTCAGGGTGGCCTGGACACCATTCCTGTGAACCAGGAGTGATTAAAAAGACCTGCCGTTAATACTGCTCTGCTTCTCCATTTTGAGGCCTACTGAATGTCAGGTATAGATTCTTTATGTGGTTTGGAGTCATGAGAAAACCCAAGCACTTCTGCAGGGTTTTGAATAACTCATTTGACCCAAAGGATCCCTATTCTCACTTGATGGAGTCAGGAACATCACAGAAGAAGGCTAGAGACTTCATCCACAATGACTGATCTTTTTGCCATTTTGGTTTTGGATGCACACATGGGATCTTTCTTTAGATCCATCAGGTGCTGAGAATCTAAGCAGGAGCCTCACACAGGGCCAAGTGGCTGATTCAGACACCTCCCTTTCCAAAGCAATTATGCCAAGAGCCACAGGTGATCCTCATTCATTTCCATTTGATAACTGTTTTTTTCAGTCTTCACAAAGGGGTGGCCAGAGGCAAATACCTTCCTGACATTCAGGGCAACAGAACAAAATGTAAGCAAAAGGCCCAAAGCAGGGTATCTCCACTGAGAGTTTCCTAGCCACACTGATATCTGAGTTTCTTGAGATGCTCGCCATGCCAATTCCTTCAGCTATTCAGTACATGGTCATGTCACAGTGATTGGAGGTGGTACATATCATGGATAAAAAACAATGAGCATATTCTGGCTAGTGGCCAGAATTCTGGAAGAAAACAGGAACTTAGGAAGGTTGTAGGTGTTTCCCATTGGTAAGGCAAGCCGCAGTCCTTTCATAAATTGGACAAGTTGATTGCTGGGAGGCATTCTACTACACAGGACATATTCATTGATGCATTCTCTTTTCTAATGTCTACAACCACGGACACAGTGGCATACACAGAAATAGAAACACTCACCATGTCAAATGACTTATTAGAAACAGTCCATTCCAAAAGAAATAAATCAGTTTTTTTCTACCTATTCTCAGAACATGAGACAAAACCACAAACTGACATCCACACACCCAGGCACCTCCTTCCCCCAAGTAGGTCTGTGACTCTTCTGAATGTCCTCTGACTGGTAGGCCATACGATGTTCCTCTGAAATGGCCTTTCCTGTCTCAGATCTGGTGTCATTCACCAACTCTGTGAAGTTGTCAGGAGGCAGTGGTGAGCCAATTCCAGTCTTGTCAGGAAAGGCCCCTCTTCAGAGCTTTCTTGGAATTTGGCCACCGTCACATGAAGAGGTACCTAGAAAGACTGATTCTATCTTTGGTAAATCCAAACAAGTGAGACCACTGGGACTTGGACGGGTAATGGTTTTGGGTGCCTGGCTTCCTGGATCCCAAATTCAGAGAATTCCATCACCAAGGAAGTAGGTGAGGTCACTTCCTTCAGGAACTGAATGAGGTCACTGACTTGGCCACCAATATGTCCTAACAGTTGCTTCCTAGGTTCTCATAAGATGGAGGCGGCCCCTACTTCTTGTGACACATTCACAAATTAGAATGGTATAGAAACCATAGGCCCCTGGGAACAGCTCTCCACAAAGGCCTGGTTTGATCCGACTTCTCTACATTAAGAAGAGAGAGGCTGATTCAGAAACATCCCTTCATCCTGACTAGGTTGTTTGCCATGGAAGATGACTTTTCCTCTCTCAGGTCCTAAATAGCTGCCTAAATCTTCTCCATCGATCATTTCTGCATGGACTTTTGAGGTTCTCAGCAGGTGGAAGATCCCCTACCTTCCTGTATTGTAAGACCAACTCGGTCCCTCCTCTTCTGTAAAGTTAGATTGATGGAACATTGTATGTTTAGGGTTAATAGCATGTTCGATTTTGGTTAGGAATCATTCTGCTGGATGAATAATGGTTTGGCAACCTCTGATACTTATAAGAATATAGACGTGAAATATAAGTACGAGAAAAGAAATCTAGGTAAGATTTGAAGCCCAGAAGGGCATTTGGCGATTGATTGGCATACTAAGCTTGAATTATGTTCTGCACCGAGGTCTCAGATAAATTTATTTACAATGGCATAGGTTGCTGTACCTCAGATGACTGAATTTAGAAGAGATCATCCAGTCCAAAAGGGATAGTCCATAGGATTAGGAAGATTGTCTGTAGGATTAGGAAGAAGAGTGAGTCTAGGAGTTGGACCAAAAGTTCTTTAGCAATAGGGTTTCAGTTAGAGAGTGAATGTAAATGTCAGCACATGTGAAGAGTCAGTCACAATGATGAACTGGGGAAAATATGTAGGAAAGAGAGTAAATATGTATCAATAGAGACATTAGGAAATCAGGCAACGTATAAAGTGAGTGATAGAATTAGATATTTTCAACAGGGTTGAGGTTGAATATATAATCTTAGGAAGAAACAATTATTTAGTCACCAATAGGATTGACATTTGAGCGCATTAGGGAACCTAGACATGGAGGTTTTTAGTAATCCATGCTCACTTTAAATTTAGGCTTTAGTACAATCATAAGTGTGACCTTTGCATTTTGTGTCAAGAATATTACTGTGGTAAAATATATATGTAGATCAGATGACATGAGTATTTCTTCCACCAATATGAGGAGCAATATTTTGAAAACTTATAAATTAGTATTGCGGATAAAATAGGCCTACCCTGTGTTGATGAATAAGAGATGATGCATGAATAGACCATATTGTGAATAAATTATATAACTGGTTCCAACTTTAAATAATGCATTGAAATTATATTTGAAAATATATAGTAAATCTTATATTGATATATATACATTCATTCCAACCAGTTATACATCTAATGGTAATATTAGGGTTACGGTTTATCATGAAGAGTGTGTGAGTTTTGCTTCAAAAATGAGTATAGAATCGAAAATAATGTTTTTAGAAAGAAGTCTAGTGAAAAGACCACTAAAGAATCATAGAGGAATACATGTTTTCTGAAAGAGGAAGTGATTGATAGTGAACCACATGCCTATAAATTTGTGAATTTGTGGATGAAAGGACATATTCTATGATGTCCATAAACTGAAGAAATAGTAATGTACCAGTGTGGAATAAAAATGAACTTAAAAATACATATCATGTCCCATAGGAATCTAACTGCATTGATGTTAAACTTGGTCAGTTACTATAGAAATATTAGGATATATAAGGACCATTCACTGAAGTTAGTTTTCAGTACTAGGAAACAAATATGTATGTCAGGTGGTTGAATATTTCTGAGAATAATCTGTTGAGAGCCACAGCCAAAGGAGCCCCAGCAAACTTGCAGCTGCCAGCAAACTTCCATTTGCCGGCTGATGATTGGCTCACAGCGGCCCCAGCATCATCTAGCTGATTTGCTTGTCTGTGGTGATGCTCATTGAGATGCTCAATGAGCGGTTTCCCCGACCTTTCAGACTGCCAGCGGATGATTGGCTCACAGCGGCCCCAGCAACATCTAGCTGATTGGCTCCTCTGTGGTGATGTACATTGGGCTGGTTCCCTGCCCTTTCAGACCATGGAACTGTTCATTGGGGGACTTTTTGGCTTCGCCCACGTGACCCAGCCAATCGGCCTCAAGAGGAGGAGACTTGTGTTTGAGGGAGAGGCTTGTGGGAAGCCTGTGGTGGCAGTTGGGCTCTGACGGCTTTTCCTGAGGAGCTGTTTTGTTTGGTGTCATCTTGTTGGGTTGTATTATAGTAGAAATACGGGATCAGAAATTAGTAAAAAAAAAAAAAAAAAAAAAACTGAAAGAGTGTTCAGTAAATTGTTAGAGGAAGGAGGCATCTCAGTAAAATCAAGAAAAGTCAGGGCATACGTTGATACAATACAAAAATGTAGCCCATGGCTTTTTCAGGAGGAGTTGTTAAATATATCACAATGGAACCATCATGGTGAAGATTTAAAAAGAATAGGAAAGAAAAGCCCAGGGACTCTGCCAGTTGGCACATTGCTATTGTGGACGTTTGTACCTTGTTTGCTTAGTGGAAAGCCTTCAGTTCAGACAATGGTAGAGGAAGGAGAAGACATATTGATTCAAGTAAAATAGAAGGTCTCTCAAGTTAGTCAGATAGAGGAAAAAATTCAAGTAAAAGAAAAGGTCTCTCGAACTAGTCAGACAGAGGAAAAAAATCAAGTAAAAGAGAAGGCCTTTCAAGCCAGTCAGACACAGGAAGAAAGTGTAAAACAGAAAAAGCCATCAGGGGGAAAGTTACAAAAGGAGACTACTACTAACACCTTTCTATCACCAGAGTGTCCAACCAACAGCACAACCTCTACAGGAGACTGCTACTAACACCTTTCTATCACCAGAGGAAGTAAGTGTCCAACTAACAAGGCCACCTCCATATGCTGGGAGGCCCCCAACCCCCACAGTTGATAGTTGGAATCCTGAGACAAGATCTCAAATATTAACATGCCCAGTATTTGAGGCAGGAGGGCAGTGAGATTACCATGCTTTAAATTTCAAAACAGTGAAGCAGCTAACAGAGGCTGTAACAACCTATGGTCCTCAAGCACCCTTCACTGTAAGCATTATCAAATCCATTAACAACATGAACATGAAGCCAGCAGATTGGGCTAATATGTGTAAAGCTGTGCTAAATGGAGGAAATACCTGTTATGGAAGATTGCCAATGAGGAATTTTGCAAGGAGACGGCTAGGCAAAATGCAGCAGCTAGTTATCCTCAGAGAAATCTAGATATATTGTTAGGAAAGGGACCTTATGAGGATCAGCAGCAGCAATGTGCATATGATCCTGGTGTATATGCACAGATTGCTATAGATGCAATTAAGGCATGGAAGACTTTTCAAGGAAATGGAGGTTTACAAGGTCAGTTATCTAAGGTAATACAAGGAGCTAATGAACCTTATGCTGAATTTGTAGATAGGCTTATTCAAACAGCTACCAGAGTTTTTGGAAATACACAACAAGCAATGCCATTACTAAAACAACTGGCTTATGAGCAAGCGAATCGTTGGTGCAAAGATATCATTAGACCATGGAAACATGAAGATTTAAACACATATATTAAATTGTGTAGAGACATTAAAGAACAAGAGCAAGTCGTGGAAGCTGCAGTAAAACAGGCTTTAGATGCCAGAGACATTAATGAACAAGGGCAAATTGTGGCAGCTGCAGTAAAACAGGCTTTAGATGCCAGGCCAAGAACATGCTACAATTGTGAAAAAACAGGACATTTTAAAAGGAATTGTCCCATAGGAGGAGGGTTTAACAAAACTAGGTATCAAAGGAGTAGAATACCAGGTATTTGTCCACGATGCCATAGAGGGAGACTTTGGGCTAATGAATGCTGTTCTCAAACCACCATAGAGGGTACACCATTATCAAAAAACGAACAAGGACCAGGTGTTTATCCACAATATCGTGGACAAAAACATGGAGCTCCTTTGCCAAAAAATGGACAAGGGGGCTCAATTCTCCGGGGCCCAAAACCACAAATATACGCAGCACTGGAGAAACCCATCAACCACATCAGGGTAGTGCCCAGGACACATTGTCCATCAGATCCCTCATCAGAAAAACCAGAGGGAGCGCAGGGTTAGACATCTGTGACTCTGCCAGAGCAGTACTAACTGCAGAGATGGGAGTTCAATTCATTTCCACAGGGGTAAAAGGACCTCTTCCCAAAGGAACAGTAGGCTTATTATTGGGACGCAGCTCTTCTACTCTAAAAGGACTTATGATAAGTCCTGGGGTAATTGATCTCAACTATGAAGGTGAAATAAAAATTATAGCCAGTTCTCCAAAGGGTATATTAGTAATTTCACCCGGAGATAGAATAGCACAGTTACTAATAATACCCAGCCTACGTGAAAAATTTTCCAGTCGTACTGTAGAAAGAGGTTCCAAGTGATTAGGCTCCACAGGTGTAGATTGGGCTATGCTTTCTTTAAATTTAGATTCTGGCCCCATGCTTAAACTAAATATTCAAGGGCATGAATTTAATGGGCTACTGGATACAGACGCAGACCTTAGCATCATCTCTCGTCAAGAATGGCCAAAACATTGGCCATTACAACAAGCCACTCAAACGCTTCGAGGCCTAGAAGTAGCGTATAATCCCCATAGAAGTGCAATGGTATTAGATTGGAAGGATCCTGAAGGATGTGAAGGAACTCTACAGCCATATGTATTGGATCATCTTCCCGTAAATTTATGGGGACGAGATAGTCTCCTGGACTCATTGATATTTTTTTTCGGATTCGGTATTGCCAGGCAATCGGGTTTTGCCGGCTCCTCAGTCCTGGTCTCAGTGTTGGACGTCCATTGCCTGTCTTCATTGCCTTGTCTTGTCTGTGTCATGTTTCATTGCTTTAACTGTTTGTGTATCTTTCATTATGGGACAGAGCACTTCAATGCCTCTGTCCCTGATACTTGATCACTGGACCAAAGTCCACTTAAGGGCTCAGAATCTTTGTTTTTCAGTAAAGCGCCGGATGTGGCAGACTCTCTGTGCTTCAGAATGGCCCACCTTTGGATTTGGATTACCCCTAGAAGGATCTTTCTACTTCCCACTAATTTAAAAAAGTCAGAGATATTGTCTTTCAGCCGGTGCTACATAGCCATCTGGATCAACAGCCATATATCTTAACTCGGCGGGAACTCTGCATATCTCCTCCTCCATGGGTGAAGCCTTTCCTTGTCACTGCCCCCACTCTGACTCCTTCCCCCAGGAACTCTCAAATCCTCTGATCCTCCTCCTCCTACACCCTCTGTTCTCCCTGAGTCACCAGATTTCACTCTACTGGAGTCTCCTTCCCCTCCTTATCCCCTGCCCTTGTCCCCCAAAATCCAACACCCTCTAAGTGATTCCCCTGCTGCTGACTCAGCCTCTCCTCCATTGGAGGAAGCTATGCCGGCCCAGCGCCCTCCAGATAATTCCTTTGCGGCACACACAGCACCTCTTCCCTTGGAGGAAGCTGTACCATCTAAAGGAACTCGCTGGCGGTGAATGATTGAAAACCCTGGAACTCTTGGGATGCTCCCCCTCCATCCCTATGGGCCAATGATTGACGATGGCCACGGGGAAAAAATGCAAGCCTACCAGTATTAGCCTTTCTCCTCGTCAGACCTATATAACTTAAAAAAATTATAATCCCCCTTTTTCTGAGGACCCCACCAGGCTCTCAGGTCTGGTTGAGTCATTGATGTTTTCACACCAGCCTACTTCGGATGACTGCCAAAAACTCCTAGGGATTCTCTTCATGACAGAGGAACAACAGTGAATCCTCCAGGAAGCTAGAAAAAAAATCCCTCAAACAAGATCTGCGTCTGACACAACTTCCCAAGATAATCAAAGGCGGCTTTCCCTTGAACCCACCCAACTGAGACCCCAAAATCTTTGAAGGTAGCGAGCATCTGTCCCCTTATCACCGGGCTCTAATAGTGTGTCTCCAAGCAGCCGCTAGCGACAAAGTAATTTGGCCAAGGTAAGAGAGATTATTCAAGGGCCTGATGATTCTCCCACTATGTTTCTAGAGAGAATTATGGAGGCATATTGGAGATATACTCCTTTTGATCCTCAGGAAGAGAATCAAAGGCATCTGTCACGATGGCCTTTATTGGGCAAACTGGCTTGGATATTAAAACAAAGTTACAAAGCTAGATTGATTACAAGATATGACTTTCAGAGATTTAGTCAGAGAAGCCAAGAACGTATACTATAAGAGAGAAACTGAGGAAGAGAAGGGAGCAAGGGGAGGATAAAAGAAACAAAAGGCAGACTAAGGCGTTGACTAAGGTCCTGGTCACAAAAACAAATAGGCCAGAAATTAAGAAACAGGTAGACAAGAAGAGATAACATTGGCCCATGCCAGAGGCCACCCTGGCCTCAGATCAATGTGCCTACTCTAAAGAAAAAAAGGACACTGGGCCAAAATTGCCCTAAAAAGCGACAGCCACACCAGCCAGCCATTCTGACTCTGGAGGATGACTAAGAAAGTCGGGGCTCAGATTCCCTCCCCAAGCTCAAGGTAACTTTTGAAGTGTTTCAAAAGTGATTATGGAAATCGAAAATGATGTGTTTGGAAAGAAGTCTCATGAAAAGATCAGTAAAGAAACATGGATGAATACATGTGTTCTGAAGCACGAAGTGAATGAAAGTCAGACAAATGCGTATGAATTTGCTAACTTGTGGATGAAATATATATCCTATGATGTGCATAAAGTGAATAAATAGTAATGTAGAAGTCTTGAATAAAATTGAACATAAAAATACACATCATGTCCCATAGTAATCTACTTGAATTGATGTTAAACAGGGTCAGTTACTGTAGAAATGTTAGGATATGTTTGCACCATTCAAAGAAATTAGTTTTCAGTACTAGGAAACAAATATGTATTTCAGGTGGATGAATATTACTGAGAATAATCTTGTGAAAAGTTGATTAAAAATCCAAATACATCAATATGAATGAATTTAGGGAGTGCATAATAAGACACATGTTATATATATTAAAAATAGCAATATATATGCCAATTGAAATTCATCATGAAATATATATCATCATCATATCCGAAAATATTCTTTTTAATGAATATGGATTTTTATATAAGTTTGTTCAAATAGGAAGCTCACCCATGGGTTGAATTTTCAGTTCCAACATTGTTTAGGAGGAGTGATCACTTCTCACAATTTGTATGTGCCATGTCAGCCACCTCACGAGAATGTACGTGTGACACCAGGTAGGATTCTATATGTGCATATTAAAACACATGTGCTGAATAGGCTACTGAGAAAGGAAGACAGTAATTCATATATTTGTTAACTTTAAAAACACATGTAGAACTATTTCAATTAAAAATTGACTAGATTTATAACTCCTACCCTATATATTTCAAAAGGCATGTCCAACTATACACCCTGCCTCCTCTGAAATGCTTGTATTTCTATTCTGTTTGGGTTATGTTTCTCCATCATATTAGGATTAGTAGTCAGAGTCTAGTAGGGAATGGGTTAGTGTCAGGGATTTAGTATTTCAAATATATGCTGCATAAAAATCTTCCCACTCTCATTCAGAACAATGCCTAGACATTACCCTCGTCCCAAGTAAGACACAATTAGAGGAGAAGAGTTAAAAATTCTGTGAATACATATCTGGAAATGAATATTCTCATGAGTTCACAACCTTGGAGGTCGTAGAGGAGTTTTCAAAAGTATGGGACAGGGTAAGCACTCCACAAACATGGAGCTCTGCTGCCCTAAAGACTTCTTGAGAAACTGCCTCTGAGGTTGGGCACTTGAAATATATGTTTTCGTAAGGAGCTTTCTTTGTACTGAGACCATCAAAGCTGGGTGTGCATCTATGCGACCTGGAGGACATGGTTTCATATTTTCCAATGAACATGAGGCAGCAGTGCTGAATTCTCTCTATGTAGGTAAACTGTGTCCACTGGGGCCTAAGTGTCTCTGCGTGTGGACTGTGAAGCCATTTGGTCATCCTCTACTTTTCCTGGTGTTTCTTGCTGCTGCACTGGGAGTTTGGTATTTGCTTATGAAGTAAAAAAAGATCACCTGGGACACAGTGCTTGAGGGAGTTCTGTCACGTGTGGTGGGTAAGGGTCTGCAAGAGAATATACCAACAATGCTTCTATTCCACAAAGCTTTTCCCCTTGACCATAGCAACATAATTCTCAACATTTCCCTGAAACCTCTCTATATAACAAGATGCCGTTACATATAAGGGTCTGGTGGTTATACCATGTCAGTCACAAGGCATTTCGGAGCCAATGGAAGATCAACATGGCCCCACCACAGATGTTTCATCACACACCCCCCCTCCACTGCTCTAGGCCCACTACTCAGCAGGCTCCAATTTACTGGCATCTCTGTTCTACACCATTTTGATGAAACCTAGTCAATCAAGGTGCTGTCTGGTATACTCATGATCAGCAACCGGTTTTCCAAATTTTCTACAGTGCCACCTGGTCATGGAAATTTCAATAATTTTATTGTATTTATCTAGCCATTTTTCACGGATGAAGTTGGAGGCACTGTGGATTTCAATTCGTACAGGAACCATTAAATGATGAGAAACCTCATTTCAATGAAAGCTCTGTAGAACTGTTACAGACAAGGCTTCCCAGGGAGTGGCCAAAATGTCACATAAAATCAGACCCACTGAGGTCTACAATGTGAGGTCCATGTGTGTTTTGACTGTCACCCGTGCCTGCCAAGTCTTTCAGAAAAAAAAATCATGTGATATCCTGGCTGAGATTCCCAGTGCTCTGTGGAAAGCCACCCTGGGCCTAGATCTCAGTTTCCAAGGGAGACTCTCATGCGTGCCCTCCTAGAATCCCAACACAATACATGGCACAAGTTCTCTGAGATCAGATCCAGAATGCACTCTCTAAGTGTAATCACACCAGAGTTCAAGCCCATGTGGACCCAGGCATCTCCTTTAACTGCCACACAATGACCACAATTAAAACCAAAACACTCCCACATGGCCCTCATCTGTTTCCATATAGATACTCATCATAACCTCTGGCTGGATGTTTCCATGAGGGGCGCAGTCCAAGACAGTGTCCAAAATAAGCTCCCCTGCCCCTCATTTGCCTAAAGTCAGGGTGGCCTGGACATACTTCCTGTGAACCAGGAGTGATCAAATAGGCATGCCGTTAATACTGCAGCGCTTCTTCAATTTGAGGCCTACTGAGTTAGAGGTATAGATTGTTTATGTGAATTAGAGTCATGAGAAAACCCAAGCACCTCTGCAGGGCTTTGAAGAACTCAATTGACACAAAGGATCCCTATTCTCACTTGATAGAGGTCAGGAACCTCACAGAGGAAAGCGAGACTTTATCCACAATGACTGGTCTATTTGCCATTTTGGTTTTAGATGCACACATGGGATCTTTCTTTAGATCCATCTGGTGCTGAGAATCTAAGCCACAAACTCACACAGGGCCAAGATGCTAATTCAGACACATCCCTTTCCAAAGCAATTAAGCAAAAAGCCACAGGTGATGCCCATTCATTTCCATTTGAAAACTGTTTACTTCAGGCTTCACAAAGGGGTGGCCAGAGCAAGAACTTCCTGACATTCAGTTCAACAGAACAATATATAAGCAAAATGCCCAAAGCAGGGTTTTTCCACTGAGAATTTCCTGGTCACACTGATATCTGAGTTTTTTGAGATGCTCGCCATTCCCTTCAGCTATCCAGTACATGACCATGTCACAGAGCTTGGAGGTGGTACATATGTTAGACACAAAACCATGAGCCTATCCTGCAGAGTGAACAGAATTCATGAAGAAACCTGGAAATTAGGAATGTAGTAGGTTATGCCCATCTTTAAGTAAAGCCGCAATCCATTCATAAATTGGGCAGGATGAAATGGGAAGCTTTCTACTAGACAGGAAACATCCATTGATGCACTCTCTTTTCTAATGTCTACAACCACGGACACCATGGGATACACAGACATAGAATCACTCGCCTTTTCAAACGACTTACAAGAAACAGTTCACTCCAAACCATACAAACCACCTTTCCTTCCTATTCTCACAACATGAGACAAAATCACAAACTCACAACCACACCCACAAAGGCACCTCCTTACCCTAAGTAGGTCTGTGACTCTATGGAGTGTCCTCTGACTGGTGGGCCACACAATGTTCCCCCGAAATGTCCTGTCCTGTCTCAAATATGGTCTCCTTGGCCAACTCTATGAAGTTGTCAGGAGCCAGCAGTGGGCCACTACCTGCTTTTTCAGGAAAGGCCCCTCTTCAGAGCTGTCCTGGCTTTTGGCCATTCTAACATCAGTAGGTACAAAGAAAGACTGACTCTGTCCTTGGTAATTCCAAACAAGTGAACCCACTGGGACTGGTACTGGGACTGGCTCTGTGTGCCTGGCTTCCAGGATCCCAAGTTCAGAGAGTTCCATCACCAAGGGAGTAAGGTGAGGTCACTTCCTTCAGGAACTGAATTAGGTCACTGCCTTGGCAACCACTTTATCCTAACAGTTGCTTCCAAGTGTCTCATTAAATGGAGGCTTCCCCTACTTCCTGTGAAACATTCACAAGTTAGAATGGTATATCAACCATAGGAACCCGGTAATAGCTCTCCACACAGGCCTGGTTTGGTCCATCTCCTCTACATTGAGAAGAGAGGTTCTGATTCAGACACATCCCGTCATCCTGACCAGGTATTTTGCCATGGAAGATTACTTTTGCTTTCTCAGGTCCTCCATAGCTGACTACATATTCTCCAGGGATCATTTCTGTATTGAACTTGTGGTTCTAAACAGGTGAAAGATCCCCTACATTCCTGTATTGTAAGACCAACTCTGTCCCTGCTCTTCATTAAATTTACATTGAGGGAACAGTGTATTGTTAGGGTTAATAAAATGTTTGATGTTAGAAATCATTCTGCTGGATGTATAATGGTACTGGGAACCTGGGATATTTTTAAAAATATAGAGGTGAAATATATAAATGAAAAAAGGATGTCTAGGTAATTTTGAAGCCCAGAGAGGCAATGGGCCCTTCATTGGGATACTTAGCTTTGATTTATGTTGTGCACAGATATCTCAGATAAATCGATATGCAATGGCATAGGACCTTGTACCTTGGATGATTAAAATTCGAAGAGAACATCCAGTCAAAAAGGGATAGTCGGTAGGATTAGATAGATATTTGGTAGGTTAACAAAGAGTGAGTATAGGATTTGGAACAAAAGTTCTTTAGCAATAGGGTTTGGGTTAAAGTGTGAAAGTAAATATCAGCCCACTTGAAGGGTCAGTCACAATGATGAACAGGGGAAAATATGTAGGAAAGCAGATATCAATAGAGATATTACAAAATCAACAAGTGGGCCAAGGACCTGAACAGACACTTCTCAGAAGAAGACATACAATCAATTAATAAGTACATGAAAAAATTCTCACCTTCTCTAGCAGTCAGAGAAATGCAAATCAAAACCACCCTAAGATACCATCTCACTCCAGTAAGATTGGCAGCCATTAGGATGTCAAACAATAATAAGTGGTGGCAAGGATGTGGGGAAAAGGGTACACTTGTACATTGCTGGTGGGACTGCAAAATGGTGCGGCCATTATGGAAAGCAGTATGGAGATTCCTGGAAAAGCTGGGAATGGAACCACCATTTGACCCAGCTATCGCCCTCCTTGGACTATTCCCTGAGGACCATAAAAGAGAATGCTATAGGGATACTGCCACATCAATGATCATAGCAGCACAATTCACAAAAGCCAGACTGTGGAACCAACCTAGATGCCCTTCAATAGATGAATGGATAAAAAAAATGTGGCATCTATACACAATGGAGTATTATGCAGCACTAAAAAATGACAAAATCATGGAATTTGCAGGGAAATGGATGGCATTAGAGCAGATTATGCTAAGTGAAGCTAGCCAATCCTTAAAAAACAAATGCCAAATGTCTTCTTTGATTTAAGGAGAGCAAGTAAGAACTGAACAGAGGGAAAGAGCATGAGGAAAATATTAACATTAAACTGAGACAAGTGATGGGAGGGAAAGGGAGAGAGAAGGGAAATTGCATGGAAACGGAAGGAAACCCTCATCGTTATACGAAATCACATATACAAGGTTGTGAGGGGAAAGGGGGGGGAAGGGAGAGAACGGAACAATAACAGATGAGGTAGAGAGGGAAAATGAAAGGTGAGGGGAGGGGGGATAGTAGGGGATAGGAAAGTCAGCAGAATACAACAGTCACTAATATGGCATTATGTAAACATTGTGAATGTGTAACTGATGTGATTCTGCAATCTGTATTTGGGGTAAAAATGGAAATGCATAACTCACTTGAATCAAATTTATGAAAGATGAAAAAAATAAAAATTTTAAAAAGTACTAAATTGGCTCATCCTAACATTAAAAAAGAGATATTACAAAATCAGGCAAAGTATAAAGTGAGTGATATGATTAGATATTTTCAACAGGGTTGATTTTGAATATATAATCTTAGGAAGAAACAAATATGTAGTCACCAATAGGATTGATATTTGAGAGCATTAGGCAACCTGAACATGGAAGTAATCCATGTTCACTTTCCATTTAGGCTTTAGTACAATAATAAGTGTGAACTTTGCATTTTGTGTCCAGAATATTACTGTGATAAAATGTATATGTAGATTAGGTGACATCAGTATTTCTTTCACCATTTCTGTGAGTAATATTTTGAAGACATATACATAAGTATTGGTTGTACAAAAAGCTGTACCCTGTGTCTATGTATATACAGATAATTCATGAATAGACCATACTGTGAATAAATAGTATAGCTGGTTCCACTTTAAAGAATGGATTGAATTCATATTCACAAAGGAGTGGTCTGAGGCAAAAACCTTCCTGAAATTCAGGGCAACAGAACAATAGGTAAACAAAACGCACAAAGCAGGGTTTCTCCACTGAGACTTTCCTGGTCACACTGATATCTGAGTTTTCCTAGATGCTCGCCTTTCCCTTCAGCTATCCAGTACATAGCCATATCACATAGCTTTGAGGTAGTACATATCTTGGTCACAAAACAATGAGGCAATTCTGGAGAGTGTCCAGAATTCAGGATGTAAACAGAAACTTTGGAAGATAGCAGGTTTTGCCCTTCAATAAGGAAAGCCGCAGTCCATTAATAAATCGGGCAGGATGAATGTTGCGAAGCTTTCTCCTAGACAGGACACATCCATTGATGCATTTTCTTTTCTAATGTCTACAACCACGGACAGAGTGGGATACACAGACATAGAAGCACTCGCCTTGTCAAAGGACTTACTAGAAACAGTCCACGCCAATTCAAACAAACAGCCTTTCTTACATCTTCTCAGAACCTGAGAAAAAAACCATACACACACCTACACCCACAAAGGCACCTCCTTTGTGGAGTGTCCTCTGAATGGTGGGCCATACTATATTCGCCAAAAATGGCCTGTTGTATCTCAAATCTGGTCTCCTTGGCCAACTCTGTGCAGTTGTCAGGAGCCAGCGGTGAACCAATACCTGCTTTCTCAGGAAAGGCCTTTCTTCAGAGCTTTCCTGGCATTTGGCCATCCTCACATCTGTTGGTACTAAGAAAGACTGACTCTGTCCTTGGTAAATTGAAACAAGTGAGACCACAGGGACTGGGACTGCAACTGGCTCTGGGTGCCTCTCTTCCTGGATCCCAAGTTCAGAGAGTTCCATCACCAAGGAAGTGCAGTGAGGTTACTTCCTTCAGGAACTGAATGAGGTCACTGCCTTGGCAACCTCTTTGTCCTAACAGTTACTTCTAAGGGTCCCATGAGATGGAGTCTGTCCCTACTTTCTGTCACACTTTCACAAGTTAGAATGGTATATCAACCATTGGCACCTGGGAAGAGCTCTCCACACAGGCCTGATTTGGTCCATCTTCTCTACATTTAGAAGATAGAGGTTGATTCAGACACATCCATTCATCATGATCAGGTTGTTTACCATAAAAGATGACTTTTCCTCTATCAGGTCCTTCATAGCTGCCTACATCTTCTCCAGGGATCATTTCTGCATGGACCTTTGATGTTCTCAGAAGGTGGAAGATCCCCTACATTCCTGTATTGTAAGACTAACTCTGTCCCTCCTCTTTTGTAAAGTTAGATTGAGGGAAGAGTGTATGTTTAGGGTTAATAACATGTTTGATTTGGGTTAGGAATCTCTCTGCCGCATGAATAATGGTATTGGGAACCTGTGATATTTACAAGAATATATAGGTGAAATGTAAGTATGAAAACAGAAGTCTAGGTAAGATTCGAAGTCAGAAGGGCATTGGGTCCTTGAGTGGGATTCTTAGGTTTGAATTATGTTCTGCATATATGTCTCCGATAAATTGAAATACAATGGTTTAGGACCTTATACCTTGGATGATTAATTGTCGAAGAGAACATCGAGTCAAAAAGCAATAATCAGTAAGATTAGGAAGATAGTCAGTAGGTTTAGAAATAAAAGTGAGTATAGGATTTAGACCAAAATTTCTTTAGCAATAGGGTCTCGGGTAGACATTGAATGTAAATGTCAGCATATGTGAAGTGTCAGACACAATGATGAACTGCGGAATATATGTAGGAAAGCAGATATCAATAGAGATATAAGGAAATCAGGCAAAGTATAAACTGAGTGATAGAATTAGACATTTTCAACAGCCTTGAAGTTGAATATATAATCTTAGAAAGAAACAAATATGTAGTCACCAATAGGATTTACATTTGAGAGCATTAGGCAACCTGGACATGGTTGTTTTTAGTAATTCATGCTCACTTTCCATTTAGGCTTTGATACAATCATGAGTGTGACCTTTGTTTTTTGTGTCCAGAATATTACTGTGATAAAAAAGAAATATATATATATATATATATATATATATATATATATATATATATATATATATATACACACACACACACACACACACATATATAGATAGATAAGGTGACATGAATATTTCTTCTACCATTTCTGGGAGCAATGTTTTGAAGAGGTATAAATTAGTATTGGGGGAACAAAGAGGTGTACACTGTGTCTATGAATATAGAGATAATGCATTAATAGACCATACTGTGAATAAATAACATACCTGGTTCCAACTTTAATAATGGATTGAATTGAAATGTGAAAATGTACAGGAAATCTTATATTGATATACACACATTTATTCCAACCACTTATACATCTAATGGTAATATTAATGTTATGGTTTATCTTGAAGAGTGTGTGGGTTTAGCTTCAAAATTGATTATGGAAATCGAAAATAATGTGTTTGGAAAGAAGTCTCATGAAAAGACCAGTCAAGTAACATGGAGGAATACATGTGTTCTGAAGCAGAAAGTGATTAAAAGTGAAACAAATTCCTATAATTTTGTGAACTTGTGAATGAAATATATATCCTATGATGTGCAAAAACTGAAGAAATAGTAATGTACCAGTGTTGAATTAAAATGAACGTCAAAATAGACATCATGTCCCCTAGGAATCTATTTGCATTGATGTTAAACTGGGTCAGTTACTGCAGAAATATTAGGATTTGTAAGCACCATTGATTGAAGTTAGTTTTCAGCACTGGGAAACAAATATGTATTTCAGGTAGATGATTATTTCTGAGAATAATCTTGTGAAATGTTGATTATAAATCCACATACATGAACATGAATGAATTTATGGAGTGTATATAAGACACATATATTTCATATTTTATAAAATCTGTAGAGTGTATATATATATATATATATATATATATATATATATATATATATATACAAAAAAAACCACAAAAATTCATTAAAAAGTATCAATATATATATGCCAATCGTAATTCATCATGTAATATATATCATCCGCAGAAGCAAAAATATTTATTTTACTAAACATGGGTTTATGTATAATATTGTTCTAATAGGAAGCTCACCCATAGTTTGAATTTTCAGTCCAACAGCGTTTAGGAGCACTGATCTCTTCTTACAATTTGTTTCTGCCAAGTCAGCCAACTCATAAAAATATATGTGTGATACCAAGTAGGAATCTATATGTGCATATAAAAAGTACAAGTGCTGAGTAGGCTACAGAGAAAGGGAGACAGGAATTCACATATTTGTTAACTTTAAAAACACATGGAGAGAGCTGCGGATGTGGCTCAAGTGGTAGCGTGCTCGCCTGGCATGTGTGGGCATGGGTTCGATTCTCAGCACCACGTGAAAACAAAGATGTTGTGTCCGCCGATAACTAAAAAATAAATATTATAGAATTCTCTCTCTCCTCTCTCACTCTCTCTTTAAAAAAAACACATGGAGGACTATTTCAATTAAAAATTGAGTAGATTTATAAAACCGAACCTTTATCATGCAAGAGGGAAGTCCAACTATACACCATGCTTCCTCTGAACTGCTTGTATTTTCATTCTTTTGGGGTATTTTTCTCCATCATATTAGGATTAGTAGTCAGAGTCTAGTAGGGTATGAGTTAGTGTCAGGGATTCAGTATTTCGAATGGAAAATTGGAAAATGGATCAATGTGTATGCAAATGTGTACTACAAAAAAATTTTCCCACTCTCATTCAGAACAATGCCTTGACATTACCTTCACCCCAAGTAAGACACAATTAGAGGAGAAGAGTTAGAAAATCTTTGAATACATATCTGAAATTGAAAATGCTTAGGGTTCACAATCTTGGAGATTGTAGAGGAGTTTCCAAAAGTAAGGGACAGTGTAAAAACTCTACAAACATGGAGATTTGCCTGCCTAAAGACGTCTGGAGAAACTGCCTTTAGGTTGGGCACTTGAAATATATGTTGCTGTCAGGAGCTTTAGCTTCCTTTCTAGTGAGACCATCAAAGCTGGGTCTTCATCTCTGTGATCTGGAGGACATGGTTTATAATTTTCCAATAAACATGAAGCAGCAGTGCTGAATTCTTGCTTTGTAGGTAATCTGTGGCCACTGGGGGCTAAGTGTCTCCCCATGTGGACTGCGAAGCCATTTCATCATCCTCCACTTTTCATAATGTTTCTTCATGCTGCACTCGGCGTTTGGTATTTGCTTCACGAAATACAAGGAGTTCAACTGGGACACAGAGCTGCAGCGAGTTCTGTCACGTGTGGTGGATCAGGGTCTGCAGGAGAATGCACCAACAGGGCTTGTATACCACATAGGATGCCCCCTTGACCATAGCAACCTGATTCTGAACATTGCCCTGAAACCTCTCCATATAACAAGTTGCCTTTACATATAAGGGTCTGCTCGCTGCACCATGTCAGTCACAAGCCATTTGGAAGCCAATGGCAGATCCACATGGCCCCACCTCAGATGTTTTATCACACATTTGCTCACTACTGCTCTAGGCCCACTACTCAGCAGGATCCAAATTACTGAGATCTCTGTTTTACACCATTTTCATCAAAACCAGTCAATCAAGGCACTGTCTGGTACACTCGTGATCAGCAACAGGACATCCAAAGGTTCTTCATTGCCACCTGGTCATTGGAATTTCAAAAATTTCATGGTATTTATCTAGCAAATTTTCAATTATGAAGTTGGAAGCACTATGGCTTTCAAATCATTCAGGAATCATTCAATGGTGAGGAAGCTCATTTCAATGAAAGCTTTGGAGAACTCTCACAGGCAAGGCTTCCCAAAGAGTGGCCTAAAGGTCACATGAATCCAGGCCCATCGAGGTCTACAATTGAGGTCCATGTGTGTTTTGACTAGCAAATATGGCTTCCAAGTCTTTCAGAATAAAATAATGTGATATCCTGGCTGAGATTCCCAGTGCTCTGTGGAAAGCCACCCTAGGACTAGATCTCAGTTTCCAATGGAGACTCTCATGCGTGGCCTCCTAAATTCCCAACACAATTCATGGCAATACTTCTTTGATGATTGATCCAGAACTCAGTGTTTAAGGGGAATGACACCGGAGTTCAAGCCCAGGTGGATCCAGTCATCTCTTCCAACTGCCACATGAATGACTACACTTAAAACCAAAACATTCCCACATGGTCCTTACCTTCTTCCATATAGACACTCATCATTACCTCTGGCTAGAGTTTTTCATGTGGGACGCATCCCAAGAGAGTGTCCAAAATAATCTTCCTTGCCCCTCATTTGCCTAAAGTCAGGGTGGCATCGTCACCCTTCCTGTGAACCTGGAGTGATCCAATAGGCCTGCCATGAATACTGCTCTGCTTCTTCAATTTGAGTCCTACTGACTCTCAGGGAGAGATTCTTTAAGTGATTTGGAGTCACAAGAAAACACAAGCACCTCTGCAGTTCTTCAAAGAACTCATTTGACTTAAAGGATCCCTATTCTCACTTGACAGAGGTCAGAATCCTAACAGAGGAAGGCAAGAGACTGATCAACAATGACAGATTTTTGGCCATTTTGGTTTTGATTGCACACATGGAATCTATCCTTAGATCCATCATGTGCTGAGAATCTAAGCCACAACCTCATACAGGGCCAAGAGGCTGATTTAGACACATCCTTTTACAAGCAATTAAGCAAAGAACCACAGGTGATGCCCATTCATTTCCATTTGAAAATTGTTTTCTTCAGGCTTCACAAAGGGGTGGCCTGAGGCAAAGACCTTCCCGACATTCAGGACAACAGAACCATAGGTAAGCAAATGAACCAAAGCAGGATTTCTCCACTGAAAATTTACTGGTCACACTGATATCTGAGTTTTCTAAGATGTTCCCATTCTCTACAGCTATCAAGTATATAGACATGTCTCAGAGCTTGGAGGTGGTACATATCTTGGAAACAAAACCATCAGCCTATTCTGGAGAGTGGCCAGAATTCAGGAAGAAAACAGGAACTTAGGAATTTAGTAGGTGTTGCCCATCCATAAGGCAAACCACAGTCCATTCTTTAATTAGGCAGGATGAATGCTGGGAAGTTTTCTACTAGACAGGACACATCGTTTGATGCCTTCTCTTTTCTAATGTCTACAACCACGGACACAGTGGGATACTCAGACATAGAAACACTAGCCTTGTCAAACGACTTACTAGAAACAGGCCACTCCAACCCAAACAAACAGCCTTTCCTACCTATTCCCAGAACATGAGAGAAAACCACAAACTCACTCCACACCCACAAAGGCACCTCCTTAACCCAAGTAGGTCTGTGACTATCCGGAGTGTCCTCTAACTGGTGGGCCATACTATGTTCCCCTGAAATGGCCTGCCCTTTCTCAGATCTGGTCTCCTTTGCCAACTCTGTGAAGTTGTCAGGAGCCAGTGGTGAACCAATACCTGCTTTCTCAGGAAAGGCCCCTCTTCAGAGATCTTCTGCCATTTGACAATGCTCATATCAGTCGGTACCAAGGAAGACTGACTCTGTCCTTGGTAAATCCAAACAAGTGAGACCACTGGGACTGGGACTGGGACTGGCTCTGGGTGCCTGGCTTCCTGCATCACAATTTCAGATTTTTTGATGACCAAGGAAGAGAGGTGAGGTCACTTCCTTCAGGAACTGAATGAGGTTACTACATTGGCCACCACTTTGTCCTAACAGTTGCTTCGAAAGGTCCCATAAAATGGAGGCTGCCCCTACATCCTTTGACACTTTCACAAGTTAGAATGGTATATCAACCATAGGCACCTGGAAACAGCTCTCCACACAGGCATGGTTTGATCAGTTCTCTACATTAAGAAAGGAGAGGCTGATTCAAACACATCTCTTCATACTGACCCGGTTGTTTGCCATGGAATATGACTTTTTCCCTCTTAGGTCCTTCATAGCTGCCTGCAACTTCTTAAGGGTATAATTTCTGCATGGTCCTTTGATGTTCTCAGCAGGTGGAAGAGCCCCTACATTACTGTATTGTAAGACAAACTCTGTCTCGGCTCTTCTGTAAAGTTAGTTTGAGGGAACAATGTATGGTTAGGCTTAATAACATGTTTGATTTGAATTAGGAATCATTCTGCTTAATGAATAATGGTATTGGGAACTTGTGATATTTACAAGAATATATTGGTGAAATATAAGTTTGAAAACAGAAATCTAGATAAGATTTGAATCCAGGAAGGGCATTGGGCTGTTGATTGGGATACTTAGCTTTGAATTATGTTCTGCAAAGATGTCTCAGATAAATCAATATACAATGGCATAGGACCTTGTACCTTGGATGATTGATTGTCGAAGTGATCATCCAGTCAAAAAGGGATAGTCTTTAGGATTAGGAAGATAGTCGGTATGTTAGAAAAAAGAGTAATATAGGATTTGGACCAAAAGTTCTTTAGCAATAGGGTTTCAGATAGAGAGTGAATGTAAATGTCAGCACATGTGAAGAGTCAGTCACAATGATGAACTGGGGAAAATATGTAGGAAAGCAGATATCAATAGACATTAGGAAATCAGACAAAATATAAAGTGACTGATAGGATTAGTCTTTTTCAAGAGGGTTGAGGTTGAATATATTATCTTAAGAAGAAACAAATATGTAGTCACCAATAGGATTGATTTGAGAGCATTAGGCAACCTGGACATGGATGTGTTTAGTAATCCATGCTCACTTTCCATTAGGCTTTGGTGAAAGGTTAATAAAATAGGTACTTGTTACTTACTGTTTTTCTGTATGCTTAACAAAACACTGTTGAAGTCTTGAGGACTGTTTGCTAATCTTGTTTCCAGAATGTGCTGTCCCCAACTGCCAAACTGCAAATGTATACCCTCACCCGTTTGCACGCAAACCACCCACTTGCCCTGACCAATCAATAAACTTCCCTCCCTGCCCTCTCCAAGGAAAGCATATAAGCTCTGCTTAAGCTGTTCTCATTGCTCTCTGCTCTATTCAAGTGAGCTCTGAGCCCCAGAATGCTGGACCCATAATAAACCATTTACTGTTGAAGGAGACATTCTCTTGGTGGTCGCTTCCTCCGATGCTTGCCCGACCTTTACATCTGGAGGCACCAGCAAGATCCGACAGCGGCGGATGAAAGATCCCCAAGGGGCTCCTTTCAGGGTAAGTAAGGCAACTCTTTTTGGTTTTAGGTTTCAGGTTAGGGCTTGGCAAAATGGCTATGGGTGATGAGCGTGAGCTCTCTCTGACAGAGGCTGACATACGTGTCACAGAGCCACAGGCCACGTCCCTGGGGGATGCCCCAGAGGACTCAGGAAATCGAGGAACAATAGTCTCCTTGACTCAATGATATTTTGCTTCGGATTCGGTATTGCCAGCCCATCAGGTTTTGCGGGCTACTCAGGCCTGGCCTCAGTATTGGACGTCCAATGCCTGACTTTATTGTCTTGTCTTGTCAGTGTAGTGTGTCGTTGCTTTCACTGTTTGTGTATCTCTCATTTTGGGACAGAGAACTTCAACACCTCTCTTCCTGACCCTTGATCACTGGAACAAAGTCCGCTTAAGGGCCCAGAATCTTTCTTTTTCAGTAAATCGCTGGACCTGGCAGACCCTCTGTGCCTCAGAATGACCCACCTTTGGAGTTGGATAGCCCCTAGAAACATCTACGTCCCACTAATTCGAAAAGTCAGAGATTTTGTATTTCAACCGGGGCCACATGGACATCCAGATCAACAGCCATATATCTCAACTTTGCAGGACCTCTGCAAATCTCCTCCTCCATGGGTGAAGCTTTTCCTTGTCTCTGCCCCCGCTCCTACTCCTTCCACCATGATTCTATCTCTCAAACCCTCTGCTCCTCCTCCTCCACCCTCTCTTCTCCCTGAGTCTCAAGACTCTACTGGACTCTCCTCGCCTTCTTATCCGCTGCCCTCGTCCACCAACCCCCAACAACCTCTAAGTGATTCCCCTGCTGCTGACTCAGCCTCTCCGCCACTGGAGGAAGCTAGGCCAGCCCAGCGCCCACCAAATGACTCCCCCTTGTCACACACACAGCCCCTCCTTCCCTGGAGGAAGCTGGCCTGGCAAAAAGAACTCAAAGAACTCCCTGGCGTTTTCAAACCTGCCTACTTGGGATGACTGCCAACAAATCCTAGGGATTCTCTTCATGACAGAGGAATGAGAGAGAAACTTCCTGGAAACTAGAAAAAAAAATAGCCTCGGACCAGATGGGTGACCAACACAACTTCCCAACATAATCAAAGCCGGCTTCCCCTTGAACTTACCCAACTGGGACCCCGACACCTTTGAAGGTAGGGAGCATCTGTCCACTTATTGCCGGGCCCTAATAGTGGGTTTCCAACCGGCCGCTAGGCAACCAAATAATTTGGCCAAGGTAAGAGAGATTATTCAAGGGCCTGATGAACATCCCTCTATGTTTCTAGAGAGAATTATGGAGGCATATAGGAGATATACTCCTTTCGATCTTCAGGCAGAGGATCAAAAGGCATATGCCATGATGGCCTTCATTGGGCAAGCTGATCTGGATATTAAAAGAAAGTTACAATACTTAGATGGATTACAAGATATGACTTTGAGAGATTTAGTCAGAGTAGCCGAGAAAGTATCCTATAAGACAGAAACAGAGAGAACGAAAGGGAGCAAAGGGAGGATGAGAGATGAAAAAGACAGATTAAGGTATTAACTAATGTCCTGGTCACAAAAATAAATAGGCCAGAAATTAAGAAACAGGGAGACAAGAAGTGATACCTGGGTCCCCTCCAGAGGCCACCGTTGGCCTCAGATCAATGTGCCTACTGTAAAGAAAAAGGACACTGAGCCAAAGAGTGCCCTAGAAAGAGAAAGCCACGCCAGACAGCCTTTCTGACTCTGGAAGTTGACTAAGAATGTCGGGGCTCAGATCCCTTCCCCGAGCTCAGGGTAACTTTTGAAGTGAAGGGGACCCCATAAACTTTGAAGTGGATACAGCAGCAGTATACTCAGCCCTTAAGGCCCCACTGGGCCCTCTATCAAATAAAAGATCTCTAGTTCAAAGGGCTAACAGCAGTAAATATCAGACTTAGACAACTAAGAGGACCATGGACATGGGGAAAGACAAAATCCAACATTCCTTCCTAGTAATCCCAGAATGCCTGGCCCCATTGATGGGCAGAGATCTGCTCAGTAAGCTCCGGGCCAAAACAACTTTTAACCCCGAAGGCCCCAAAATGAAATTTCTAAATCCTTCATTAAAAACTCCTATAGTCATGGCTTTATAAATGTCAGTCGAAGATGAACATCCACTTTTCACACACCCCAAGACTGATCAAACAGGCAAGCTACCCCAGAAATGGATAACAGATTACCCAGATGCCTGGGCAAAATTGTTGGGTTAGGCCTAGCCATGAAACAACCTCCAAGAACAGTGGAGTTAAAAACCTCAGCCTCCCCAATCAATGTCAAACAACATCCTCTGAGCAAAAAAGGTAAAGATGGGATAAGGCCCCATATTCAGAAATATCTGGCCTTAGGGTCCTAAGGCCCTGTCAATCGGCCTGGAACACTCCCCTGCTACCGGTAAAAAATCCAGGAACTGGGGACTATCCCCCATACAAGACCTAAGAGAGATCAACAACAGAGTGCAGGAAATTCACCCCATGGTAAATAATTCATACAATCTGCTTATCACTCTGAACCCTGAGTAGAAATGGTATGGACATAAAGATGCTATCTATTGCATGCCTCTGCATAAAGACAGTCAGTTGCTGTTTGCTTTTGAGTGGGTAGACCCAGAAACCGGAACGTATGGTAAACTAACATGGACTAGACTCCCACAGGGGTTCAAAAACTCCCCCACTCTCTTTGATGAAGCCCTCCACAGAGATGTCAACAACTTTAGACCTATGCACCCTGAAGTCACCCAGCTTCAATACGTGGATGACCTGCTACTGCAGCCAACACCAAGGAAAACTGTGAGTCTGGGAACCAAGCACTATTATATAAGCTTGCTCAACTCGGGTATAGAGCTTCTTCCAAAAAACCCCAAATTTGCCAGCAAGAAGTAGTCTTCCTGGGCTATTCCCTTAGGGGTGGTAAACGATGGCTCACTGAGCCCAGAAAACAAACGGTTGTGCAGATACACCCCCCCCCCCAGCAGCAGACAACACAGAGAGTTTCTTGGGACTACTGGGTTTTGCAGGTTATGGATTCCTGTGTTTGCGTCCTTAACTTCTCCTTTATACCCGCTGTTAAAGGGAGATGCCCAATTCCAATGGACCCCTGAGCACCAGCAAGCTTTTGATAACATCGAACAACACTGGCACTGAACTCCTCAAGTTCACTGAGCCAAGCCTGCAATTTCAGAAATCCCTACACTACGTTAAAAATGTACATCAATTCACACACCTTGGTTCAAAGAAACTGCAGGCATTCCTGAAGGATCAAGAACAGAGTTTTCCACTAACCGACTCACAGCGAAAGGACATAACTGAACGGGTAACAAAACCCTGTCCGTTCTGTCAATAGGTTAATGCTTACCCTTCCAAGCTTCCTGCAAAATAGCACCTATGAACAACCAGACCAGGACAATTCTGGGAAGTGGACTTTACTGAAATTAAGCCAGCGAGGTATGGACTTCAATATCTCCTAGTGTTTGTAGATATATTTTCAGGATGGATTGAAGCCTTCCACACAAAAAAAGGCACAAATGGTGGTAAAAAATCCTGAAAGATATTTTTCCATGATACGGCCTACCTAAGGGTATATTGTCTGATAATGGACCGGCGTTCATGGCCCAGGTAAGTAAGGTGTTAGCCAGGACCCTGGGAATAAATTGGAAGTTACATTGTGCTTATAGACCCCAGAGCTCAGGACAGGTTAAAAAAAATTAATAGAACCATTAAAGAGACCTTAACGAAATTAAGCTTAGAGAGGGCATCAAAGGTTGGACTATGCTCCTGCCTTATGCACTGTTTCATGCAAGAAATACTCCCTCTGTTTCTTTGAGTAACCTCACCTCCTATGAAATTCTCTATGGGGCCCCTCCTCCAGTAAGGACCTAACCCCAACTCTAAGACCTACCGATCCCTTCCACACCCCCTTGCTTGACAAACTTAAAGCTCTTGAAAGAACTCAGTGATACCTGTCAAACCAGCTGGCCACTGCCTACCAACCTGGTGAAGAGGAGAGTCCACATCGATATCAAATAAGAGACTTCGTCTACATAAGATGACTTCAGGTGTCATCCCTGGAACCCCGATGGACAGGACCATACCAGGTGCTACTTATAAAACCTACAGTGGTAAAGGTAGATGGAATCACTTCCTGGATCCTAATTCTCATCTCAAGCCTGCGCCCTGTCCAGACTCTGGCTTGAAAGTGGAAAAGACTGGTAACCCTTTCAAATTGCATATTGTCCATGTGGATAAGGCTATAGACTCTCCCCTTGGCCACCACTAGTCCTAACCATCATCAGCCCATTCAGCAGCGATGGCTGATCACAAATCCTATTAGACAAGAAGTATGGTCTGTCTTGCATACAGCCCCCTTAGGGACCTGGTGGCCATCTCTCCACCCAGATATTTGTCAGCTGAGTATACGTCTTTCCAATTGGGATATCTCTGATGAAGAGGATCCCATTAAAATTTCATTAAATTTCTTCCGTACCATAGATAATGGAAACAAACATTATGGATGTAGGGACATGCAAGTCTGATGCAGGTTGGCTAGCCTAGATTACTATGTTTGCCCGGTGGACTATCAAAGCCACAAACAACCACGGCTGTGTGGGGGAAAAGCCGTCTTCTTCCGTAAGTCATGGGGATGTGAGCATACAGGGGCTGCCTGGTGGAACCCAAACTCCTCATCAAATTCAGTTCACAGCATTGGCCATATTACCAATTAGACAACCAAAACCGATGGCCCGCAGAGGGGTGTCTAGAACCTCAAATTCTGTGTGACTTTTTCAACTTCGGCAAGTGCTCAAAAGGATGGAAGAAAATTCCCCTATGTGTATGCCTTTTCCCTCCTTTGCTCACATCATGAACTATGTTTCTCCAATAGATCCTTCTGCTCCAGACTCTCTCCTGTCACTCTCACATCAACAACCTGATTTCTCCCCTCCAATTACTAGATCAAAAACCCAAACCTCTGCTGGTTCTCAGACCATTGCCCCCTTGCTGAGGTAGCAGGTACTGAGGTACCCTTCCACCCACTCACTCCTCTCTTCTCCTGTCAGTGCCCACACCGGGTCCCACCAGGTCCTCTTACCAGCTAACCCAAAGCTCAAACCAGCTGAGGAGTGCCCTCAGACGCCTATCCAAGTTGTAATGAAAATGGCCTTTAAAGTTGCTTTGTCATCACTAAAAACAGGTTACTAAGAATTTAATGTCCCTCACAGGCTTTTTGGGATACTCACTCCTGTCTTCCCATCTGCTCTACCTGTTCTACTGCTCACGTTTTGTTGCCAGGAAAATTAAAAACCCTTTTCCCATTATTCTTTTTTTTTTTTTTTTTTAAAGAACAATTTGGTTTATTGCAATATTGCTGGAATAGCAAAATATTAGAAACAACCTTTATGTCTAATAGGTAGCTAATTATCATTTTTACTGTCATAAACTGATACCAACATGATAATCAGTAACATAGCTGAATGTATAATCCATCCTAGGTTACAATATAACATTAAACATAATTTTAAACATAGGAGTTTTAAAGATGATTTCAATCAAGTTGGGAGAATTAGTACATTGATATAAATTTTAGTTAATTCCCCAAATGAGGGATGAGAGAGATAGTTAGACATTTTTCAGCTTTCAAAGAACAATTTCCTTTAGTTTTAACAATCTTTACATAGAATATAGTAGACAAGTTATCATATTCTTGTTTCCTATTCTTTGTGATTGCTTTCATGGATAGTTCTAAGATGAACTGATCTGAAGGAGAAGAAGAGGAATGATAGTATAAACAACATAGAAGAAATGTCAGAAACATGACCAAAAAATATAGACTAAGAATCTTTGGCTTAAAACCTAGGTTAGAAAATGTGAAAAGGGAGAAAATATTATTTGCTTTTGTTAGACAGACACAAGTAATTGTTTGGCAGGAGAAGATATGACTAGGAAAGTTTAGTATTTCCCAGTATTCTGATGACTTCTGTAAAAATGACCTGCTTTGCATTAAGGGAATATAGGAAGTAGGATTTGAAAGAGAACCTACTATTGCTGCATAGACAATGAAAATTCCTACAGAAAGGATAATATGGTATTGAAAATGTTTAGTGGGAAAGACTGTTCTTAAAGGAATGACCAATGAATGTATTGCAAAGCTTGTTTCCCATTATTCTTTTATATCTCTTTTTCCTCATTCTCAGAACCACAGAACTGCTCTCACCCCCCGCCTTCCCCGTCTTCCCCTCTGTACCAGGCCCACAGAAAAATCTGAAATGGCCTTCTCCAGAAGTCTTCATCGTGGCTGACTTTAGGACTTTCAGCAACAAAGTCCCTATAAAAGAGTTCAGTGTACATAAACTTCCTCTTTTCGTGTTGCTCTGTTATACTTGGCCACTGGCTGGAAAAATCAGCACTTCTAAGCTAGACACCCCCTTACTAGTTTTTCACAAAATATGTGAACAAGGCCTCTGGCCTTGAGCTCAGGCTTCCAGAGATGGCTATATTTCCAAGATAAAGAAGTTACCAACTGGGCTCCATGGTAACAGCTGGCAGGGAGAAAATAAAAGAGAAGAAAAAAGCTCTCCCCCTCCCAGATGGCCTTAAAAAGTTATCTTTCCCAGAGAAGAGGAAAATAAAAACAGAACCAAAAACTGCTTTTTGTGAACTTCTGCAGACTGTAAATTTCTGAGTCTTTTCTCTTACATGTTGGGTACAAAATTCTGAAACTACCTAAACTTGGGATTCAGGGGATTAATTGATTACAATAGAAGCAATGCCCTCTATATCCGGTTGCAACCAAATAGGACTGTTTCCCTGTCTTCGGTGCTATCTTAGGTGCCTTGCCTTGTCCATACCTACAACAGTATAATTCTATATACTTAAACATTGTTTATTCATAGAATTATCAACAGATGTGATTAATTATGTAATGGTGCAGATGTTTCCCCGAGTGCTCTATCATGAGGCAGGATCATTTAAATTTCAAATAGGGGGGCATACAACCCGGTTCTGCTGGCAACCTGTATCTTGCACTTTAGCCATCCTATGAGGAATAGTAGTTGCTGCAGAGGTGGGCACAGGTACCACTGCCCTAATCCATGGGACACAACAAATGACCCAATTAGAAGCAGCAATACACCAAAACTTAAAGATATTAAAAAACCACCATCACAGCTTTACAAGAATCTTTAACCTCTCTCTCTGAAGTTGTTTTACAGAACAGGCGAGGGTTCGACCTCCTCTTCATGAGAGAAGGGGCCTTTGTCCTGCATTGAGGGAAGAATGTTGTTATTATGCCTACCATACTGGAGTTGTAAAAGAATCTATGATTAAATTGAGAAGAAGCATTGAAGAGCATCAACAAGAGAGAGAGGCCCAAAAAGGGTGGTTTGAGTCTTGGTTCACAGAGTCCCCCTGGTTAACTACGCTTTTATCAGCCCTGGCCGGTCCCTTAATAATCCTCACATTATTGCTAACTGTAGGACCCTGTTTGCTCAACCGTGTAATTTCCTTTCTCCAAGCTCAAATTGGACAAGTTAAACTTATGGTAATCAGAAATCAATATACCACACTAGCAGACATAAAATGTGACATCCCCAATGATCACTATTATGATTTAATGTAACCAAAAGAAAGTGGGGAATGAAAGGTAAATAAAATAGGTAATTGTCACTTCCAGTTTTACGGTATGCTTAACAAAACACTGTTGATATCTTGAGAACTGTTTGCTAATCTTGTTCCCTGAATGTGCTGTACCAACTGCAAAACTGCAGAATGTACTCCCTCACCCATTTGCACGCAAACTACCCACTCGCCCTGACCCATCAATAATCTTCCCTCCCTGCCCTCTCCAAGGAAAGTATATAAGCTCTGCTTAAGCTGTTCTCAGGGCTCTCTCCTCTATTCAAGGGAGCTCTGAGCCCCAGCATGCTGGACCCCCATAAACTTTTGGCTGTTGCATTAGACAGTCCCTGGTAGTCTCTTCCTCCGATGCTCGCCTGACATTTACATTGGTAAAATAATAAGTGTGACCATTGCTTCTGTGTCCAAATGTACAAATTAATATTGGGGGTACAAATAGGTGTACCCTGTGATATGAATATAGAGATAATGCATGAATAGGCAATACTGTGAATAAATAATAAAATGGGTTCCAAATTTAATAATGGATTCAATTGATATCTGAAAATATACAGGAAATCTTATATTGATACACATACATTCATTCCAACCAGTTATACATCTAAACGTTATATTAGGATTATGGTTTGTCATGAAAAGTGTGTGAGTTTTGCTTCAAAACTGATTATGAAAGTTGAAAATAATGTGTTTGGAAAGAAGTCTCATGAAAAGACCAGACAAGAAACCTGGAGGAATCCATGTGTTCTGAAGCAGGAAGTTATTGAAAGTGAAACAAATGCCTATAAGTTTGCTAATTTGTGGATGAAATATATATCCTATGATGTGCATAAATTGAAGAAATAATAATGTACCAGTGTTGAATAAAAATGAACGTCCAAATACACATCATGTCCCATAGTAATCTACTTGCATTGATGTTAAACTGGGTCAGTTACTGTACAAATATTAGTATTTGTATGCAACATTAACTGAAGTTAGTTTTCAGTACTGGAAACAAATATGTATTTCATGTGGATGAATATTTCTGAGAATAATCTTGTGAATACTTGATTATAAATCCATATACATGAACATGAATGAATTTAGGGAGTGTATATAAGACACATATATTTCATATTTTGAAAAATCTGGAGAATAAATATATATATATATATATATATATATATATATATATATATATATATATATATATATATATATACAAAAAAACACACTCAGAGACATTAAATTACCAATATATATGCCAATCGAAATTTATCATGAAATATATATCATCAACAGATGCAAAAATATTTCTTTTACTGAACATGGATTTATGTTTAATGTTGTTCAACTAGGAAGCTCACCCATAGGTTGAATTTTAAGATCCAACAGGGTTTAGGAGGAGTGATTTCTTCTCATAATTTGTATCTGCCAAGTCAGCCACCTCACAAGAATGTACATGTGATACCAGGTAGGATTCTATATGTGCATATAAAATTACATGTTCTGAATAGGCTACAGAGAAAGGGAGACAGGAATTTATATATTTATTAACTTTAAAAACACAAGGAGAACTATTTCAATTAAAAATTAACTAGATTTATAACACCTACCCTTCATAATGCAAATGGCAAGTCCAACTATACACCATGCCTTTTTTGAACTGCTTGTATTTCTATTCTGTTTGGGTTAGTTTTCTCCATCATATTAGGATTAGCAGTCAGAGTCTAGTAGTTTATGAGTTACTGTCAGGGATTAAGTATTTTGAATGGAAAATTGGAAAATGAATCTAATGTGTATGCATATATGTGCTACACAAAAATCTTCCCACTCTCATCCACAACAATGCCTTGACATTAACTTCGTCCCAAGTAAGACACAATTAGAGGAGAAAAGTTAGAAAATCTGTGAATGCATATGTGGAATGGAATATACTCAGGAGTTCACAACCTTGGAAGTGGTAGAGCAGTTTCCAAAAGTAAGGCACATGGTAAACACTCCACAAACATGGAGCTCTGCTGGCCTAAAGACTTCTTGATAAACTGCCTCTGAGGTTGGGCACTTTAAATATATGTTGTTGTCAGTAGCTTTAGCTTACTTTCTAGTGAGACCATCAAAGCTGGGTCTGCATCTATGTGACCTGGAGGACATTGTTTCTAATTTTCCAATGAACATGAGGCAGCAGTGCGAATACTCTCTTTGTAGTTAAACTATGGCCACTGGGAGCTAAGTGACTCACCGTGTGAACTGTGAAGCCATTTGGTCCTCCTCCACTTTTCGTGGTGGTTCTTGCTGCTGCACTGGGACTTTGGTATTTTCTTCATGAAATACAAGGAGATCAACTGGGACACAGTGCTGGAGGGAGTTCTGTCACATGTGGAGCTCACGGTCTGCATGTGAATGCACCAACCAGGATTTTATCCCACATGGGTTGCCCCTTTGTCCATAGCAACCTGATTCTGAACATTGCCTTGAAATCTCCCTATATAAAAAGATGCCTTTACATGGAAGGTTCTCCTGGCTGTACCATGTCAGTCACAAGCCATTTGGAAGCAAATGGCAGATCCACATAGCCCCACCACACATATTTTATCACACACCTTCACACCACTGCTCTAGGCCCACTAATTTGCAGGTTCCAACTTACTGGCATCTCTGTTCTACACAATATTCATGAAACCCAGTCAGTCAAGGCACTGTCTGATACACTCATGATCAGCAATAGGACATCCAAAGATTCTCCAGTGCCACCTGGTAATGGGAATTTCAAAAATTTCATGGTGTTTATCTAGCCATTTTTCGAGGATGAAGTTGGAGGAACGTTGGGTTTCAAAAACCATTCAATGTTGAGGAAGCTCATTTCAATGAAACTCTGGAGAACTCTCATACGCAAGGCCTCCCAAAGAGTGGACAAAAGGTGACATGAAGCCAGTCCAATTGAAGTCTACAATGTGAGGTACATGTGTGTTTTAACTCTCAACTATGGCTGCCAAGACTTTAAAAAGAAAATCATGGATTATCTTGGCTGAGATTCCCAGTGCTCTGTGGCCTTGATCTAAGTTTATAAGGGCTATTTTCATGCGTGGCCTCCTAAAATCCCAACAAAACTCATGGCAATTCTTCTCTGAGGTCAGTTCCAGAACTCAGTCTCTATGTGGATTCACACCAGAGTTCAAGCCCAGGTAGACCCAGTGATTTCTTCCAATCGCCACACAAATGACCAAAATTTAAACGAAAACACTCCCATATGGCCCTCATCTTTTCCACATAGACACTCATCATAACCTCTAGCTGGAGGTTTCTATGAGGGGCACTGGACAAGACAGTGTCCAAAATAAGCTCCCTTGCCCGTCATTTGCCTAAAGTCAGGGTGGCCTGGAAACCCTTCCTGTGAACCAGGAGTTATCAAATAGGCCTACCATTATTACTGTTCCACTTCTCCAATTTGAGGCCTACTGACTGTGGGGTTTAGATTCTTCATGTGGATTGGGGTCATGAGAAAACCCAAGCACCAATGGGCTAGACTCTGAAGGGCTTTGAAGAACTCATTTGACCCAAAGATTCCTATTCTCACCTTATGGAGGTCAGGAAACTTACAGAGGAAGGCGAGAGACTTCATCCATAATGAATGCTCTTTTGGCCATTTTGGTTTTGGATGCACACATGGCATCTTTCTTTAGATCCATCAGGTGCTGAGAATCTAAGCCACAGCCTCACACAGGGCCAACAGGCTGATTCAGACACATCCCTTTCGAAATCAATTACTCAAAGAGGGACAGGTGATGCCCATTCATTTGCATTAGAGAACTGTTTTATTCAGGCTTCACAACGGGGTGGCCTTGGCAAAGACCTTCCTGACATTTAGTGCTATAGAACAATAGGTAAGCAAAAGTCCCAAAGCAGGGTTTCTCCACTGAGACTTTTCCTGGTAACACTGATATCTGAGTTTTCTGAGATTCTCGCCATTCCCTTCAGCTATCCAGTACATGGCCAAGTCACAGAGCTTGGAGGTGGTACCTATCTTGGTCACAAAATCATGAGCCTATTCTGGAGAGTGGCCAGAATTCAGGAAGAAAACAGGAACTTAGGAAGATTGCAGGTCTTGCCCACAAATAAGGCAATCCACTGTCCTTTTATAAATTGGGCAGCGTGAATGTTGGGAAGCTTTCTCCTAGACAGGACACATCCATTGTTGCATTTTCTTTTGTAATGTCTACACTCACGGACAAAGTGGGATACACAGACATAGAAACACTTGCCTTGTCAAATGACTTAATAGAAACAGTCCACTCCAAAACAAACAAACCAACTTTCCTACGTATTCTCAGAACATGAGACAAAACCACAAACCCACACTCATTCCCACAAATGCACCTCCTTCCCCCAAGAAGGTCTGTTACTAACCGGAGTGTCCTCTGCCTGGTGAGCCATTCTTTGTTCACCCGAAATGGCCTGTCTGTTCTCAAATCTGGACTCCTTGGCCCACTCTGTGAAGTTGTCAGGAGCCAGCTTTGAGCCGCCACTACCTGCTTTCTCAGGAAAGACACCTCTTCAGATTTTTTCTGGCATTTGGCCATCTTCACATCTGTAGGTACCAAGAAAGACTGACTCTTTCCATGATAAATCCAAACAAGTGAGATCTCTGTGACTGTTACTGGGCCTGGCCCTGGGTGCCTGGTTTCCGGGATCCCAAGTTCAGAGAGTTCCATCCCAAAGAAGTGAGGTAGGTCACTTCCTTCATGAACTGAATGAGCTCACAGCCTTGGCAAACACTTTGTCCTAACAGTTTCTTCCTAGGGTCCCATGAGATGGAGGCTGCCCCTACTTCCTGTGACACTTTCACAAGTTAGAATGATATATCAACCATAGGTACTCGGGGAGAGATCTCCACACAGGCTTGGTTTTGTCCATTTTGTCTACATTAAAATGCGAGAGGCTTATTCAGACACATCTCTTCATCCTGACAAGGTTATTTGCCATGGAAAATGACTTTTGGTCTCTCAGGTCCTTCATAGCATTCTATATCTTCTTCAGGGATAATTTCTGCATGGATCTTTGAGATTCTCAGCAGGTGGAAGATCCCCTATATTCCTGTATTGTAAGACCAACTCTATCCCTGCACTGCTGTAAAGTTAGATTGAGGGAACAGTGTATGGTTAGTGTTAATATCATGTTCTATTTGGGTTAGGAATCATTCTGCTGGATGAATAATGGTATTGGGAACCTGAGATATTTACAAGAATATATAGCTGAAATATAAGTATGGAAACAGAAATCTAGGGAAGACTTGAAGCCAAGTAGGACATTGGGCCCTTGAGTAGCATACTTTGCTTTGAATTATATTCTGCACAGATGTCTCAGATAAATCGATATACAATGAAATAGGATCTTATACACTGGATGATTGAATAACATACAGAATATCCAATAAAAAAGGGATAGTCTGTAGGATTAGCAAGATAGTCAGTAGATTTAGAAAGAAGAGTTAGTATAGCATTTGTACCAAAAGTTCTTTACAAATAAGGTTTCGGGTAGAGAGTGAATGTAAATGTCAGCACAATGACGAATTGGGGAAAATATGTAGGAAAGCAGATATAAATAGAGACATTAGGAAGTCAGTAAAAGTATAAAGTGTGTAATTTGTTTAGACATTTTCAACGGTTTGAGTCTGAATATATAATCTTAGGCAGAAACTAATATGTTGTCACAAATTGGATTGACTTTTGAGAGCATTAGGTAACCAGGACATGGATGTTTTTATTAATCCATGCTCACTTTTTATTTAGGCTTTGGTAAAATCATAAGTGTGACCTTTGCATTTTGTGTCCAGAATATTATTGTGATAAAATGTATATGTAGATCAGGTGACATGAGTATTCCTTCCACCATTTCTGGGAGCACTATTTTGAAGAAATATAAATTAGTATTGGGGGTACAAAGGGGTATAACCTGTGTCATAGAATATATTGATAATGCATCAATTGACCATCATGTGAATAAATAATATAACTGGTTCCACTTTAAATAATGGATTGAATTGATATCTGAAAATATAAAAGAAATCTCACATTGATATACAATCATTCACTGCAACCAGTTATACATCTAATGGTAATATTATGGTTGTGGTTTATCCTGAAAGGTGTGTGAGTTTTGTTTCAAAAGTGATTATGGAAATCAAAAATAATGTGTTTGGAAAGAAGTCTCATGAAAAGAATAGTCAAGAAACCTGTAAGAATACATGTGTTCTCAAGCAGGAAGTGATTGAACATTATATATCATACTATATATAATGTGCATAAACTGCAGAAATAGTAATGTACCGGTGATGAATAAAAATGAACATCAAAATACACATCATGTCCCATAGGAATCTACTTGCATTGATGTTAATCTGGGTCAGTTACTGTAGAAATATTAGGATTTTTATGCACCATTCACTGAAGTTACTTTTCAGTACTAGGAAAAAAGTATGTATTTAAGTTGGATGAATATTTCTGAGAACAATCTTGTGAAAATTTGATTATAAATCCACATAAATCACAAAAAATTATGAACACAAAAGTCACATGGACATTAAAATGTAGCAATATATATGCCAATTTAAATCCATCTTGAAATATATATCATCCACTGATCCAAAACTATTTATTTAATGAACTTGAATTTATGTATAATGTTGTTCAGCTAGGAAGCTACCCCATAGATTTAATTTTCTGTTCCAACAGTGTTTAGGAGGAGTGATCTCCTAAATGTGTATGCAAATATGTGCTACACAAAAATCTTCCCACTCTCATCCAGAACAATGCCTTGATATTACCTTCACCCCAAGTAAAACACAGTTGGAGGACAAGAGTTAGAAAATCTGTGAATACATATCTGGAATGTAAAATGGTCAGGAGTTCACAACCTTGCAGGTTGTAGAGGAGTTTCCAAAAGTAAAGGACAGGCTTGATAGACCCAACCTATCTTTTATTAGAATTGGGGAGCCATCTTGCCAGAAAGCCGTGAAAAGATAATTTGGGCTTTACTATAAATTACTGCAAATTCTGAACATGCTTGGAATGCGTGCCCGTGCCTTGAACTCATCCATGCCTGGCTCTCTGACCAGATAACAGTGCTCTCTGAAACATTAGTGACACCTAATAAATATTGGCCTTCCCAGGACAGACAACGACACTCTCTGAGTCTCTAATGGTCCTCATAATTTCTGATGTTGGGGCCAGCAAAAAAAAATGTAAACTACCATTAGTGTGATGCTTTCAAAGTTCTGTTATCTGTAACCCCCTTTTTGTGTAACTTTCTGGGCTATATAGCTGGGCTGTAGGAAAGGTGGTGTTGCTGTCTTGTTCCCGCCATTTTTGGAGGGAGAGGCAGCCTGGCCGGTTTTAATAATAAGCTTGCCTTAATTTGATTTTAATTGGAGTCAGTGGTCTTTTCTTGCATCCTAGTCCAACATTTTGGAGTTCCCCAGTGAGATGACCCTGCCCGACCAGATCACAAGGCCAGACTGCTGAAAATTCTGAAGCTGGCCTTCCCTCCAGGGCTACGGGCTGGGGAGCCACTCTAGGGGGTGCACAACTTGAGATGTTCCAAGGCCTTGGAGTGAACCGTCGGTCTGGGGAGCACTGCAGTGAACCACCGCACTGAAACTATTAGCAAGCACCTGGTGGAGGAGGCCTCCATAGGTTAGTGGCACCTTGGTAACATCTTATATCTGGTTAAGGGAGATCTCTTCTAATGACAGAGAGGTGGCCTGGGGAGGCTCACATACACTCCTGTCCAGGACAGTAATGAGAATCGTTCTGTCCTCTGTTCCGTTCTGTAGGGAATTCCTTTCAAGGTTAGAGAGGTGCCGAGGAACACGCACGTGCTCCTACCCCAGAGCTTTAGCAAGACGTTGAATTGCTCCTCTGTTTTTCTGTTTTGGCACCGGGATTCTGTTTTTTTTTTTTTTTTTTTTTTTGTGTGTGTGTTTTGTTCTGTATTCTATATGTTTTTTTGTTTTTGTGCATTTTGTTTTGTGATTTCTGTGATAAAATCTTAAGGATATTGAACGTGAAAATGGGTAACAAAGCAAGTAAGCCTGACACCCCTTTGGACTGTGTTTTAAGGAACTGTGATGAACTTTACCACCATTTGTTAAGCAGAATGAGAGAAGCCCCTAGCTGGCTGCCTGGAGCACACCCAGTGCAGATGGCAATGCCTGCTGGGGAATGAAGAACTGAGTATCTCCCAGCATCTGCCAAAGCCCTGTTTATTCAGGGAATTCCCTCCTTCGTTCCCTGCACTGTAAGGATAATGCCGCCTCTGTCTTCTTAAAAAAAAGAGAAAAACAAAAAGGGGACACTAAATGCAGTAAAGTCACCATGGAGACACTTTATTTTACATTTCAGGTTGCTCCTCTGTGAAAACATTTGGTCCCCTTGTGGGGACATCTGTGGTGCCACTGGGGAAGCAGATTTTTCTCTTATTTGCTCTGTTTTAAAGGGTTCTGTCTGTCAGCCATTGTCTGGAGTTCATTTCTGCCTGTCTTGTGCCTTTTTTCTGGCCCTTTAAGACATGTGCAATAATGTGTTAATATTATAAATTGTTTCTTGGAAATGGTCTTAGCTGAATTTGTGTCTAAATGATGATGTTTCATTGTACCAATCTGGTATCTGAATGGGTTTTTGAAGCATTTCACAATCTTGCAGTTAAAAGTCGGGTTTAGGTAATTGTTTAGTTTATGGTTTCAGATAATTCATGCCAGAGAACATAAATACTTAGGATGGAAAACTAAAGAACTCTACTTCCAAGTTGGCAAGTAACTTCCCAATCATTCAGACTTTTTTTCACCAATTTTAAATTAGGTAGCCTGGGAAAATGTCACTGTGTGTACCAGTGCATTAATTTGGACAAGGATACTAAATCATAGTATGATATCTGTTGACAAAACAACTTGTGAAGATATAAAATTTTGTGAATTGTATCTTAAACTTGTATCATAATTTTCAACATCCTAACCTGAAAATAATGGTTAAAATACCTTAGGCCTAAGGTTTCTGCTCAGAATAGCCATTTTTTCCTGCTTCTTCCAGACCTCAGCCAGGGATTATTTTGAAATGCAAATGAAAGAAGCCTGTAAGCTTAGTAGGAGACTTATTTGAGGCCTAAGGAAAAAAAAAGTAAAATGTATGGTATTTACTTATTACTGGCCAGTCATTTTTTCTAGGACTCATATTTTTTTTCTTAGATTCTTTATTTATTTTTTGAGCTCATGATTTTGCTCCTACAGACCTAGGTTAATGTTTTTCTGATCAGTAATATCTTTGACCAACTGTGGAATTTTTAAATCATTGCAGTGGAGATTTCACCTGTGAAAAGCTACAAGGCCTTCACTTTTATTATGTGTGCACAATTTGTTATGTGTTGTATGTCTATATATGTATACATATGTCCGTATATCATATATATGATACACAAATTAACATATATAAGGAGCACTCATATTACAAAGCACTCATAAAAACAGTTTTAAAAAGTGGATCCAAAGATCTTTAATTCACGTGATTTAAATGTTTCAATTTAAATTGGGTAAACTGATAAATATAAATTTCTTTAAATTTAAGCTTACAAGTTTTTCTAGGTGTTCAAAAATCTAATAAAGTATTAATGTCTACAAAAGGTCTAATATGCCTATGTTCCAGGACTTTTCTTTCAATCAAAAAAATGGCTTACACTGTTCAAAACATTTGTCTAATATTTTGATAAATAAGTAAAGTAAATTTGATATGGGATTACTCATTCATGAGTACTTTTGTTTGATATCTGATTGATATACTAAGGTCTGTATAAGTTTGTACTAAAGTCTGTATAAGATTGTAAAAATCAGTCATGTGTTAAAGAGACAAAAATTTCTTAAACATAAGTTTACCCATAACATTTAGTTTATTAAGATTTAAATTTTCTAGAGCAGGCAACCATAAAAATTAAACAACTGTTTAATTAAGAACTGTTATTTTAGAGCACTGTACTGCCATTTCTTTAAAAGCTAAACTTGGTTAATGTAGAAACATCAATGTAATTGTGATGCTATTAATGTGCTCATATCTTCCAGTTATAAAACTCTATAAGGTAGAAACTTTAAAAGAGCATTATATCAAGCAGGTGTTCTGAAGTTGTATGGTAAATAAAATATATATTGGGGATTTATTTACCTGTTATCAATAATATATGTAAAGTTTTATGTTACTTTTTACATTGTGGAACAATTTAAATGTATTTTTAAGTTAATGAGACCCTAATCTATGTAAAGGTTAAAATCTTTCAGCCGTACTTTAATTCATGTTTTAAATGTGATATCATATGGTGTGAGCTAATGTTCATGTGACCTCAAAAAATTTATGTAAACTTTGTAAAATGATATTTAAAAAACAAAGATCAGCTTTAGAACTAAAGCATTTAAGGTTTATAAGGAGCCCTGCTTACCTGAGATAAGACTCTGTGTCCCATCTTACTACATGTGAGAATGACTACGAAAGCAGTAGGTCAGATTTTATTTCATTTAAAGTTATGTTCAAATTTTTTTTTCTGTCAAGATTACTAGGATCTCAAAAAGATGATATAATATATAACTCACCCAAAAAATTCAGGGTAGCTATTACATGAACTAAGTATTTTTACTCTTGTTAAAAAAATTTTATTTTTTAATTTCCTTATAAGTGATCTAAAGATTTCCTGTTGGTGTTTTACAGAAGTGTTGCTTTAAGAACACAACATGGGTTAATTTAAGATAATAAGTCATCAACTACAAGACAGACAGAATAATAAGATCCCAATTAATAATATATAAATAATTATAAACTTATAGACATTAAAGCACAGTACTCTTAATATATGGCTGTTAAAATTCATTTGCTGGTTGTTTCAGATTAGGATTGAAAATTAAAGTTAAATAAAAAGGTCCAAAAAAAGACGATATTTGACTCTTGCCCTCTGAGTCAGTCTGAATCCAGGGAACAAGGGATTTCTCTATGAGCTTTGCAACTCTGGGCCACATAACCTCCCGATCAGAGAGATTAATGAGACCACTGGAGAACAGAAAGCCAATCAGTGCATTTGCTACAAAGAGGTGAGTCATCAGGAAAGGGAGACATCCCTGATGCTTCTGAGGGAAGCCACATGGTCAAGCAAGACCTGGACCCACATAGCTCAAATTGCACTAGCAGAACTGAGAAGCTGCTCTCAAGTATCCCAAAAAATGACTCCCATAAAAGCTCAGCTGACTGCTAACAATAGATAGAAACAAAAGTCAGTTTGACTGCTTCATCTTAAACACTTAGCAAAGACAGTTAAAACCAAAATACAGCCAATCCTGGGCATTTTAAATAATAATAATAATAATAATAATAATAATAATAATAATAATAATAATAATAATATTTTAAGGTATACACTTTATGTTAGCCTCCCAAAATAAGTAAAACTGTTGGCTACAAAGAAGGATTCTCAGAGAGGAATGCCTGATAACTATAAAAATAGACTATCAAGAGGAGCTTCCAGAGGCAGAAGTTTTTAGTTTAAGGCCTACAGATATTCCTAACCTACACAGGTAAGCTTGGTGTTTGCTAGTACAATTATCCAGCCCTGAGTAACAGAATTAAATGTTTCTCTATTAAACACAGAGGTCATACTAGTGAAAGGATTCTGCAAAATCAGATGACATTAAATTATTAAACTGTATATTATGGGGAGGGACAACTGTATCACTAAAAGTTAAATATTAAGTTCACAGTCCTGATAATTGGGGATATTAAAGACTGGTGAGGGTACTTCATACAGTGACATGATAAAGCTACTGCAACATTTATTCAATACTCATGTTTTTTGTTTCTCTCATAGAAGAACCCATCCCCAGATGACTTTACAACCTGTTCTTCCTCAACAAGACTTCAAAAAGAACTGACTTCAAAAAGGCAACTCATGTCCCTCATGCCATGCACACTCATGTCACCCTTTCTCAGCTGAGAAAAAGCCAAAATGAGAGACGACTCTCTACTTACACCAATGGAGCCAAAAATAAATAGACTATCAATATAAGTAATTAATTAAGTCAGGTAATATCAGGGAGACTGGTTTTCGGTGAGTTCTAAAAATTTGGTGACTGTTAACTGAGGGATTAAAATTTCCTCAGTGCTTTTCCACTAACCTATCAAGGATTACAAAGGGACACATAAGAAAAGGGGGGAATGATACACCCAACCTTACCTTTTATTAAAATTGGGAGCCATATTGCAACAAAGCCATGAAAAAATAATTTTGGCTTTACTGTAAATTACTGCAAATTCTGAACCTGCTTGGAATGACTGCCCGTGCCTTGAACTCACCCGTGCATGGCTCTCTGACCAGATAGCAGCCCTCTCTGAAACTTTGTCACACCTCATAAATATTGGCCTTTTGTGGCCAGACAATGACCCTCTCTGAGGCTCTAATGGTCCTCATAAATTTTGATGTTGGGGCTAGCAAAAAAAAAAATGTAAAAATGTAAACTCCCATTAGTGTGATGCTTGTCAGAGTTCTATTATCTGTTACCCCATTTTTGTGTAACTTTCTGGGCTACAAACCTGGGCTGTAGTAAAGGTGGGGTTGCTCTCTTGTTCTCGCAATTTTGGGAGGGAGTGGCAGCCCAGCCAGTGGAAATAATAAGCTTACTTTAATTTGATTTTAATTGGAGTCAGTGTTCTTTTCTTACATCCTGGTCTAAGAGGTAAACACCCCACAAACATAGAGCTCTGCTGGCCTAAAGACTTCTTGAGAAACTGCCTCTACTTTAAATATATTTTGTTGTCAGAAGGTTTAGCTTCTTTTCTAGTGAGACCATCAAAGCTGGGTCTGCATCTATGTGAATGGAGAGCATGGTTTCTTATTTTCCAATGAACATGAGGCAGCAGTGCTGAATTATCTCTTGGTAGGTAAACTGTGGCCATTGGGGGCTAAGTGTCTCCCTGTGTGGACTGTGAAGCCATTTGATCATCCTCCATTTTTGTGGTGTTTCTTGGTGCTGCACTGGGAGTTTGGTATTTGCTTCATGAAATACAAGGAGTTCAACTGCGACACAGTGCTGGAGGGAGTTCTGTCATGTGTGGTGGGTCAGAAACTGCAGGAGAATGCACCAACCAGGCTTCTATTTCACAAAGCTTTTTCCTTGACCATACCCACGTGATTCTGAACATTGCCTTGAAACCTCTCCATATAATAAGATGCCTTAACATGTAAGGTTCTGCTGGATGCACCATGGCAGCCAAAAGGCATTTGGAAGTCAATTGGAAATCCACACGGCCCCACCTCAGATATTTTATCACACATCTGCACACCACTGCTCTGGGACCACTATTCAGCAGTGCAAATTACTGGCATCTCTGTTCTTCACCATTTTCATGAAACCCAGTCAATCAAGGCACTGTCTGGTACACTCATGATCAGCAACAGGAGATCCAAAGGTTCTCCAGTGCCACCTGGTCATGGGAGTTTTAAAAATTTCAGGGTGTTTATCTAGCCACTTTTCAAGGATGAAGTTGGAGAAACTGTGGGTTTCAATTCATTCAGGAACCATTTAATGTTGAGGAACCTCATTTCAATGAATGCTCTGGAGAACTCTCAAAGGCAAGGCTTCCCAAAGAGTAGCCAAACGGTCACATGAAGCCCAGCCCATTGAGGTCTACAATGTGAGGTCCATGTGTGTTTTGACTATCAACTATGCCTGTCAAGTCTTTCATAATAAAATCATGTGATATCCTGGCTGAGATTCCCAGTGATCAGTCGAAAGCCACTCTTGGCCTAGATTTCAGTTTCCAAGGGCGACTCTCATGCGTGGCATTCTAAAATCGCAACACAATTCATGACAATACTTCTCTGAGGTCAGTTTCAGAACTCAGTCTCTAAGGGGAATCATACCAAAGTTCCAGCCCTGGTGGATCCAGTCATTTCTTCCAACTGCTACACAAATGAACACAATTAAAACCAAAACACTCCCACATGGTCCTCACCTTCTTCCATATAGACACTCATTATAACCTCTGGCTGGAGGTTTCCATGAGGGGTGCAGCACAAGACGGTATCCAAAACAAGCTCCCTTGTCCCTTATTTGCTTAAAGTCAGCTAGGCCTGGACAACATTCCTGTGAACCAGGAGTGATAAAATAAGCCTGGGCTTAATACTGCTCTGCTTCTCCAATTTGAGGCCAACTGACTGTCAGGTATAGATTCTTTATGTGATTTGGAATAATGAAAAAACCCAAGCTCATATGGGCTAGCCTCTCCAGGGCTTTGAAGAACTCATTTGACTCAAAGGATCCATATTCTCCCTTGATGGAGATCAGAAACCTATCAGAGTAAGGCAAGATACTCCATACACAGTGACTGATCTTTTTGCCATTTTGGTTTTGAAAGCACACATGGAATCTTTCTTTAGTTCCAACAGGTGCTGAGAATCTAAGCCACTGCCTCACACAGGGCCAAGTGGCTGATTCAGACACATCCCTTTCCAAAGCAATTAAGCAAAGATACACAGGTGATGACCATTCATTTCCATTTGAAAACTGTTTTCTTAAGGCTTCACAAATTGGTGGACTGAGGCAAAGACCTTCCTGACACTCAGAGCAACAGAAAAATAGGTAAGCAAAAGGCCCAAAGCAGGGTTTCTCTACTGAGACTTTCTTTGTCACACTGTTATCTGAGTTTTCTGAGATGCTTGCTATTCCCTTCAGCTATCCAGTACATGGACATGTCACAGAGCTTGGAGGTGGTACATATCTTGGACAGAAAACCATGAGCCTACTCTGGAGAGTGGCCAGAATTCAGGAAGAAAACAGGAACTTCAGAAGATAGTGGGTGTTGCCCGTCCCTAAAGCAACCTGCAGTCCACTCATAAATTGGACAGGATGAATGTTGGCAAATTTTCTACTAGACAGGACACATCCATTGATGCATTATCTTTTATAATGTCTACAACCACGGACACAGTGGGATACACAGGCATACAAACAATCGCCTTGTCAAATGACTTACTATAAACAGTCCACTCCAAAACAAACAAACCGCCTTTCTTACCTATTCTCAGAACATGAGACTAAACACAAAATCACAACCACACCCACAACGACACCTCCTTTATTCAAGTAGGTCTGTGACTAATTGGAATGTACTCTGACTGATGGGCCATACTATGTTTCCTTGAAATGGCCTGTCCTTCTCAGATCGGGTATCCTTGGCCAACACTGTGAAGTTTTCAGGAGCCAGTGGTGAGCCACTACCTGCTTTCTAAGGAAATTCCCCTTTTCAGAACTCTCCTGGCATTTGGCAATCCTCACATCAGTAGGTACCAAGGAAGACTTACTCTGTCCTTGGTTATTCCAAACAACTGAGCCCACTGGGAAAGAAACTGGGACTGACTCTGGGTGCCTGGCTTCCTGGATCCCAAGTTCAGAGAAATCCGTCATCAAGGAAGAGAGGTAGGTCACTTCATTCAGGAACTGAATGAGGTTACTGCCGTGGCAACCACTTTGTCCTAACAATTGCTTTCAAGGGTCCCATGAGATGGAGGCTGCCCCTACTTCCTGTGACACTTTCACAAGTTAGATTGGTATATCAACCATTGGCACCTGGGAACAGCTCTCCACACAGGCCTGGTTTGGTCCATCTTCTCTACATTAAGAAGAGAGAAGCTGATTCAGACACAACCCTTCATCCTGACAGGTTGTTTGCCATGGAGGATGACTTTTGGTCTCTTAGGTCCTCCATAGCTGCTTACAACTTCTCCAGGAATCATTTCTTCATGGACCTTTGAGTTTCTCAGCATGTGGAAGATCCCCTATATTCCTGTATTGTAAGACCAACTCTATCCCTGCTCTTCTGTAAAGTTAAATTGACTGAACAGTGTATGGTTAGGTTAACTAACAGGTTCGATATGGATTAGGAATCTTTCTGCGCGATGAATAATGGTATTGGGAAACTGCGATATTTACAAGAATATATAGGTGAAATATAAGTATGAAAACAGAAATCTAGCTAAGATATGAAGCCCAAAAGGGCATTGGGCCCTTGATTGGGATACGTAGCTTTGAATTATGTTCTGCACTGATGTGTCAGGTAAATCGATATACAATGGCTTAGGTCCTTGTACCATGGATGATTAAATGTAGAAGAGAACTTCCAGTCAAAAGGGATAGTCGGTAGGATTCGGAAGATTCTCAGTAGGTTTAGAAAGAAGAGTGAGTATAGGATTTGGACCAAATGTTGTTTAGCAATAGGGTTTCCGGTAGACAGTGAATGTTAATGTCAGCACAAGTGAAGAGACTGTCACAATGATGAACTGGGGAAAATAGTTAGGAAAGCTGATATCAATAGAGACATTACGAAATCAGGCAAAGTATAAAGTGAGTGATAGGATTAGATATTTTCAACAGGGTTGAGTTTGAATATATAATCTAAGAAAGAAACAAATATGTAGTGACCAATAGGATTGACATTTGACAGCATTAGGCAACCTGGACATGGATGTTTAGTAATCCATGCTCACTTTTCATTTAGTCTTTGCTACAATCTTAAGTGTGACCTTTGCTTTTTTTGGCCAGAATATTACTGTGATAAAACGTACATGTAGATCAGGTGACATGACTCTTTCTTCCACCATTTCTGGCAGCAACATTTTCAAGACGTTAAATTAGTAATGGGGGTAAAAAGAGGTGTACCCTTGTCTGTGCATATAGAGATACTGCATGAATAGACCATATTGTGAATAAATAATATATCTGGTTCTGACTTTAAATAATGGATTGAAATTATATCTGAAAAAATACAGGAAATCTTATATTGACATACAAACATTCATTCCAACCAGTTATATATCTAATGGCCACATTAAGTTTATGGTTTATCATGAAGGGTGTGTGAGTTTTGCTTCAAAAGTGATTATGGAAATCGAAAATAATGTGTTTGGAAAGAAGTCTCATGAAAAGACCAGTCAAGAAACCTGGAGGAATACATGTTTCATGACGCAGGAAGTGATTGTGAAACAAATGCGTATAAATTTGTGAACTTGTGGATGAAGTATATATTTCCTATGATTTGTAAAAACTGAAGAAATAGTAATGTACCAGTGTTGAATGAAAATAAACGTCAGAATACACAACATGTCCCATACGAATCTACTTGATTGATGTTAATCTGGGTCAGTTACTGTACAAATATTAGGATTTGTAAGCACCATTTACTGAAGTTAGTTTTCAGAACTATGAAACAAATGTGTATTTCAGGTGGATGAATATTTCTGAGAATAATTTTGTGAAAAGTTTATTATAAATCCACATTTTTGAACATGGATGAACTTAGGGAGTGTATTTAAGAAACATATATTTCATATTTTAAAAATCAGGACAGTGTGTGTATATATATATATATATATATATATATATATATATATATATATATATTCATAATCATATATATGTGTATATACATATATATGTGTCTATATATATATATACACACACACACACACACACACACACACACACAAAACACACACACAGACATTTAAATGTAGTTATATATATGCCAATCGAAGTTCATCATAAAATATATAGCATCCACAGATGCGAAAATATTTATTTTACTGAACAAGGATTTATGTATAATGTTGTTCTACTAGAAAGCTCACCCATAGTTTGAATTTTCAGTTCCAACAGCGTTTAGAGGAGTGATCTCTTCTCACAAGTTGTATCTGCCAAGTCAGTCACCTCACAAAAATGAACGTGTGATACCAGGTAGAATTCTATATAAGCATATAAAAATAAATGTGCTGAATAGGCTACAGAGAAAGGGAGAGGAATTTACATATTTGTTAACTTTAACAACACATGGAAAACTATTTCAATTAAAAATTGACTAGATTTATAACACCTACCCTTTATCATGCAAATGGCAAGTCCAACTATACCCCATGCCTCCTCTAAACTGCTTGTATTTCTATTATGTTTGGGTTGTTTTTCTCCATCATGTTTGGATTAGTAGACAGAGTATAGTAGGGTATGGGTTATTGTCAGGGATTCAGTATATTCAATGGAATATAGGAAAATGAATCCAATGTGTATAAAATATATGCTACACAATTATCTTCCCACTCTCATCCAGAACAATGCCTTTACATTACCTTCACCCCAAGTAAGACACAATTAGAGTAGAAGAGTTTGAAAATCCGTGAATGCATATCTGGGGTGGAAACAGTACTAAGAAACAAATAAGTATTTCAGGTGGATGAATATTTCTGAGAATAATCTTGTGAAAAGTTGATTATAAATCCACAACATAAATATGAATGAATTTAGGAAGTGTGTAATAAGACACATATTTCATGTTTTGAAAAATCTTGAGAGTGTATCTATATATATATATATATATATATATATACATATTTATATACACAAACAGAGAGAGACATTAAAAATTGCAATATATATGCCAAACGAAATTCACCATGAAATGTATATCATCCACAGATCCAAATATATTCATTTTACTGAACATTGATTTATGTATAATGTTGTTCAACTAGGAAGCTCACTCACATTTGAATTAAATGTTCAAGCAGCATTTAGGAGGAGTGATCTCTTCTTCCAATTTGTATCTGCCAAATCAGCCACCTCACAAGAATGTACGTGTGGTACCAGGTAGGATTCTATATGTGCATATAAAAATACGTGTGCTGAATAGGCTACAGAGAAAGGGGGACAGGAATTCATTATTTGTTAACTTTAAAAACGCATGGAGAACTATTTCAACAAATAATTGACTAGATTTATAACTGCTACACTATACCATGCAAAAGGCAACTCCAACTATAAAACATACCTCCTCTAAACTGCCTGTATTTCTATTCTGTTTGTGTTATTTTTCTCCATCATATTAGGATTAGTAGTCAGAGTCTAATAGGGTATATGTTAGTTTCAGGGATTCAGTATTTCTAATGGAAAATAGGAAATTGAATCCAATGTGTATGCAAATATGTGCTACACAACATTCTTCCCACTTTCATCCAGAACAATGCCTTGACATTACATTCTCCTCAAGTAAGACACAATTAGAGGATAAGAGTTAGAAAATCTGTGAATATATATCTGGAATGGAGAATACTCAGGAGTTTACAACTTTGGAGGTGGTAGAGAAGATTCTAAAAGTAAAGAACAGGGTAAACATTCCAGAAACATGCAGCTCTGCTGGCCTACATACTTTTTGAGAAACTGCCTTTAAGGGTGGGCACTTGAAATATTTGAAGTTCTGAGGAGATTTAGTTCATTTGTAGAGAGACCATCAAAGCTGGGTCTGCATCTATGTTACTTGGAGGACATGGTTTCTTATTATCCAATGAACATGAGGCAGCATTGCTGAATTCTCTCTTTGTAGGTAAACTATGGACACTGGGGTCTAAGTGTCTTTCAGTGTGGACTGTGAAGCCAATTGGTCATCCTCCACTTTTCGTGGTGTTTCTCACTGCTCCACTGGGAGTTTGGTATTTGCTTCAAGAAATACAAGGAGTTAAAATGGGACAGAGTGGTGGAGGGAGTTCTTTAAGGTGTGGTGAGTCAGGGTCTTCAGGAGAATGCACCAACCAAGGTTCTATCCCACGTAGATTGCCCCCTTGAGAATAGCAATATGATTCTGAACATTGCAGTGAATCCTCTCCATATAACAAGATGCCTTTACATATATGGGTCTGCTGGCTGCACCATGTCAGTCACAAGCCATTTGGAAGCCAATGGCTGATCCACATGGCCACAACACAGATGTTTTATCACACAATTGCATACCACTGCTCTAGGCCAACTACTCACCAGGCTCCAACTTACTGGCATATCTGTTCTACACCATTTTCATGAAACAAAGTCAATCAAGGCAGTGTCTGGTATACTCAGGATCAGAAACAGGACATCCAAAGTTTTTTCAGTGCCAGCTGAACATGAAAATATCAAAAATTTTATGGTAATTGTCTAGCCATTTTTCACGGATGAAGTTTGCGGCTCTGAGGGCTTCAATTAATTCAGGAACCATTAAATGGTGAAGAAGCTAATTTCAATGAAAGCACTGGAGCACTCTCACAGGCATGGTTTCCCTAAGGGTGGCCAAAATGTCACATGAAGCCAGGCCCATTGAGATCTACAATGTGAGGTTCATGTGTGTTTTAAACTCAAATATGGCTGCCAAGTCTTTAAGAAAAATTGTATGTAATATCCGGGCTGAAATTCCCAGTGTTCTGTGGAAATCCAACCTGGGCCTAGATCTCAGGTTCCAAGGGCGACTCTCATGTGTGGCCTCCTAAAATCCCAACACAATTCATGGCAATATTTCTCTGAGGTCAGTTAAAGAACTCAGTCTCTAAGGGGATTCACACCAGAGTTCAAGCCCAGTGGAACAGTCATCTCTTCCAACCGCCACACAAATGACCACAATTAAAACCAAAACACTCCCACATGGTCCTCATCTTCTTCCATATAGACACTCCTTATAACGTCTGGCTGGAGTTTTCAATGAGGTCCACAGCCCAAGTCAGTGTCCAAATTAAGGTCCTGTTCCCCTCATTTGTCTAACATCAAGGTGGCCTGGACACACTTCCTGTAAACCAGGAGTGATCAAATAGGCCTGCCATTAATACTGCTCGGCTTTTTCAATTAGAGGCCTTCTGACTCTGTGGTTTAGATTCTTTATGTGAATTTGAGTCATGAGAAAACCCAAGCCCCTCTGCAGAGATTTGAAGAACTCATTTGGCCCAAAGGATTCCTATTCTCCCTTCATGGAATTCAGGATCCTAACAGAGGAAGGTAAAAGAATTCATTCACAATGAGTGAATATTTGCCATTTTGGTTTTGGATGGACACATGGGATCTTTCTTTTAATCCATCAGGTGCTAAGAATCTAAGCCACTGCCTCACACAGGGCCAAGAGGCTGATTCAGACACATCCTTTTCCAAAGCAATTAAGCAAAGAGCCACAGGTGATGCCCATTCACTTCCATTTGAAAACTGTTTTCTTCAGGGTTCACAAAGGTGTGGCCTGAGGCAAAGACCTTCCTGACACTCAGAGCAACAGAAAAATAGGTAAGCAAAAGGCCCAAAGCAGGGTTTCTCTACTGAGACTTTCTTTGTCACACTGATATCTGAGTTTTCTGAGATGCTTGCTATTCCCATCAGCTATCCATTATATGGCAATGTCACAGAGCTTGGAGGTGGTACATATCTTGGACAGAAAACCATGAGCCTGCTCTGAAGAGTGGCCAGAATTCAGGAAAAAAACAGGAACTCCGGAAGATAGTAGGTGTTGCCCGTCCCTAAAGCAACCTGCAGTCCACTCATAAATTGGGCAGGATGAATGTTGGCAAGCTTTCTACTAGACAGGACACATCCATTGATGCATTATCTTTTATAATGTCTACAACCACGGACACAGTGGGATACACAGGCATACAAACAATCGCCTTGTCAAATGACTTACTATAAACAGTCCACTCCAAAACAAACAAACCGCCTTTCTTACCTATTCTCAGAACATGAGACTAAACCACAAAATCACAACCACACCCACAACGACACCTCCTTTATTCAAGTAGGTCTGTGACTAATTGGAAGGTACTCTGACTGATGGGCCATACTATGTTTCCTTGAAATGGCCTGTCCTTCTCAGATCGGGTATCCTTGGCCAACACTGTGAAGTTTTCAGGAGCCAGTGGTGAGCCACTACCTGCTTTCTCAGGAAATTCCCCTTTTCAGAGCTCTCCTGGCTTTTGGCAATCCTCACATCAGTAGGTACCAAGAAGACTTACTCTGTCCTTGGTTATTCCAAACAACTGAGCCCACTGGGAAAGAAACTGGGACTGACTCTGGGTGCCTGGCTTCCTGGATCCCAAGTTCAGAGAGATCCGTCATCAAGGAAGAGAGGTAGGTCACTTCATTCAGGAACTGAATGAGGTTACTGCCGTGGCAACCACTTTGTCCTAACAATTGCTTTCAAGGGTCCCATGAGATGGAGGCTGCCCCTACTTCCTGTGACACTTTCACAAGTTAGATTGGTATATCAACCATTGGCACCTGGGAACAGCTCTCCACACAGGCCTGGTTTGGTCCATCTTCTCTACATTAAGAAGAGAGAAGCTGATTCAGACACAACCCTTCATCCTGACCAGGTTGTTTGCCATGGAGGATGACTTTTGGTCTCTTAGGTCCTCCATAGCTGCTTACAACTTCTCCAGGAATCATTTCTGCATGGACCTTTGAGTTTCTCAGCATGTGGAAGATCCCCTATATTCCTGTATTGTAAGACCAACTCTATCCCTGCTCTTCTGTAAAGTTAAATTGACTGAACAGTGTATGGTTAGGTTAACTAACAGGTTCGATTTGGATTAGGAATCTTTCTGCGCGATGAATAATGGTATTGGGAAACTGCGATATTTACAAGAATATATAGGTGAAATATAAGTATGAAAACAGAAATCTAGCTAAGATATGAAGCCCAAAAGGGCATTGGGCCCTTGATTGGGATACGTAGCTTTGAATTATGTTCTGCACTGATGTGTCAGGTAAATCGATATACAATGGCTTAGGTCCTTGTACCATGGATGATTAAATGTAGAAGAGAACTTCCAGTCAAAAGGGATAGTCGGTAGGATTCGGAAGATTCTCAGTAGGTTTAGAAAGAAGAGTGAGTATAGGATTTGGACCAAATGTTGTTTAGCAATAGGGTTTCCAGTAGACAGTGACTGTTAATGTCAGCACAAGTGAAGAGACTGTGACAATGATGAACTGGGGAAAATAGTTAGGAAAGCTGATATCAATAGAGACATTACAAAATCAGGCAAAGTATAAAGTGAGTGATAGGATTAGATATTTTCAACAGGGTTGAGTTTGAATATATAATCTAAGAAAGAAACAAATATGTAGTGACCAATAGGATTGACATTTGACAGCATTAGGCAACCTGGACATGGATGTTTAGTAATCCATGCTCACTTTTCATTTAGTCTTTGCTACAATCTTAAGTGTGACCTTTGCTTCTTTTGGCCAGAATATTACTGTGATAAAACGTACATGTAGATCAGGTGACATGACTCTTTCTTCCACCATTTCTGGCAGCAACATTTTCAAGACGTATAAATTAGTAATGGGGGTAAAAAGAGGTGTACCCTTGTCTGTGCATATAGAGATACTGCATGAATAGACCATACTGTGAATAAATAATATATCTGGTTCTGACTTTAAATAATGGATTGAAATTATATCTGAAAAAATACAGGAAATCTTATATTGACATACAAACATTCATTCCAACCAGTTATATATCTAATGGCCACATTAAGTTTATGGTTTATCATGAAGGGTGTGTGAGTTTTGCTTCAAAAGTGATTATGGAAATCGAAAATAATGTGTTTGGAAAGAAGTCTCATGAAAAGACCAGTCAAGAAACCTGGAGGAATACATGTTTCATGACGCAGGAAGTGATTGTGAAACAAATGCGTATAAATTTGTGAACTTGTGGATGAAGTATATATTTCCTATGATTTGTAAAAACTGAAGAAATAGTAATGTACCAGTGTTGAATGAAAATAAACGTCAGAATACACAACATGTCCCATACGAATCTACTTGATTGATGTTAATCTGGGTCAGTTACTGTACAAATATTAGGATTTGTAAGCACCATTTACTGAAGTTAGTTTTCAGAACTATGAAACAAATGTGTATTTCAGGTGGATGAATATTTCTGAGAATTATTTTGTGAAAAGTTTATTATAAATCCACATTTTTGAACATGGATGAACTTAGGGAGTGTATTTAAGAAACATATATTTCATATTTTAAAAATCAGGACAGTGTGTATATATATATATATATATATATATATATATATATATATATATATATATATATATATATTCATAATTATATATATGTGTATATACATATATATGTGTCTATATATATACACACACACACACACACACACACACACACACAAAACACACACACAGACATTTAAATGTAGTTATATATATGCCAATCGAAGTTCATCATAAAATATATAGCATCCACAGATGCGAAAATATTTATTTTACTGAACAAGGATTTATGTATAATGTTGTTCTACTAGAAAGCTCACCCATAGTTTGAATTTTCAGTTCCAACAGCGTTTAGAGGAGTGATCTCTTCTCACAAGTTGTATCTGCCAAGTCAGTCACCTCACAAAAATGAACGTGTGATACCAGGTAGAATTCTATATAAGCATATAAAAATAAATGTGCTGAATAGGCTACAGAGAAAGGGAGAGGAATTTACATATTTGTTAACTTTAACAACACATGGAAAACTATTTCAATTAAAAATTGACTAGATTTATAACACCTACCCTTTATCATGCAAATGGCAAGTCCAACTATACCCCATGCCTCCTCTAAACTGCTTGTATTTCTATTATGTTTGGGTTGTTTTTCTCCATCATGTTTGGATTAGTAGACAGAGTATAGTAGGGTATGGGTTATTGTCAGGGATTCAGTATATTCAATGGAATATAGGAAAATGAATCCAATGTGTATAAAATATATGCTACACAATTATCTTCCCACTCTCATCCAGAACAATGCCTTTACATTACCTTCACCCCAAGTAAGACACAATTAGAGTAGAAGAGTTTGAAAATCCGTGAATGCATATCTGGGGTGGAAACAGTACTAAGAAACAAATAAGTATTTCAGGTGGATGAATATTTCTGAGAATAATCTTGTGAAAAGTTGATTATAAATCCACAACATAAATATGAATGAATTTAGGAAGTGTGTAATAAGACACATATTTCATGTTTTGAAAAATCTTGAGAGTGTATCTATATATATATATATATATATACATATTTATATACACAAACAGAGAGAGACATTAAAAATTGCAATATATATGCCAAACGAAATTCACCATGAAATGTATATCATCCACAGATCCAAATATATTCATTTTACTGAACATTGATTTATGTATAATGTTGTTCAACTAGGAAGCTCACTCACATTTAAATTAAATGTTCATTCAGCATTTAGGAGGAGTGATCTCTTCTTCCAATTTGTATCTGCCAAATCAGCCACCTCACAAGAATGTACGTGTGGTACCAGGTAGGATTCTATATGTGCATATAAAAATACGTGTGCTGAATAGGCTACAGAGAAAGGGGGACAGGAATTCATTATTTGTTAACTTTAAAAACGCATGGAGAACTATTTCAACAAATAATTGACTAGATTTATAACTGCTACACTATACCATGCAAAAGGCAACTCCAACTATAAAACATACCTCCTCTAAACTGCCTGTATTTCTATTCTGTTTGTGTTATTTTTCTCCATCATATTAGGATTAGTAGTCAGAGTCTAATAGGGTATATGTTAGTTTCAGGGATTCAGCATTTCTAATGGAAAATAGGAAATTGAATCCAATGTGTATGCAAATATGTGCTACACAACATTCTTCCCACTTTCATCCAGAACAATGCCTTGACATTACACTCTCCTCAAGTAAGACACAATTAGAGGATAAGAGTTAGAAAATCTGTGAATATATATCTGGAATGGAGAATACTCAGGAGTTTACAACTTTGGAGGTGTTAGAGAAGATTCTAAAAGTAAGGGAAAGTGTAAACATTCCACAAACATGCAGCTCTGCTGGCCTACATACTTTTTGAGAAACTGCTTCTAAGGGTGGGCACTTGAAATATTTGATGTTCTGAGGAGATTTAGTTCATTTGTAGAGAGACCATCAAAGCTGGGTCTGCATCTATGTTACTTGGAGGACATGGTTTCTTATTATCCAATGAACATGAGGCAGCGGTGCTGAATTCTCTCTTTGTAGGTAAACTATGGACACTGGGGTCTAAGTGTCTTTCAGTGTGGACTGTGAAGCCAATTGGTCATCCTCCACTTTTCTTGGTGTTTCTCGCTGCTCCACTGGGAGTTTGGTATTTGCTTCAAGAAATACAAGGAGTTAAAATGGGACAGAATGGTGGAGGGAGTTCTTTAAGGTGTGGTGAGTCAGGGTCTTCAGGAGAATGCACCAACCAAGGTTCTATCCCACGTAGATTGCCCCCTTGAGAATAGCAATATGATTCTGAACATTGCAGTGAATCCTCTCCATATAACAAGATGCCTTTACATATATGGGTCTGCTGGCTGCACCATGTCAGTCACAAGCCATTTGGAAGCCAATGGCTGATCCACATGGCCACAACACAGATGTTTTATCACACAATTGCATACCACTGCTCTAGGCCAACTACTCACCAGGCTCCAACTTACTGGCATATCTGTTCTACACCATTTTCATGAAACAAAGTCAATCAAGGCAGTGTCTGGTATACTCAGGATCAGAAACAGGACATCCAAAGTTTTTTCAGTGCCAGCTGAACATGAAAATATCAAAAATTTCATGGTAATTTTCTAGCCATTTTTCACGGATGAAGTTTGCGGCTCTGAGGGCTTCAATTAATTCAGGAACCATTAAATGGTGAAGAAGCTAATTTCAATGAAAGCACTGGAGCACTCTCACAGGCATGGTTTCCCTAAGGGTGGCCAAAATGTCACATGAAGCCAGGCCCATTGAGATCTACAATGTGAGGTCCATGTGTGTTTTAAACTCAAATATGGCTGCCAAGTCTTTAAGAAAAATTGTATGTAATATCCGGGCTGAAATTCCCAGTGTTCTGTGGAAATCCAACCTGGGCCTAGATCTCAGGTTCCAAGGGCGACTCTCATGTGTGGCCTCCTAAAATCCCAACACAATTCATGGCAATACTTCTCTGAGGTCAGTTAAAGAACTCAGTCTCTAAGGGGAATCACACCAGAGTTCAAGCCCAGTGGAACAGTCATCTCTTCCAACCGCCACACAAATGACCACAATTAAAACCAAAACACTCCCACATGGTCCTCATCTTCTTCCATATAGACACTCCTTATAACGTCTGGCTGGAGTTTTCAATGAGGTCCACAGCCCAAGTCAGTGTCCAAATTAAGGTCCTGTTCCCCTCATTTGTCTAACACCAAGGTGGCCTGGACACACTTCCTGTAAACCAGGAGTGATCAAATAGGCCTGAAATTAATACTGCTCAGCTTTTTCAATTTGAGGCCTTCTGACTCTGTGGTTTAGATTCTTTATGTGAATTTGAGTCATGAGAAAACACAAGCCCCTCTGCAGAGATTTGAAGAACTCATTTGGCCCAAAGGATTCCTATTCTCCCTTGATGGAATTCAGGATCCTAACAGAGGAAGGTAAAAGAATTCATTCACAATGAGTGAATATTTGCCATTTTGGTTTTGGATGGACACATGGGATCTTTCTTTTGATCCATCAGGTGCTAAGAATCTAAGCCACTGCCTCACACAGGGCCAAGAGGCTGATTCAGACACATCCTTTTCCAAAGCAATTAAGCAAAGAGCCACAGGTGATGCCCATTCATTTCCATTTGAAAACTGTTTTCTTCAGGGTTCACAAAGGTGTGGCCTGAGGCAAAGACCTTCCTGACACTCAGAGCAACAGAAAAATAGGTAAGCAAAAGGCCCAAAGCAGGGTTTTTCTACTGAGACTTTCTTTGTCACACTGATATCTGAGTTTTCTGAGATGCTTGCTATTCCCTTCAGCTATCCATTATATGGCAATGTCACAGAGCTTGGAGGTGGTACATATCTTGGACAGAAAACCATGAGCCTGCTATGAAGAGTGGCCAGAATTCAGGAAGAAAACAGGAACTCCGGATGATAGTAGGTGTTGCCCGTCCCTAAAGCAACCTGCAGTCCACTCATAAATTGGGCAGGATGAATGTTGGCAAGCTTTCTACTAGACAGGACACATCCATTGATGCATTATCTTTTATAATGTCTACAACCACGGACACAGTGGGATACACAGGCATACAAACAATCGCCTTGTCAAATGACTTACTATAAACAGTCCACTCCAAAACAAACAAACCGCCTTTCTTACCTATTCTCAGAACATGAGACTAAACCACAAAATCACAACCACACCCACAACGACACCTCCTTTATTCAAGTAGGTCTGTGACTAATTGGAAGGTACTCTGACTGATGGGCCATACTATGTTTCCTTGAAATGGCCTGTCCTTCTCAGATCGGGTATCCTTGGCCAACACTGTGAAGTTTTCAGGAGCCAGTGGTGAGCCACTACCTGCTTTCTCAGGAAATTCCCCTTTTCAGAGCTCTCCTGGCATTTGGCAATCCTCACATCAGTAGGTACCAAGGAAGACTTACTCTGTCCTTGGTTATTCCAAACAACTGAGCCCACTGGGAAAGAAACTGGGACTGACTCTGGGTGCCTGGCTTCCTGGATCCCAAGTTCAGAGAGATCCGTCATCAAGGAAGAGGGGTAGGTCACTTCATTCAGGAACTGAATGAGGTTACTGCCGTGGCAACCACTTTGTCCTAACAATTGCTTTCAAGGGTCCCATGAGATGGAGGCTGCCCCTACTTCCTGTGACACTTTCACAAGTTAGATTGGTATATCAACCATTGGCACCTGGGAACAGCTCTCCACACAGGCCTGGTTTGGTCCATCTTCTCTACATTAAGAAGAGAGAAGCTGATTCAGACACAACCCTTCATCCTGACAGGTTGTTTGCCATGGAGGATTACTTTTGGTCTCTTAGGTCCTCCATAGCAGCTTACAACTTCTCCAGGAATCATTTCTGCATGGACCTTTGAGTTTCTCAGCATGTGGAAGATCCCCTATATTCCTGTATTGTAAGACCAACTCTATCCCTGCTCTTCTGTAAAGTTAAATTGACTGAACAGTGTATGGTTAGGTTAACTAACATGTTCGATTTGGATTAGGAATCTTTCTGCGCGATGAATAATGGTATTAGGAAACTGCGATATTTACAAGAATATATAGGTGAAATATAAGTATGAAAACAGAAATCTAGCTAAGATATGAAGCCCAAAAGGGCATTGGGCCCTTGATAGGGATACGTAGCTTTGAATTATGTTCTGCACTGATGTGTCAGGTAAATCGATATACAATGGCTTAGGTCCTTGTACCATGGATGATTAAATGTAGAAGAGAACTTCCAGTCAAAAGGGATAGTCGGTAGGATTCGGAAGATTCTCAGTAGGTTTAGAAAGAAGAGTGAGTATAGGATTTGGACCAAATGTTGTTTAGCAATAGGGTTTCCGGTAGACAGTGAATGTTAATGTCAGCACAAGTGAAGAGACTGTCACAATGATGAACTGGGGAAAATAGTTAGGAAAGCTGATATCAATAGAGACATTACGAAATCAGGCAAAGTATAAAATGAGTGATAGGATTAGATATTTTCAACAGGGTTGAGTTTGAATATATAATCTAAGAAAGAAACAAATATGTAGTGACCAATAGGATTGACATTTGACAGCATTAGGCAACCTGGACATGGATGTTTAGTAATCCATGCTCACTTTTCATTTAGTCTTTGCTACAATCTTAAGTGTGACCTTTGCTTTTTTTGTTCAGAATATTACTGTGATAAAACGTACATTTAGATCAGGTGACATGACTATTTCTTCCACCATTTCTGGCAGCAACATATTCAAGACGTATAAATTAGTAATGGGGGTAAAAAGAGGTGTACCCTATGTCTGTGCATATAGAGATAATGCATGAATAGACCATACTGTGAATAAATAATATATCTGGTTCTGACTTTAAATAATGGATTGAAATTATATCTGAAAAAATACAGGAAATCTTATATTGACATACAAACATTCATTCCAACCAGTGAAATATCTAATGGCCACATTAAGTTTATGGTTTATCATGAAGGGTGTGTGAGTTTTGCTTCAAAAGTGATTATGGAAATCGAAAATAATGTGTTTGGAAAGAAGTCTCATGAAAAGACCAGTCAAAAAACCTGGAGGAATACATGTTTTATGAAGCAGGAAGTGATTGTGAAACAAATGCGTATAAATTTGTGAACTTGTGGATGAAATATATATTTCCTATGATTTGTAAAAACTGAAGCAATAGTAATGTACCAGTGTTGAATGAAAATAAACGTCAGAATACACATCATGTCCCATACGAATCTACTTGATTGATGTTAATCTGGGTCAGCTAATGTACAAATATTAGGATTTGTAAGCACCATTTACTGAAGTTAGTTTTCAGAACTATGAAACAAATGTGTATTTCAGGTGGATGAATATTTCTGAGAATAATTTTGTGAAAAGTTTATTATAAATCCACATTTTTGAACATGAATGAACTTAGGGAGTGTATTTAAGATACATATATTTCATATTTTAAAAATCAAGTCAGTGTATATATATATATATATTCATAATTATATATATGTGTATATATATACACATATAATTATATATATGTATATATATATATACACTCACACACACACACACACAAAACACACACACAGACATTAAAATGTAGGAATATATATGCCAATCGAAGTTCATCATAAAATATATAGCATCCACAGATGCAAAAATATTTATTTTACTGAACAAGTATTTATGTATAATGTTGTTCTACTAGAAAGCTCACCCATAGTTTGAATTTTCAGTTCCAACAGCGTTTAGAGGAGTGATCTCTTCTCACAAGTTGTATCTGCCAAGTCAGTCACCTCACAAAAATGAACGTGTGATACCAGGTATTCTATATAAGCATATAAAAATTCATGTGCTGAATAGGCTACAGAGAAAGGCAGAGAGGAATTTACATATTTGTTAACTTTAACAACACATGGAGAACTATTTCAATTAAAAATTGACTAAATTTATAACACCTACCATTTATCATGCAAATGGCAAGTCCAACTATACCCCATGCCTCCTCTGAACTGCTTGTATTTCTATTCTGTTTAGGTTGTTTTTCTCCATCATATTTGGATTAGTAGACAAAGTATAGTAGGGTATGCGTTATTGTCAGGGATTCAGTATTTTCAATGGAATATAGGAAAATGAATCCAACGTGTATGAAATATATGCTACACAATTATCTTCCCACTCTCATCCAGAAAAATGCCTTTACATTACCTTCACCCCAAGTAAGACACAATTAGAGTAGAAGAGTTTGAAAATCCGTGAATGCATATCTGGGATAGAAACAGTACAAAGAAACAAATACGTATTTCAGGTGGATGAATATTTCTGAGAATAATCTTGTGAAAAGTTGATTATAAATCCACAACATAAATATGAATGAATTTAGGAAGTGTGTAATAAGACACATATTTCATGTTTTGAAAAATCTTCAGTATGTATATATATATATATATATATATATATATATATATATATTTATATACAGACAAAGAGAGAGACATTAAAAATTGCAATATATATGCCAAACGAAATTCACCATGAAATGTATATCATTCACAGATCCAAATATATTCATTTTACTGAACATGGATTTATGTATAATGTTGTTCAACTAGGAAGCTCACTCACATTTGAATTATCAGTTCAAGCAGCGTTTAGGAGGAGTGATCTCTTCTTCCAATTTGTATCTGCCACGTCAGCCACCTCACAAGAATGTACGTGTGGTACCAGGTAGGATTCTATATGTGGATATAAAAATACGTGTGCTGAATAGGCTACAGAGAAAGGGGGACAGGAATTCACTTATTTGTTAACTTAAAAATCGCATGGAGAACTATTTCAACAAATAATTGACTAGATTTATAACTGCTACACTATACCATGCAAAAGGCAACTCCAACTATAAAACATACCTCCTCTAAACTGCTTGTATTTCTATTCTGTTTGTGTTATTTTTCTCCATCATATTAGGATTAGTAGTCAGAGTCTAATAGGGTATATGTTAGTTTCAGGGATTCAGCATTTCTAATGGAAAATAGGAAATTGAATCCAATGTGTATGCAAATATGTGCTACACAAAAATCTTCCCACTTTCATCCAGAACAATGCCTTGACATTACATTCTTCTCAAGTAAGACACAATTAGAGGATAAGAGGTAGAAAATCTGTGAATATATCTGGAATGGAGTATTCTCAGGAGTTTACAACTTTGGAGGTGGTAGAGAAGATTCTAAAAGTAAGGGACAGGGTAAACATTCCACAAACATGCAGCTCTGCTGGCCTAAATGCTTTTTGAGAAACTGCCTCTAAGGGTGGGCACTTGAAATATTTGATGTTCTGAGGAGATTTAGTTCCTTTGTAGAGAGACCATCAAAGCTGGGTCTGCATCTATGTTACTTGGAGGACATGGTTTCTTATTATCCAATGAACATGAGGCAGCGGTGCTGAATTCTCTTTGTAGGTAAACTATGGACACTGGGGTCTAAGTGTCTTTCAGTGTGGACTGTGAAGCCAATTGGTCATCCTCCACTTTTCGTGGTGTTTCTCGCTGCTCCACTGCGAGTTTGGTATTTACTTCAAGAAATACAAGGAGTTAAAATGGGACAGAGTGGTGGAGGGAGTTCTTTAAGGTATGGTGAGTCAGGGTCTACAGGAGAATGCACCAACCCAGGTTCTATCCCACGTAGATTGCCCCCTTGAGAATAGCAATAAGATGCCTTTACATATATGGGTCTGCTGGCTGCACCATGTCAGTCACAAGCCATTTGGAAGCCTATGGCTGATCCACATGGACGCAACACAGATGTTTTATCAGACAATTGCATACCACTGCTCTAGGCCAACTACTCACCAGGCTCCAACTTACTGGCATATCTGTTCTACACCATTTTCATGAAACAAAGTCAATTAAGGCAGTGTCTGGTATACTCAGGATCAGAAACAGGACATCCAAAGTTTTTTCAGTGCCAGCTGAACATGAAAATATCAAAAATTTCATGGTAATTTTCTAGCCATTTTTCACGGATGAAGTTTGCGGCTCTGAGGGCTTCAATTAATTCAGGAACCATTAAATGGTGAAGAAGCTAATTTCAATGAAAGCACTGGAGCACTCTCACAGGCATGGTTTCCCTAAGGGTGGCCAAAATGTCACATGAAGCCAGGCCCATTGAGATCTACAATGTGAGGTCCATGTGTGTTTTAAACTCAAATATGGCTGCCAAGTCTTTAAGAAAAATTGTATGTAATATCCGGGCTGAAATTCCCAGTGTTCTGTGGAAATCCAACCTGGGCCTAGATCTCAGGTTCCAAGGGCGACTCTCATGTGTGGCCTCCTAAAATCCCAACACAATTCATGGCAATACTTCTCTGAGGTCAGTTAAAGAACTCAGTCTCTAAGGGGAATCACACCAGAGTTCAAGCCCAGTGGAACAGTCATCTCTTCCAACCGCCACACAAATGACCACAATTAAAACCAAAACACTCCCACATGGTCCTCATCTTCTTCCATATAGACACTCCTTATAACGTCTGGCTGGAGTTTTCAATGAGGTCCACAGCCCAAGTCAGTGTCCAAATTAAGGTCCTGTTCCCCTCATTTGTCTAACATCAAGGTGGCCTGGACACACTTCCTGTAAACCAGGAGTGATCAAATAGGCCTGCCATTAATACTGCTCGGCTTTTTCAATTAGAGGCCTTCTGACTCTGTGGTTTAGATTCTTTATGTGAATTTGAGTCATGAGAAAACCCAAGCCCCTCTGCAGAGATTTGAAGAACTCATTTGGCCCAAAGGATTCCTATTCTCCCTTCATGGAATTCAGGATCCTAACAGAGGAAGGTAAAAGAATTCATTCACAATGAGTGAATATTTGCCATTTTGGTTTTGGATGGACACATGGGATCTTTCTTTTAATCCATCAGGTGCTAAGAATCTAAGCCACTGCCTCACACAGGGCCAAGAGGCTGATTCAGACACATCTTTTTTCAAAGCAATTAAGCAAAGAGCCACAGGTGATGCCCTTCATTTCCTTTTGAAAAAATATTTTCCTCAGGCTTCCCAAAGGGGTGGCCAGAGGCAAAGACATCCTGAGATTCAGGGCAACAGAACAATAGGTTAGCAAAAGAGCCAAAGCAGGGTTTCTCCACTGAGACTTTTCTGGTCACACTGATATCTGAGTTTTCTGAGATGTTGGCCATTCCCTTCAGATATCCAGTACATGGCCATGTGACAGAGATTGGAGGTGGTACATATCTTGGACACAAACCCAAGAGCCTATTCTTAAGAGTTGTCAGAATTCAGAAAGAAAACAGGGACTTAAAAAGGTAGTAGGTGTTTCCTATCGATATGGAAACCACGCTCCATTCATTAAATGGGCAGGATGAATACTGGAAAGCTTTCTACTAAAGAGGACACATGCATTGATGCATTCTCTTTTATAATGTATACAACCACGGACACAGTGGGATACACAGAAATAGAAACACTCACCATGTAAAACGACTTACTAGAAACAGTTCACTCCAAACCAAAGAAACCTCCTTTTCTACCTATTCTCAGAACAGAGACAAAACCACACACCCACACTCAAAAAGACACCTCCTTCCCCAAAGTAGGGCTGTGATTATCCGGAGTGTCCTCTGACAGGTTTGCCATACTATGTTCCCCTTTAATGGTCTGTCCTGTCTCAGATCTGGTCTCCTTGTCCAACTCTGTGAAGCAGTCAGGAGCCAGGGGTGAGCCACTACATACTTAGTCAGGAAAGGCCCATGTTCAGATCTTTCCTGGCATTTGGCCATCCTCACATCAGTCAGTACCAAGAAGACTGACTCTGTCCTTGGTGATTCCAAACAAATGAGACCACTTGGACTGGGACTGGGACTGGCTCTGGTGCTTGGTTTCCTTGGTCCCAAGTTCAGAAAGTTCCATCAACAAGGAAGTGAGGTAGGTCACTTCCTTCAAGAACTGAATGAGGTCACTGCCTTGGCAACCACTTTGTCTAACAGTTGCTTCCAAGGGTCCCATGAGATGGAGGCTGCCCCTACTTCCTTTGACACTTTCACAACTTAGAATGGTATATCAACCTTAGGCACCCGGGAACAGCTCTCCACACAAGCCTGGTTTGGTCCATCTTCTCTACATTAAGAAGAGAGAGGCTGATTCAGACACAACCCTTCATCCTGACCAGGTTGTTTGCCATGGAAAATGACTTTTTGTCTCTCAGGTCCTTCATTGCTGCCTACATCTTCTCCAGGGATCATTTCTGCATGGACCTTTGAGGTTCTTAACAGGTGGAGCATCCCCTACATTCCTGTATTGTAAGAACAATCTGTCTCTGCTCTTCTGTAAAGTTAGATTGAGTGAACAGTGTATGGTTAGGGTTAATTTCATGTTCGATTTGGGTTAGGAATCATTCTGCTGGATGAATAATGGTATTGGGAACCTGTGATATTTATAAGAATATCGAGGTTAAATATATGTATGAAAACAGAAATTAAAGTAAGATTTGAATCCCAGAAGGGCTTTGGGCAGTTGATTGGGATATTTAGCTTTGAATTGTGCACATATGTCTCAAATAAATGGATATACAATGGCAGAGGAACTTGAACCTTGGATGATTGAATGCTGAAGAGAACATCCAAGTCAAAAGGGATTGTCGGTAGGATTAAGAAGATAGTCATTATGTTTAGCAAGTAGAGTTAGTATAGGATATGTAACAAAAGTTTTTTAGCAATTTTTTTTCGGGCAGTGAGTGAATATAAATGTCAGCACATATGAAGAAATCAGACACAATGATGAAATGGGGAAAATTTGTAGAAAAGCAGATATCAATAGAGACATTAGGAAATCAGGCAAAGTATAAAGTGAGTGATAGGATAAGACATTTTCAACAGGGTTGAGATTGAATATCTAATCTTAGGAAGAAACAAATATGTAGGTCACCAATAGGATTGACATTTGAGAGCATTAGGCAACATGGACATGGATGTTGTTAGTAATCCATGTTCACTTTCCATTTAGACTTTGGTACAATCCTAAGTGGGACCTTTGCATTTTGTTTCCAGAATATTACTGTGATAAAATGTGTATGTAGATCAGATGACATGATTATTTCTTCCACCATTTCTAGGAGCAGTATTTTGAAGACGTATAAATTAGCATTGGGGGTAAAAAGAGGTGTACCCTGTTTCTATGAATATACAGATAATGCATGAATAGACCTTAATTTCAATAAATAATATAACTTGTTCCACTTTAAGTAATGGATTGAATTGATATCTGAAAATATATAAGAAATCTTATATTGATATGCAATCATTCATGACAACCAGTTATACACCTAATGTTAATATTAGGTTACGGTTTATCATGAAGTTTGTGTGAGTTTTGCTTCAAAAGTGATTATGAAAATCGAAAATAATGTGTTTGGAAAGAAGTCTCATGAAAAGGCCAGTCAAGGAACACCGAGGAATTCATGAGTTCTGAAGAAGGAAGTGATTGAAATTGAAAAAAATGACGATAAATTTGCTTACTTGTGGATGAAATATTATAATATGATGTGAATAAACTGAAGAAATAGTAATGTACCAGTGCTGAATAAAAATGAACATCAAAATACACATCATGTCCCACAGGAATCTACTCGCATTGATGTTAAACTGTGTCAGTTACTGTAGAAATATTAGGATTTCTTTGCACCATTCACCAAAGTTAGTTTTCTTTTTTTTTAATTTTTATTTATGCTTGTTCAAAACATTACATAGTTCTTGATATATCATATTCCACACTGTGTTTCAAGTAGGTAGTGAACTCCCATTTTTACCCCGTAAACAGATTGCAGAATCACATCAGTTACACATCCATTGATTTACATATTGCCATACTAGTGTCTGTCGTATTCTGCTGCCTTTCCTAACCTCTACTATCCCCCTCCCCTTACCTCCCCTCCCCTCTTCTCTCTCTACCTCTTTACTGTAATTCATTTCTCCCCCTTGTATAATTTTTTCCTTTCCCTCACCTCCTCTTGTATGTAATTTATATAACCCTGAGGGTCTCCTTTTATTTCCATGCAATTTCCCTTCTCTCTCCCTTTCCCTTCCTCCTCTCATCCCTGTTTAATGTTAATTTTCTTCTAATTCTATTCGTCCCTACTCTGTTCTTAGTTACTCTCTTTATATCAATAAAGACATTTGGCATTTGGTTTTACGGATTGGCTAGCTTCACTTAGCATAATCTGCTCTAATGCCATCCATTTCTCTGCAAGTTATATCATTTTGTCATTTTTTAATGCAGAGTAATATTCCATTGTGTATAAATGCCACATTTTTTATCCATTCATCTATCGAAGTGCATCTAGGTTGGTTCCACAGTCTTGCTATTGTAAATTGTGCTGTTATGAACATCAATGTATCAGTGTCCCTGTAGCATTTTTTTTAGGTCTTTAGGGAATAGACTGAGAAGGGGAATACCTTGGTCAAATGGTGGTTCCATTCCCAGTTCTACAAGAAATCTCCATACTGCTTTCCAATTTGGCTGCACCAATTTGCAGTCCCACCAGCAATGTACAAGTTTACCCTTTTCTCCACATCCTCACCAGCACTTGTTGTTGTTTGAGTTCATAATAAATATCTGGAATGGAAAATGCTCAGGAGTTCACAACCTTGAAGGTGGTAGAGGAGTTTCCAAAAGTAAGGGACAGGGTAAATACCACAAACATGGAGCTGTGTCGGCCTTAAGACTTCTTGAGAAAATGCCTCTGAGGTTGGGCACTTGAAATATATGTTGTTGTCAGGAGCTTTAGCTTCCTTTGTAGTGAGACCATCAAAGCTGAGTCTGCATCTATGTGACCTGAAGAACATGGTTTTTTATTTTCCTATAAACACGAGGCAGCAGTGCTGAATTCTCTCTTTGTAGGCAAACTGGGGCTACTGGGGTCTATGTGTCTCCCCGTGTGGACTGTGAAGCCATTTGATCATCCTTCACATTTCGTCATGTTATTTGATGCTGCACTGAAAGTTTGGTATTTACTTTACGAAATAAAGGAGTTTAACTGCGATACAGTGCTGCAGGGAGTTCTGTCACATGTTGTGGTCAGGATCGGCAGGAGAATGTACCAAGCAGGCTTCTATCACACATAGTTGCCCCCTTGACCATAGCAATATGATTCTGAACATTGCCCTGAAACCTCTCCATTCAACAAGATGCCTTTACATCCAAAGGTCTGCTAGCTGCACATGTCAGTCACAAACCATTTCTAAGCCAATGGCAGATCCACGTGGCCGCACCACAGATGTTTTTTTCACACACCTACACTCTACTGCTCTTGGCCCACTACTCAGCAGGCTCCAACTTACTGGCATCTCTTTTCTACACCATTATCATGAAACTCAGTCAAACCAGACACTGTCTTGTATACTCATGATAAGCACCAGGACATCAAATGGATTTCCAGTGCCAGCTGGTCATGGAAATTTCAAAAATTTCATGGTATTTTCTAGCCATTTTTCAAGGATGAAGTTGGAGGTACTGTGGGTTTCAATTCATTCAGGAACCATTAAATGTTGAGGAAGCTCATTTCAATGGAAGCTCTAGAGAACTCTCACAGGCAAGTCCTCCGAAAGAGTGGCCCAATGTCACATAAAGCCAGCCACATTGAGGTCTACAATGTGAGGTCCATGTGTGTTTTGACTCTCAACTATTGCTTCCAAGTTTTTCAGAATATAATCAAGTGATATCCTCGCTGAGATTCCCAGTGCTCTGTGGAAAGCCACCCTGGGCCTAGATCTCAGTTTCCAAGGGTGACTCTCATGTGTGGCCTCCGAAAATCCCAACACAATTCATGGCAATACTTCTCTAAGGTCAGTTCCAGAACTCAGTCTCCAAGGGGAATCCCACAAGAGTTGAAACCCAGGTGGACACAGTCATCTTTTCCAACTGCCACACAAATGACCACAATTGAAACCAAAACACTCCCACATGGCCCTCATGTTTTTCCATATAGACACTCATCATAACCTCTCGCTGGAGGTTTCCATGAGGGGCGCAGACCAAGACACCGTCCAAAATAAGCTCCCTTGCCCCTAATTTGCCGAAAGTCAGGGTGGCCTACACACCCTTCCTGTGAACCAGAACTGATCAAATAGGGATGTAGTTAATACTGTTCTGCTTTTCCAATTTGAGGCCTACTGACTGTCAGGTATAGATTCTTTATGTGATTTGGAGTCATCAGCAAACCCAAGCACTTCTGCAGGGGTTCAAAGAACTCATTTGAACTAAAGGATCCTGATTCTTACTTGATGAAGGTCAGGAATCTAATAGAGGAAGGCAAGAGACTCATTTGCCATTTCTGTTTTGAGTGCACACATGGAATCTATCTTTAGATGCATCAGGTGCTGAGAATCTAAGCCACAACCTCACACAGAACCAAGAGGCTGATTCAGACACATCCTTTTACAAGGCAATTAAGCAAAGAGCAACAGGTGATGCCCATTCATTTTCATTTGAAAACTCTTTTCTTCAGGCTTCACAAAGGGGTGGCCAGAGGCAAAAACCTTCCTGACATTTAGGGCAACAGAAAAACAGGTAAGCAAAAGACCCAAAGCAGGGTTTCTCCACTGAGACTTTCCTGGTCACACTGATATCTGAGTTTTCTGAGATGCTCCCCATTCACTTTAGCTATCAAGTACATGGTCATGTCACAGAGCTTGGAGGTTGTATATATCTTGGACACAAAACCATGAGCCTATTCTGGAGAGTGGCCAGAATTCAGGAAGAAAACAGGATCTTAGGAAGATAATAGGTTTTGCCCATCCAGAAGGCAAGCCGTGGTCCATTCATCAATTGGGCAGGATGAATGCCAGGAAGCTTTCTACTAGACAGGACACATCCATTAATTCATTCTCTTTTCTAATGTCTACAACCACAGACACAGTGGGATACACAGACATAGAAACACTCACATGTCAAACGACTTACTAGAAACAGTGCAATCCAAACCAAACAAACCGCATTTTCTACCTATTCTCAGAACATGTGACAAAACCACAAAACCACAACCACTCCCACAAAGGCACCTCCTTCCCCCAAGTAGGTCTGTGAGTATCCAGAGTGTCCTCTGACTGGTGGGCCATACAATGTTCTCCCGAAATGTCCTGTCCTGACTCAGATCTGGTCTCCTTGGCCAACTCTGTGAAGTTGTCAGGAGGCAGCGGTGAGCCACTACCTGCTTTCTCAGAAAAGGTCCCTCTTCAGAGCTCTCCTGGCCTTTGGCTATCCTCACATAGGTAGGTACCAAGAAAGACTGACCCTGTCCTTGGTAAAACCGAACAAGTGAGCCCACTGGGACTGGGACTGGGACTGGCTCTGGGTGCCTGTCTTCATGGATCCCAAGTTCAGAGAATTCCTTCACCAAGGAAGTGACGTAGGTCACTTCCTTCAGGAACTGAATCAGGTTACTGCCTTGGCAACCAATTTGTCCTAACAGTTGCTTCCAAGAGTCCAATGAGTTGGAGGCTGCCCCTACTTCCAGTGAAACTTTCACAATTTTGCATGGTATATCAACCATAGGCACCCAAAAAAAGCTCTCCAGATAGGCGTGGTTTGGTCCATCTTCTATACATTAAGAAAAGAAATGTTGATTCAGACACATCCCTTCATGCTAACCAGGTTGTTTGTCATGGAAGATGACTTTTGCTCTCTGACGTCATTCATAGCTGCCTACATTTAATCCTGGGATCATTTCTTTAATGACCTTGGAGGTTCTCAGCAAGTGGAAGATCCCCTAATTTCTGTATTGAAAGACCAACTCTGTCCCTGCTCTTCAGTAAAGTTAGATTGAGAGAACAGTGTATGGTCAGGGTTAATAACATGTTCCATTTGGGTTAGGAATCATTCTGCGGGATGAATTATGGTATTGGGAACGTGCGATATTTATAAGAATATAAGTGAATTATAAGTATGAAAACAGACATCTAGGTAATATTTGAAGCCCAGAATTGCATTGGACCCTTAGCTGGGATTCTTAGCTTTGAATTATATTCTGCACAGATGTCTCAGATAAATCGATATACAATGGCATAATTACTTGTACCTTGGTTTATTGAATGTTGAAGAGAACATCCAGTCAAAAAGGGATAATTTGTAGGATTAGTAAGATAGTTGGTAGGTTTTGAAAGAAGAGTGAGTATAGGATTTGGATAAAAAGATCTTTAGCTGTAGGGTTTCGGATAGAGAGTGAATGTAATTGTCAGCACATGTGGAGAGTCTGTCAAAAGGATGAACTGGGGAAAAAAGTAGGAATGCAGATATCAATTGACATTAGGATATCAGGCAAAGTATAAAGTGAGTGATAGAATTATACATTTTCAACAGGCTTGAGTTTGAATATATAATCTTAGGAAGAAACAAACATGTAGTCACCAATAGGATGAACTTTTGAGAGCATTAGGCAACATGGACATGGATGTTTTCCGTAATCCATGCTCACTTTTCATTTAGGCTTTGGTACAAACATAAGTTTGACCTCTTCTTTCTGTGTGCAGAATACTACTGTGGTAAAATGTATATGTAGATCAGGTGACATGAGTATTTCTTCCACCATTTCTGGGAGCAATATTTTGAAGACGTATAAATTATTTTTGGAGGTAAAAATGGTGTACACTGTGTCTATAATTATAGAAATAATGCATGAATAGACCATACTGTAAATAAATATTATAACTGGTTCTAACTTTAAATAATGGATTGAATTGATATCTGAAAATATACAGAAAATCTTACATTGATATACAATCCTTCATTCCAACCAGTAATATATCTAATGGTTATATCAGCATTATGGTTTTTCATGAAGAATGTGTGAGTTTTGCTTCAAAAGTGATTATGGAAATCGGAAATAATGTGTTTGGAAAGAAGTCTCATGAAAAGACCAGTCAAGAAACCTGGAGGAATACATGTTTTTTGAAGCCGAAAGTGATTGAAAGTGAAACAAATGCCTATATATTTGTGAACTTGTGGATCAAATATATATCCTATGATGTGCATAAACTGAAGAAATAGTAATGTACCACTGTTACATAAAAATGAACGTCAAAATACACATCATGTCCTCTCCCACAGGAATCTACTTGCATTGATGTTAAACTGGGTCAGTTATTGTAGAAATATTAGGATAATGCCACAGTCTTGCTGGGCACAATCAGGAGCCACTTGCCAAAAGAAACGAACTTTATTTTTAGAACCACACATGCCAAACAAAACAGCCTCTCAGGAAAAACCTTCAGAGCCCCAACTGCCACCACTGGCTTCCCAAAACCTCTCCCTCCCACATGAGCCTCTCTCCGCCTCCCACAATCCTCCTGCTCTTGAGGCCGATTGGCTGGGTCATGTGGGCAAAGTCAAAAAAAGTCCCCCAATGAGCAGTTTTGTGGTCTGAAAGGGCAGGGAAACAGCCCATTGAGCATCACCGCAGAGGAGCCAATCAGCTAGTTGTTGCTGGGGCCGCTGTGAGCCAATCATCAGCCGGCAGCTGGAAGTTTGCTGGCAGCAGGAATTTTGCTGGGGCCCCTTCGGCTGTGGCTCTCAACATCTTCCCCTCTCTGTTTAAACAACACGCATGTGGCTTAGGGACCGTGCCTGCCTTAGGTTGTCCAATAGTACATATGGTCTTTACCCGTTAAGTTGGTACCATTGCAATTGGATCTTACCCGTCACTGACTACCCGTCCAGTATAGAGCCACACCTGTGGAGAGGTCTTTGTACCAGCGGGGGTGGGTGAGGTTCTTTGCCTCACCTCTGTTGGCCCCCCCAAATTTTAGCTGGACGATCATGACACGCAGAAGGGAGGAAGATACACCAAGCCAATTGACGGCTCCTTTTGGAAAAATTGTACCACCGATGACATCATCAGCAAATATACCCCAACACTACGACAAGTCGCTGCACCAACAGATAGTTCACAATGCATTTAGGTGAGTTCACATGTGTCCAGGCAAGTTCTGCAAGCAGTACAGGGATGGCTATTGCAGAAGCTGTAGATTGGAATTATCTTTGATTTCACCTGAACTGGGATGAAGATAGGAACTCTGGCAATAATGTCTAAAGAAAAAAATTATGTAACATTCCAGAAGGCAGTAAAACCAAAAAAAAAAAAAAAAAAAAACATATGTAACATTCCAGAAGGCACATCAAAAACCAAAATGGCCCAAAAAGCATTCATTGAGGATGAAGTCTCTCACCTTCCTCTGTAAGGTTCCTGACCTCCATAAAATGAGAATAGGGATTTATTGGGTCAAATGAGTTCTTCAAAACCCTGCAGAGGGTAGCCAATGGGTTATTGGGTTTTTTCATTACTCCAATTCACATCAAGAATCTATACTCCACAGACAGTAGGCCTCAAATTAGAGAAGCAGAGCAGTACTAAAGTCAGGGTTATTTGATCACTCCTGATTCACAGAATGGGTCTCCAGGCCACCTTGACTTTAGGCAAATGAGAGGAAAGGGAGATTATTTTGGACACTGTCTTGGGCTGTGCCCCTCAAGGAAACGTCAAGCCAGAGGTTATGATGAGCGTCTATATGGAAGAAGATGAGGGCCATTTGGGAGTTTTTTGGTTTTCCTTGTGGTCATTTATGTGGCAGTCGGAAGAGATGACTGGGTCCACCAGGGCTTGAACTCTGGTGTGATTCCCCTTAGAGACTGAGTTCTGGAACTTACCTCAGAGAAGTATTGCCATGATTTGTGTTGGGATTTTAGGCGGCCACCCATGAGAGTCGCCCGTTGAAACTGAGATCTAGGCCTGGGGTGGCTTTCCACAGAGCACTGGGAATCTCAGACAGAATATCATATGATATTATTTTGAAATACTTGCCAGACATAGTTGAGAGTCAAAACACACATGGAACTCACATTGTAGACCTCAATTGGCCTGGCTTCATGTGACTATTTGGCCACTCTTTGGAAAGCCTTGCCTGTGAGAGTTCTCCAGAACATTCCTTGAAATGAGCTTCCTCAACATTGAATAATTCCTGAAAGAATTGAAACAAATAATGCCTCCAACTTCATCCTTGTAAAATGGCTAGATAAATACCATGAAATTTTTGAAATTCGCATGATGAGGTGGCACTGGAGAACCTTTGATGTTCTGTTGCTCATCATTAGTGTACCAGACAGTGCCTTGATTGATTGGGTATAATGAAAGTGGTGTAGAACAGAGATGCCGGTTAGATGGAGACTGCGGAGTATTTGGCCCAGAACTGTGGTGTGCAGGTGTGTGATAAAATATTTATGGTGGTGCCATGTGGATCTGCCATTGATTTCCAAATGGCTTTTAGCTGACATGGTGCACCCAGCAGACCCTTATATGCAAAGGCATCTTTTATATGGAGAGGTTTCAGGGCAATGTTCAGAATCAGGTTGCTATGGTCAAGGGGGCAAGCTATGTGGGATAGAAGCCGGATTGGTGCGTTCTCCTGGAGACTCTGACCCACCACATGTCACAGAACTCCCTCCAACACTATGTCCCAGTTGAACTCCTTGTATTTCTTGAAGCAAATACCAAACTCCCAGTTCAGCACCAAGAAACACCATGAAAATTGAAGGATGACTAAATGGCTTCATCGTCCACACAGTTAGACACTTTGGCCCAGTGGCCTCTGTTTACCTACAAAGAGAAAAATCAGCACTGCTGCCTCAGGTTCATTGGAAAATAAGAAACCATGTTCTCCAGGTCACATAGATTCAGACCCAGCTTTGATGGTTTCACTACAAATGAAGACAAAGCTACTGACAACAACATATATTTCAAGTGCCACACCTCAGAGGCAGTTTCTCCAGAAGTCTTTTTTCCAGCAGACCTCCATGGTTGTGGAGTGTTTACCCAGTTCCTTACTTCTGGAAACTCCTCTACCTGCTCCCAGGTTGAGAACTCCTGAGAATTTTCCATTCCAGATATGTATTCACAGATTTTCTTACTCTTCTCCTCTAATTGTGTCTCACTTGGGGCAAAGGTAATGTCAAGGCATTGTTCTAGGTGAGAGTGGGAAGATTATTGCGTAGCACATATTTGCATACACATTGGATACATTATCCTATTTTCCATTTGAAATACTGAATTCCCGACACTAACCCATACCCTACTAGACTCTGACTACTTATCCTAAAATGATGGAGAAAAAGAAACCTAACAGAATAGAAATACAGGCCTTTTGTAGGAGGCATGGTGTATACTTGGATTTTCCTTCTCCTTTATCAAGGATATGTGTTATGAATCTAGTCAACTTTTCATTGTAAAATTTCTCCATGAGTTTTCAAAGTTAACACATATGTAAATTCCTGTCTCCTTTTCTCTGTAGCCTCTTTAGAACATGTATATTTTTATGCATATATAGACTCCTACCTGGTAACACACGTACATTCTTGTGAGCTCACTGACTTTGGAATATACAAATTATGAGAATAGATAACTTCCCCTAAATACTGATGGAACTGAAAATTCAACCTATAGGTGAGCTTCCTAGTGAACAACATCATACATAAATCCATGTTCAGTAAAATGAATATTTTTAGATATGTGGATGATACATATTTCATGATAAATTTTGATTGGCATATATATTGCTACATTTTATTGTTGTGTGTGTGTGTATATGTATATATATGTATATATATATATATATATATTTATATATATGTATGTATATATATATTTATATATATATATATATATATATATATATATATATATATATATATATATATATATATTCACGAGATTTTCCAGATTTTCCAAAACATGAAATAAATGTGTCTTATTATACACTCCCTAAATTCATTCAAGTTCATGTATGTGGATTTAAAATCAACATTTTACATGATTATCATCAGTCTGGCTGGGCACAATTCAGGAGCCAACTGTCAAAAGAAACGAACTTTATTTTTAGAACCACACAAACCAAACAAAACAGCTTCTCAGGAAAAACCCTCAGAGCCCAACTGCCACCACAGTCTTCCCACAAGCCTCTCCCTCAACCACAAGCCTCCTCCTTTTGAGGCCGATTGGCTGGGTCACATGGGCGGAGCCAAAAAAGTCCACCAATGAGCAGCTCCGTTGTCTGAAAGGGCAAGGAAACATCCCATTGAGCATCACCACAGAGGAGCCAATCAGCTAGATGTTGCTGGGGCCTCTGTGAGCCAATCATACACTGGCAGTTTGAATGGGCGGGGAAACAGCTCAATGAGCATCTGCAGTGAGCATCACCACAGAGGAGCCAATGAGCTAGATGTTGCTGGGGCCGCTGTGAGCCAATCATCAGCCGGCAGCTGGAAGTTTGCTGGCAGTTGGAGGTTTCCTGGGGCCCCTTTGGCTGTGGCTCTCAACATCTCCCCCTCTCTGTTTAAACAACAAGCATGTGGCTTAGGGACCATGCCTGCCTTTGGTTGTTCAAAACTACATATGGTCCTTACTGGAGAACCTTGGCTGTGGCTATCAACAGGATTTGTATGTACCATTCACTGAAGTTAGTTTTCAGTACTAGGAAACAAATATGTATTTCAGGTGGATAAATATTTCTGCGAAAAATCTTGTGAAAAGTTGATTTTAAATCCACATACTTGAACATAAATGAATTTAGGGAGTGTAAATAAGATACATATATTTCATATTTTGAAAAATCTGGAGAGTGTGTGGGTGTGTGTGTGTACACACACACACACACACACACACAGATATTAAAATGTAGCAACATATATGCAAATCGAAATTCACCATGAAATATACATCAATCACAGATCCAAAAATATTCAATTTTCTTAACAGGGATTTATGTATAATGTTGTTCTACTAGGAAGCTCACCCATTATTTGAATTTTCAGTTCCAACAGCGTTTAGGAGGAGTGATGTCTTCTCACAAATTGTATCTCCCAAGTCAGTCACCTCACAAGAATGTAGGTGTGACACCAGGTAGGATTTGATATGTGCATATAAAAATACATTGCTGAATAGGCTACAGACAAAGGGAGACAGGAATTCACATATTTGTTAACTTTAAAAACACATGGAGATCTATTTCAATTAAAAATAGACTGGATTTATAACACCTAACATTTATCATGAAAAAGGCAAGATCAACTATACACCATGCCTCGTCTGAACTGCTTGTATTTCAATTCTGTTTGTGTTACTTTTCTGCATCATATTAGAATTAGTAGTCAGAGTCTAGTAGGGTATGGGTTCGTGTCAGGGATTCAGTATTTCGAATGGAAATTTGGAAAATGAATCCAATGTGTATGCAAATATGTGCTACACACAAAAAATTCCCACTCTCATTCAGAACAATGGCCTGAAATAACCACGCCCCATGTAAGAAACAATTAGAGGAGAAGAGTTAGAAAATCTGTGAATACATACGTAGAATGGAAAATGCTCAGTAGTTCACAACCTTTGAGGTGGAAAAGACGTTTCCAAACCTTAGGGACAGGGTAAAACTCCACAAACATGGAACTCTGCTGGCCTAAACACTTCTGGAGATACTGACAATGAGGTTGGGTACTTGAAATATATGTTGTTGTCAGAACCTTTAGCTTCCTTTGTAGTGAGACCATCAAACTTGGGTCTGCATTTTTGTGACCTGGAGGACATGAATTCTTATTGTCCAATGAACATGAGGCAGCAGTGCTGAATTCACTCTTTGTAGCTAAACTGTGGCCACTGGGGGATAAGTGTCTCCCCGTCTGGAATTTGAAATCATTTGGTCATGCTCCACTTTTCGTGGTGTTTCTTGCTGCTGCAGTGGGTGTTTTGTATTTGGTTCATGACATACAAAGAGTTAAACTGGGACACAATGCTGGAGGGAGTCCTGTAACGTATGGTGTGTCAAGGTCTGCAGGAGAATGCACCAACCAGGCTTCTATCCCCCATTGCTTGCCCCCTTTACCATAGGAACTTGATTCTGAATATTGCCCTGAAAACTCTCCATGTAACATGATGCCTTTACATACAAAGTTCTGCTAGCTGCACCATGTCAGTCACAAGCCATTTGAAAGCCAATGTAAGATCCACATGACCCCACCACAGATGTATTGTCACACACCTGCACACAACTGCTCTAGGCCCACTACTCAGCAGGCTCCAACTTACTGGCATCTCTGTTCTACACCATTTTCATGAAACACAGTCAATGAAGGCATTTTCTGGTACACTCATGATCAGCAACAGGACATCCAAAGGTTCTCCAGTGCCACCTGGTCATGGGAATTTCAAAATTTGGTGGTAGTTATCTAGCCATTTTTGAAGGATGAAGTTGGAGGCACTGTGGGTTTAAATTCATTCAGGGGCCATTAAATATTGAGTAAGCTCATTTCGATGAAAGCTCTGGAGAACTCTCACAGGAAAGGCTTCCCAAAGAGTGGCCCAAGGTCACATGAAGCCAGGCCCATTGAGGTCTACAATGTGAGGTCCATGTGTGTTTTGACTCTCAACTATGGCTGTCAAGTCTTTCAAAATAAAATCATGTGATATCCTTGCTGAGATTCTCAGTGCTCTGTGGAAAGGAACCCTGGGCTTAGATCTCAGTTTCCAAGGGTGACTCTCATGCATGGCCTGCTAAAATCCCAACACAATTCATGGCAATACTTCTCTGAGGTCAGTTCCAGAACTCAGTCTCTAAGGTAAATCACACCTGAGTTCAATCCCAGGTGGACCCAGTCATCTCTTCCAAATGCCACACAAATGACCACAATTAAAACCAAAACACTCCCACATGGCCCTCATCTTCTTCCATATAGACACACATCATAACCACTGGCTGGTGGTTTTCATGAGTTGCGCAGCCTAAGACAGTATCCAAAATAAGCTCCCTTGCCCCTCATTTGCCTAAAGTCATGGTGGCCTGGACACCCTTCCGGTGAACCATGAGTGATCAAAAAGGCTTGCTGTTAATACTGCTTCGATTTTCCAATTTTAGGCCTACTGACTCTTCGGTTTAGATTCTTAATGTTAAATGGAGTCATGAGAAAAACCAAGCACCTCTGGGCTAGCCTCTTCAGGGCTTTGAAAAACTCATTTGACCAAAAAGATCTTGATTCTCACTTGATGGAGGTCAGGATCCTTAGAAGAATTCGAGAGACTTCATCCACAATGACTGCTCTTTTGGCCATTTTGGTTTTGGATACACAAGAGATCTTTCTTTAGATCCCTCAGGTTCTGAGAATCTAGGCCACAGCCTCACAGGGGGCCAAGAGCCTAAATCAGACACATCCCATTCCAAAGCAATTAAGCAAAGAGCCACAGGCGATGCCCATTTATTTCCATTTGAAAACTGTTTTCTTCATGCTTCACAAAGGGGTGGCCTGAGGCAAAGATGTTCCTGACATTCAGTGCAACAGAACAATAGGTAAGCAAAATTCCCAAAGCAGGGTTTCTCCACTGAGACTTTCCTGGTCACACTGATATCTGAGTTTTCTGAGATGCTGACCATTCCCTTCAGCTATGTAGTACATGGCCATGTCACAGAGCTTGGAGGTGGTACATATTTTGGACACAAAACCATCAGTCTATTCTGGAGAGTGCCCACAATTCAGGAAGAAAACAGGAACTTAGGAAGATAGTAGGTGTTGCCCATCTATAAGACAAGCCACAGTCCATTCATAAATCGGGCAGGATGAATGCTGAGAAGATTTCAACTAGACAGGACTCATCCATTGATGCATTTTCTTTTCTAATGTCTACAACCAGGGGCACAGTGGGATACACTGATATCCAAACACATGCCTTGTCAAACGACTTACTACAAACACGTCCCGCCAAAACAAACAAACCGCCATTCCTACCTATTCTCAGAACATGAGACAAATTCACAAATCCCCACCCACACCCACAAAGACACCTCCTTCCCCCAAGTAGGTCTGTGACTATCTGGAGTTTCCACTGACTCGTGGGCCATAGTATGTTCCAAATAAATGGCCTTCCTGTCTCAGACCTGCTTTCCTTGTGCAACTCTGAATTTGTCAGGAGCCAGCAGTGTGCCACTACCTGCTTTCTCAGGAAAAACCCTATTCAGAGCTTTCCTGCGTTTTGGACATCCTCACATCAGTAGGTACCAAAAATGAATGTCTGTGTCCTTGGTAAATCCAAACAAGGAGACCACTGGGACTGGGACTGGACTGGCTATGGGTTCCTGTCTTCCTGGATCCCAAGTTCAGAGAGTTCCAACACCAAAGAAGTGATGTGAGGTCACTTCCTTCAGGAACTGAATCAGATCACTGCCTTGGCAACCTCTTTGTCCTAACAGTTGCTTCCAAGGCTACCATGAGAAAGAGGCTGCCCCTACTTCCTGTGACACTTTCACAAGTTAGAATGCTATATCAACCATAGGCACCCGGGAGCAGCTCTCCACACAGGCCTGGTTTGGTCCATCTTCTCTACATTAAAAAGAGAAAGGCTGATTCAGAAACAACCCTTCATTCTGACCATGTTGTTTGCCAGGGAAGATGACTTTTGCTCTCTCAGGTCCTTCATAGCTGCCTACATCTTCTCCAGTGATCATTTCTGCATGGAATTTTGTGGTTCTCAGCAGGTGGAAGATCCCCTACATTCCTATATTGTAAGACCAACTTTGTCCCTGCTCCTCTGTAAAGTTAGATTGAGGGAACAGTGTATGGTTAGGGTTAATAACATGTTCGATTTGGGTTAGAAATTATTCTGCTGGATGAATAATTGTACAAGAATAATGAGGTGAAATGTATGTAGGAAAACAGAAATCTAAGTAAAATTTGAAGCCCAGAAGGGGATTGGGCTTCAAGGGATTGTGATACTTAGCATTGCGATCAAGGGATTGTGATACTTAGCATTGAATTATGTTCTGCAGAGATGTCTCAGAGAGATCGATATACAATGGCATAAGACCCTGTACCTTGGATTATTGAATGTAGAAGAGAACATCCAGTCAGAAAGCATTAATAGGTAGGATTAGGAAGATAGTCAGTAGGTTTAGGAGGAAGAGTGATTATAGGATTTGGAACAAAAGTTTCTTAGCAATAGGGTTTCGATTAGAGTGTGAATGGAAATGTCAGCACATGTGAAGAGTCAGTCACAATGATGAACTGGGGAAAATATGTAGGAAAGCAATCAATAGAGACATTATGAAATCAGGAAAAGTATAAAGTGAGAGAAAGGATTAGATGTTTTCAACAGGGTTGAATTTGAATATATAATCTTAGGAAGAAACAAATATATTGTCACAAATAGGATTGATTTTTGAGAGCATTAGGCAACTTGGACATGGATGTTTTTAGTAATCCATATTCACTTTACATTTAGGCTTTGGTACAAACATAAGTGTGACCTTTTCTTTTTGTGTCCAAATATTACTGTGATAAAATGTATATGTAGATAAGGTGACATGAGTATTTCTTCCATCATTTCTGAGACCAATAATTTGAAGACGTATAAATTAGTATTGGGTTTACAAAGAGGTGTACCCTGTGTCTATGAATATAAAGAAAAAGCATGAATAGACTGTACAGTGAATAAATAATATAACTGGTTTCACTTTAAATCATGGATTGAATTGATATCTGAAAATATATAAGAAATATTATATTGATACAAAATCATTCATTCCAACCAGTTATACATCTAATGGTAATATTGGGGTTATGGATTATCATGAAGGGTGTGTGAGTTTTGCTTCAAAAGTGATTATGAAAATCGAAAATAATGTATTTGGAAAGAAGTCTCATGAGAAGACCAGTCAAGAAACATGGAGGAATACATGTGTTTCGAAGCAGAAAATGATTGAAAGTGAAACAAATGCCTATAATTTTGTAACTTGTGGATGAAATATATATCTTATAATGTGCATAAACTGAAGAAATAGTAAAATACCAGTGGTGAATAAGAATGAACATAAAAATACACATCATGTCCCATAGGAATCTACTTGCATTAATGAGAAACTGGGTCAATTATTGTAGAAATATTAGGATTTGTATTCATGATTCACTGAAGTTAATTTTCAGTAATAGGAAACAAATAGTATTTCAGGTGGTTGAATATTTCCGAGAATAATCTTGTGAAATGTTGACTATAAATCCTCATACATGAACTAGAATGAAATTAAGGAGTGTATAATAAGACACATATATTTAATATTTTAAAACATCTGGAGTGTGTATACACACACACACACACACACACACACACACACACACATTAAAAAGTAGTAGTATACATGCCAATCGAAATTCATCATGAAATATATATCATCCACAGATCGAAAAATATTCATTTTCCTGAACATGGAATTATGTATAATATTGTTCAACTAGGAAGCTCACACAGAGGATGAATTTTCAGATCCCACAGTGTTTAGGAGGAGTGATCACTTCTCACAATTTGTATCTGCCAAGTCAGACACCTGACAAGAATGCACGTGTGATACCAGGTAGGATTCTATATATGCATATAAAAATAGATGTGCTGAATAGGCTACATAGAATGGGAGAGAGGAATTCACATATTTGTTAACTTTAAAAACACATGGAGAACTATATCAATTACAAATTGACTAGATTTATAACACCAACACTTTGTCACGCAAAAGCCGTGTCCAACTATACACTATGCCTCCTCTGATATGCTTGTATTTCTATTCTGTTTGAGTTATTTTTCTCCATCATATTAGGATTAGTAGTCAGAGTATAGTAGGTTATGGGTTAGTGTCAGGGATTCAGTATTTCAAGTAGAAAATAGGAAAATGAATCTAATAAGCATGAAAATATGTGCTACAAAAAATATTCCCACTCTCATCCAGAAGAATGCCTTGAAATTATCATCGCCCATAGTATGACACAATTAGAGGAGAAGAGTTAGAAAATATGTGAATACATATCTGGACTGGAAAATGCTCAGCATTACACAACTATGGAGGTGGTAGAACAGTTTCCAAAAGTAAAGGACAGTGTAAACCCTCCACAAACATGGAGCTATGCTGGCCTAAAGACTTCTTGAGAAACTGCCTCTGAGTTTGGGTAGTTGAAATATATGTTGTTGTCAGGAGCTTTACTTCCTTTGTAGTGAGACCATCAAAGTTTGGTCTGCATCTATGTGACCTGGAGGACATGGTTTCTTATTTTCCAATGAACATGAGGCTGCAGTGCTGAATTCACTCTTTGTAGCTAAACTGTGGTCACTGGGGGCTAAGTGTCTCCCTATGTGGACTTTGAAGCCATTTGGTCATCCTCCACTTTTCCTGGTGTTTCTTGCTGCTGCACTGGGTGTTTTGTATTTGCTTCACGACATACAAGGAATTCAACTGGGAAACAGTGCTGGAGGGAGTCCTGTAACATGTGGTGGGTCAGGGTCTGCAGGAGAATGCCCCAACTTGGCTTCTATGCCACATTGCTTGCCCCCTTGACCATACCAACCTGATTCTGAACATTGCCCTGAAACCTCTCCATATTACAAGATGCCATTTCATATAATGGTCTGATGGCTGCACGAAGTCAGTCACAAGCAATTTGGAAGCCAATGTAATATCCACATGGCCACACCACAGATGTATTATCACACACCTGCACAACACTGCTCTAGGCCCACTACTCAGCACGCTCTAACTTACTGGCATCTCTGTTCTACACCATTTTCAAGAAACCCAGTAAATCAAGGCACTGTCTGGTACACTCATGATCAGCAATGGGACATCCAATGGTTATCCAGTGCCACCTGGTCATTGGGAATTTCAAAAATTTTATGATATTTATCTATCCATTTTTCAAGAATGAAGTTGAAGGCACTTTGGGGTTTCCATTCATCCCAGAACCATTAAATGGTGAGGAAGCTCATTTCAATGAAAGCTCTGAGGAACTCTCACAGGCAAGGCTTCTCAGAGTGTGCCCAAAAGGTCACATGAAGCCAGGCCCTTTAAGGTCTATAATGTGAGGTCCTTGTGTGTTTTGACTCTTAACTGTGGCTGCCAAGTTTTTCAGAATAAAATCATGTGATATCCTTGCTGAGATTCTCAGTGCTCTGTTGAAAGCTTTCCTGGGCCTAGATCTCAGGTTTCAAGGGCGACTCTTATGCATGGCCTCCTACAATCCCAACACAACTCATGGCAATACTTCTCTGAGGTCAGTTTCAGAACTCAGTTTCTAAGGGGAATCACACCAGAGTTCAAGCCCATGTGGACCCAGTCATCTATTCCAAACGCCACAAAAATGACCACATTTAAAACCAAAACATTCCCACATTGCCCTTATCTTTAACCATATAAACACTCATCATTAACTCTGGCTGCAGGTTTCCAAGAGTGGCGCAGCCCAAGACAGTGTCCAAATAATGCACCCTTGCCCCTGATATGTCCAAAGTAAGGGTGGCCTGTTCACCCTTCTTATGAACCAGGAGTGATCAAATAGGCCTGCCATAAATACTGCTCTGCTTCTCCAATTTGAGGCCTACTGACTGTCAGGTATAGATTCTTTATGTGATTTGGCATCATGAGACAACCCAAGCAGTTCTGCAGGAATTTGAAGAACTCATTTGATCCAAAGGATCCCTATTCTCACTTGATGGAGGTCAGGAACCAAACAGAAGAAGGCAAGAGACTTCATCCACAATGACAGATTTTTTGCCATTTTGGTTTGGATGCACACATGGGATCTTCTTTAGATCTATCAGGAGCTGAGAATTTTAGCCACAGCCTCAAACAGGGCCTAGTGTCTGATTAAGACACATCCCTTTCCAGAGCAATTAAGCAAAGAGCCACAGGTGATGCCCATTCATTTCCATTTGAAAACTATTTCTTCAGGCTTCACAAAGGGGTGGCCTGAGGCAAAGACCTTCCTGACATTCAAGGCAACAGAAACATAGATAAGCAAATGGAGCCAAGCAGGGTTTCTCCACTGAGACTTTACTGGTCATACTGGTATCTGAGTTTTCTGAGATGTTCCCATTCCCTTCAGCTATCAAGGACATGGCCATGTCACAGAGTTTGGAGGTGGTACATATCTTGAACAATAAACCATGATACTATTCTGGAGAGTGGCCAGAATTCAGGAAGAAAACAGCAACTTAGGAAGTTAGTAGGTGTTTCCCATCCATAAGGCAAGCAACAGTCCATTAATCAATTGTGCAGGATGAATGCTGTGAATCTTTCTACTAGACAGGACACCTCCTTTGATGCATTCTCGTTTCTAATGTCTAAAACCACGGACACAGTGGCTACACAGACATAGAAACACTCGCCTTGTCTAAAGACTTACTAGAAAAAGTCGAATCCAAACCAAACCAACCACCTTTCCTACCTATTCTCAGAACATGAAACAAAACCACAAACTCACACCCACAACCAAAAAGGCACCTCCTTCCCAAAAATAGGTCTTTAACTATCTGGAGTGTCCTCTGACTGGTGGGCCATACTATGTTCCACTCGAAATGGCCTGTCTGGTCTCAGATCTTGTCTCCTTGGCCAACTCTGTTATTCTGGGAGGAGCCAGTGGTTAGCCACAACCTGCTGTCTCAAGAAAGGCCCCTCTTCAGAGCTCTACTGGCATTTGGCCATCCTCACATCAGTAGGAACCAAGAAGGTCTGACTCTGTACTTGGTAAATCCAAACAAGTGAGCCCACTGGGACTGGGACTGGGACTGGCTCTTGGTGCCTGGCTTCTTGCATCCCAATTTCAGAGAGTTCCATCACCAAGAAAATGAGGTATGTCACTTTCTTTGGAACTGAATGAGGCCACTGCCTTGGCAACAACTTTGTCCTAACACTTGCTTACAATGGTCCCATGAGTTGGAGGGTGCCCCTACTTCCTGTGACAATTTGACTAGTTAGAATGGTATATCAAAATAGACACCATGGAACAGCTCTCCACGAAGGCCTGGTTAGGTCCATCTTCTCTACATTAAGAAGAGAGAGTCTGATGCATACACATCCCTTCGTCCTGTGCAGGTTGTTTGCCATGGAAGATGGCTTTTGCTCATTCAGGTCCTTCATAGCTGCCTACATCTTCTCCAGGGATAATTTCTACATCGAACTTTGAGGTTCTCAGCAGTTGGAAGATCACCTACATCCCTTATTGAAAGAATAGCCCTGTCCCTGCTCTTTTGTAATGTTAGATTGAGGCAACAGTGTATGGTTAGGGTTAATAACAGGTTCGATTTGGGTTAGGAATCATTCTGCAGGATGAATAATGGTATTGGGAACCTGCAATATATAGAAATATAGTGGTTAAATATAAGTATGGAAACAGAAATCTAGGTAAGATTTGAAGCTCAGAAGTGCATTGGGCAATAGATTGGGACACGTAGCTTTGAATTACGTTCTGCATACATATTTCAGAAAAATCGATATACAATGGCATAGGACCTTGTACCTCGGATGATTGAATGTAGTAAAGTACATCGACTCAAAAAGGGATAGTCGATAGGATCAGGAAGATAGTCAGTATGTTTCGGAAGAAGATAGAGTATAGGATTTGGACCAAAGTTCATTAGCAATAGGGTTTTGGTTAGAGAGTGAATGTCAATGTCATCACATGTGAAGGGTCAGTCACAATGTTGAACTGGGAAAAATATGTAGGAAAGTAGATATCAATAGAGACATTAGGAAATCAGGCAAAGTATAAAGTGAGTGAAAAAACTAGACATTTCCAACAGTTTTGAGGTTGAATATATAATCTTAGGAAGAAACAAAAATGTGGTCACCAATAGGATTGACATTTGAGAGCATTAGGCAACCTGGATATGGATGTTTTTAGTAATCCATCTTCAGTTTCCATTTAGGCTTTGGTACAATCATACGTGTGACTTTTGCATTTTGTGTCCAGAATATTACTGTGGTAACATGCATATGTAGATCAGGTGACATGAGTATTTCTTCCACCATTTCTGGGAGCAATATTTAGAAGAAGAATAAATTAGTATTGGGCATACTAAGAGGTGTACCCTGTGTCTATGAATATAGAGATAATGCATGAATAGACCATATAGTGAATAAATAATATAACTGGTTCCACTTAAAATAATGGATTAAACTGATATCAGAATATATATAAGAAATACTATATTGATATGAAATCATTCCTTCCAACCAGTTATACATCTAATGGTGATATTATAGTTATGGTTTATCATGAAGTGAGTGTCAGTTTTGCTTCAAAAGTGATAAAGGAAATCAAAAATAATGTATTTGGAAAGAAGTCTCATGATAAGACCAGTCAAGAAACCTGGAAGAATCCATGTGTTCTGAAGCAGGAAGTGATTGAAAGTGAAACAAATGCCTATAAGTTTGCTAACTTGTGGATGAAATATGTATCCTATGATGTGCATAAATTGAAGAAATAGTAATATACCAGTGTTGAATTAAAATAAATTTCAAAATACACATCATGTCACATAGGAATGTACTTGCATTGATGTTAAACTGGGTCAGTTACTGTAGAAGTATTAGTATTTGTATGCAACATTAACTGAAGTTAGTTTTTAGTACTACAAACAATATGTATTTCAGGTGGATGAATATTTCTGAGAATGATCTTGTGAAAAGTTGATTATAAATCCATATACATGAACATGAATGAATTTAGTGAGTGTATATAAGACAGATATATTTCATATTTTGAAAAATCTGGAGAGTGTATATATATATATACAAAAAAAACACACACAGACAATAAATTAGCAATCGAAATTTATCATGAAATATATATCTTCCACAGATGCAAAATTATTTCTTTTAGAAGATGGATTTATGTATAATGTTGTTCTTCTAGGAAACACACCCCTAGGTTAAATTTTCAGTTCCAACAGAGTTTAACAGGAGTGATCATTTCTCACAAATTGTATTTGCCAAATTAGCCTCCTCACAAGAATGTAGGTGTGATACCAGGTAGTGTTCTATATGTGCATTTAAAAATACATGTGCTGAATAGGCTACAGAGAAAGGGAGAGAGGAATTCACATATTTGTTAACATTAAAAACACATGGAGAACTATTTCAATTAAAAATTGACTAGATTTATAACACCTACAATTAATCATGCAAAAAACAAGTCCAACTATACACCATGATTCCTCTGAACTGCTAGTATTCCTATTCTGTTTGTGTTATTTTTCTCCATCATATTAGGAGTAGTAGTCAGAGTTTATTAGGGTATGGGTTAGTGTCAGGGATTCAGTATTTCGAATGGAAAATTGGAAAATGACTCTAAAGGGTATGCAAATATGTGCTACACAAAAATGTTCACACTCTCATCCAGAAGATTGCCTTGGCATTACCTTAGTTCCAAGTAAGATACAATAAAGGAGAAAAGATAGAAAATCTGTAAATACATATCAGGAATAAAAAATGCTCAGGAGTTCACAAACTTGTAGGTGGTAGAGGAGTTTCCAAAAGTAAGGGACAGGGTAAACACTCCACAAACATTGAGCTCTGCTTGTGTAAAGACTTCTTGAGAAACTCTCTGAGGTTGGGCTCTTAAAATACATGTTGTTGTCAGGAGCTTTAGCTTCCTTTGTTGTGTGACCATCAAATCTGGGTGTGCAAATATGTGACCTGAAAGACATTGTTTCTAATTTTCCAATGAAAATGAGGCAGCAGTGCTGAATACTCTTTTTGTAGTTAAACTATGGCCACTGGGGTGTAAGTGTCTCCCCGGGTTGACTGTGAAGCCATTTGGTCATGCTCCAATTTTCGTGGTGTTACTCCTTGGTGCACTGGGAGTTTGGTATTTGCTTCATGAAATACAAGGAGTTCAATTGGGACACAGTGCTGGAGGGAGTTCTGTCACGTGTGGAGGGACACGGTCTGCATGAGAATGCACCAACCAGGATTCTGTCCCACATAGGTTGCCCCTTTGTCCATAGCAACCTGATTCTGAACATTTCCCAGAAACCTATCCATATAACAAGATGCCTTTACATATAAGGGTCTGCTGGCTGTACCCTGTCAATCACAAGGCAATTGGAAGCCAATGTCAGATCCACATGCCCCAACACACATGTTTTTTCACACACCTTCACACCACTGCTCTAGGCCCACTAATGAACAGGCTCCAACTTACTGGCATTACTGTTCTACACAATTTTCATGAAACCCACTCAGTCAAGGCACTGTCTGATACACTCATGATCAGCAACAGGACATCCAAAAGTTTTCCAGTGCCACCTGGTGATGGGAATTTCAAAAATTTCATGGTATTTATCAAGCCATTTTTCGAGGATAAAGTTGGAGGCTCTGTGGGTTTCAATTCATTCAGGAACCATTAAATGTTGAAGAAGCTCATATCAATGAAAGATCTTGAGAACACTCACAGGCAAGGCTTCCCAAAGAGTGGCCAAAAGGTAACATGAAGTCAGGCCCATTGAGGTATACAATGTGAGGTCCATATGTGTTTTGACTCTCAAGTGTGGCTTTAAAGAATTTCAGAATAAAATCATGTGATATCCAGGCTGAGATTCCCAGTGCTGTGGGCAAAGCCACCCTGCACCTAGATCTCCCTGCACCACAATTAATACCTGAGATGTTGGTTGCATGGCCTAGTAAAATCCAAACACAATTCATGACAATACTTCTCTTATGTCACTTCCAGAATTCAGTCTCTCAGGGGAATCATACCAGAGTTCAAGCCCAGGTGGACCCAGTCATCTGTTCCAAGCACCAAACAAATTACCACAATTCAAAACAAAATGCTCCCACATGCCCCTTATCTTATTTCATGTAGACACTCATCATAACATCTGGATGGAGGTTTCCATGAGGGGCACAGCACAAGACAGTGTCCAAAATAACCTTTCTTGCCCCTCATTTGCCTAAAGTCAGTGTGGCCTGGAAATCCTGACTGTGAACCAGGAGTGATCAAATACGCCTGCCGTTAATACTCCTTGGCTTCTCCAATTTGATGCGTACTGACTGTGGGGTTTAGAATCTTTATGTAAACTGGATTCATGAGAAAACCCAAGCACCTATGGGCTAAACTCTGCAGGGCTTTAAAGAACTCATTTGACCCAAAGGATCCCTATTTTCACTTGATGGATGTCAGGAATCTTAGAGAAGAAGGTGAGAGTCTTCATCCACAATAACTGCTCTTTTGGCCATTTTGGTTTTGGATGCACCCATGGGATCTTTCTTTAGATCCATCAGGTGCTGAAAATCTAAGCCACAGCCTCACACAGGGCCAAGAGGGTGATTCAGACACATCCCTTTCCAAAGCAATTAAGCAAAGAGCAAAACACACACAGACATTATAAAGTGGCAATATATATGCCAATTGAAATTCATGATGAAATATATATCGTCCACAGATCCAAAAATATTAATTTTACTGAACATGGATTTATGAATAATGTTGTTAAACTAGAAAGGTTACCCTTAGGTTGAATTTTAAGATCCAATAGCATTTAGGAGGAGTGATCTCTTGTCATAATTTGTATCTGCCATGTCAACCACCTCACAAGAATGTATGTGATACCAGGTAGGATTCTATATGTTTATATAAAAATACATGTGATGAATAGGCTACAGAGAAAGGGATAGAGGAATTCACATATTTATTAACTTAAAAAACACAAGGAGAACTATTTCAATTAAAAATTAACTAGATTTATAACACCTACCCTACATAATGCAAAAGGAAAGTCCAACTATACACCATGCCTCTTCTGAACTGCTTGTATTTCTATTGTGTTTGTATGCACTGTGGGTTTCAAGAACCATTAAATGTTGAGGAAGCTCATTTGAATGAAACGCTGGAGAACTCTCATAGGCAAGGCTTCCCAAAGAGTGACCAAAAGGTTAGATATAGCCAGGCCCATTGAGGTCTACAATGTGAGGTCCATGTGTGTTTTGACTCTCAACTATGGCTACCAAGTCTTTAAGAATAAAATCATGGGATATCTTGGCTGAAATTCTCAGTGCTCTGTGGAAATCCACCCTCGTCCTTGATCTTAGTTTCCAAGGGCGACTCTCATGCTTGGCCTCCTAAAATATCACCACAATTCATGGCAATACTTCTCTGAGTTCAGTTCCAGAAGTCAGTCTCTAAGGGGAATCACACAAGAATTCAAGCCCAGGTGGACCCACTCATCTCTTCCAACCGTCACACAAATGACCACAATTAATACCAAAACACTCTCACATGGCCCTCCTCTTCTTCTATAAAGGCACTCATCATAACATCTGGCTGGAGGTTTCCATGAGGGGCACAGCCCAAGACAGTGTCCCAAATAAGCTCCCTTGCCACTCATTTGCCTAAATTCAGGGTGGCTTGGACACCCTTCTTGTCCACCAGGAGTGATCTGAAAGGGTAAAATAAATTGAAATTAAAGTGTAAAAGTTGAAGTGTAAAAGACTGGGTTTTGTAAAGTTTCTAAGCTGCAAGGCCTGAGTTAAAATGTAAAGGACCAGGTATTGTTAAGTTCCTATGCTACATGCAAAACCTGAAATTCCTGTAGCTTGTAGTACAATTCCCGACTGCCCAGTAAATATTCCCCCTGACCGCCTGGTTATTTAATAACCTAGGACCCTGTGTGGCCTGGCACATAGGCATTGCAAGGCCTAAAGCAATCTGTTTGAATGTGTACCTCACTTTAGAACTGACCTATCACTCCTGCCTCACCTGTTCCTGCCAATGAGTGAACTAATCATGTTTAGGAATTGTTGTTTGATTTTTCTGCGGTGTATGTTGATTTCTTAAAGGAGACTGTGATATATGTAAAGTCCCGCCCTCCCCAAAAAGTGTACTTAAGCACTGCTCAACCCCTGCTCGGGGCTCTGGGCTGCTCTCCCTTCTTGAGTGAGCACGTAGCCCCAGCATGCTGGATTGGATCCTCAATGAACGCCTTTTTCTGTTGCATGAGCTGTGGTCTCTTGGTGGTCTCTTCCTCCGACGTTCACCGGATCCTTACATTTGGTGCGTTGGCCGGGAATCACGCAGCATAGGACAAGGACACCCCAACAGACCCCTCTGGGGGTAAGTAAGGCGCTTCTTTCCATTTTTCCTTGCGATCGCTCAGAGCTTTTTGTTCAGGTTCCGTTTTTCCGTTTTTGGTTTGGGTTGGCAGAGTGGCTTCCAGCGGAGAACGTAAGTTCCCCCTGTCAGTGGTGGACAAACGTGTCCTAAAGCCACAGACCACGTCCTCGCAAGGGATGCCTTGGAGGACTCAGGGAGTGATGGATGTGCCCTCATTGGGTGAGGAGGGACGGATGAGCCCACATTAGGTGACTCTGCTGCCAACCCATCATATCTTGCTGGCTACTTTTTTATCTCAGGTTGAATTCACTGTCTGTCTTTGTGGTCTAACCCATCAGGTTTTGCCAGTTACTAGGTTCTAATCTTTACTTCTGAACTCGTGTTAAATGTTACCTGTGTGTACATGTTTGTGTCACGTTTGTATTGTCCTTGTCTCTGTTTGAGAAACTCTCATTATGGGACAAAGCCATTCCATGCCTCTGTCCTTGAAGCCTTTCCTGGTCCCTGCCTCCAATCGGACACCGTCACCCAGGATCCTATCACTCAAACCTTCTACTCCTTCCCCTCTTCCCTCCATTCTCCCTGAGTCACAAGATTGTAGATCTTGGGGTTGTGAACAAACGGGAGCTGCATGATGGTCTTTGTGTGTCTTTTTATCTGAGTTTCTGTTAAATGTGATGGCATTGTTTGGACCGATGCAGAGTCCCGAGTTCCAACCTGCCTTACATATGTGGAAGTTACTTTAGCTAAATTTTAAACTAATGCTTCTCCTGTGAGGGACCAAAAGTCAATAGAACCGCCAGTTTTTCTGTTCTCACCTTTTGCACCTCTCTTAGCTGTGTTTTAAAGAACTTTGATAAACTTTACTCCCCTTTGTTAAGCAAGATTACGGAAGCAGTGATTTTTTTCTTCCCGTAGTTGGCTTGAGCATGCCCATTGCAGAGGGAAATGTCTGGGGTCAAAGAACTTTGATATCTCGCTTAAACTTTTCTCAAAACCCTGTCCTCATTATTAAATTGGCATTAATTGGCTTTGGGATGGGAACCAAGCCTTTAGTCATAAATTTTGACACCCCAGAGGGGACTTTAAATAAACCCCACTCTGCCCTCTTGGGGAAGCCTAGCACTCAAAACAACTGCAAGCAGAGGATGAAATTTTTGGGAGCTGACTACTGAAAAGTTGGGAGACATAGAATATGCCTGGTGCCTGGGGTCAAAGCAAACCAGAGGAACTAATCCTGTAAGTAAATGGTGAGGCTAAGGGACTCCCAGCAGCTGACAGAGCCATTTTGCTGTGGGGAACTCCCTTATTCCTTACGTGCACTTTAAGGATTTCTCCACCTCTGTTTACTTAACAAAAGGGACAATGAATGCATTAATATGTTGATATTATAGATTTTTTCTTGGGGATGATCTAGGGTGAATGTGTATCTAAAAATGATTTTTTTTTTTATTTTAACCATCTCGTATCTAAATGGGTTTCTAAAGCATTGCACTATGTTACAGTTAAAAGTTGGGTTTAAACAATTGTTTAGTTTGATTTCAGGTAGTTCATGCTAGGAAACTTAAATACTTAGGATAAAAAATAATTAAAGAGTTTTAATTTTGAACTAGGCAGCCTGAAAAAATTTCACTAGATATACCAGTGCATTAACTTGGGAAGAGATAATAAATTATGATATGGTATCTATTCCCATCAGTGTGTAAGATTTTAAAAAATGGTACTAAATTAAAACGTTGGTCTGGCTTATTGAAATGACATTAATTAGCAACAGTCTTGGAAATTTTTAAAGCTTAATTTCGGATACACATGGTAGTGTGTGGTTCTTTTTAAAAAAATTTCAGCCAATTTAATGTAACTTAATACTATTAGAAACTTCATAACAAAGAAAGGGGCTTAACGATCCTATAGAAACTTCTTCTGATGGTGGCTTTAATATTATCAAAAAATGATCCTATTTTCAGTTTTGTGTGAGCAAGTTTTTCTAGTGTAGAAAAATCTAAAGATATAAAATTTTGAGAATTACATCTTAAACTTGCATCAAAATTTTCAACATCCGAACCTGGAAATTATGACTTATAGCTAAAATGCCTTAGGCCTGAGGTTTCTGCTACGAATTCCAGTCTTTTCAGTTTTCCAGACCTCAGCAAGGACTTAAGTTGATATGCAAATAAAAGAAGCCTGCAGCACTCAGCAGGAGACAGATAAAAAAGAGTAAATGTGTCTTTTTACCTGAACTCAAACTAGACCTAACCAAAAAATTATATTATACGGTATTTACTAATTACTGGCCAGTCATCTTTTTTAGGACTCTTGCTTTTCTTAGATTCTGTATTTTTTTTTTTGAACTCATGATCTTGATTCTGCTGATGGGTTAATGTTTTCTGATCAGTTCTATTTTTGATCGACTCTGGAGTTTATAGCATTTCAATGGAGATTTCACCTGAAAAAGCTACAAGGCTTTTATTATTGTGTTATGTGTTACATTTGTGTTACGTGTTGTATGTTGGTATGTCTGTATGTGTGTATGTCCATATATCATGCAGTGATATGACAATTGACAGATGAGGAGCACTCATGAAAAATTTAAGAATGTATCCAAATGTCTTTGATTCACGTGATTCATATGTTTTAATTCAAATTGGGTAAACAGATAAAAATAAAGATGTCTTTAAAATTAGGCCAATAAGTTTTCTAGGTTTTCAAAAAGGCCCTAATAAAATGTAGATGTCTATAAAATAATCTGCCTAAATTCAGAAATTTACAAGTATTGTATTGAAATGTGAACAGAAAGAGGTTAGTAGATGAAAAAGAGAAACTAAAAGGTTCCAGATATAGATCTAATAGAGGAAAAATGTGTTTCTGGATAAGAGAGTCTATATGATTAAGTAATTAAAGGGGTTTAAGTAAATAATAAAAAAAGGTTTGTGTAACTTGGTTATATGTGTAAGTTTTGAGCAAGTAATCTTAAAAAAATAAACAGCTGGTAAAACAAGTACTGTTTTTATAAAATTGTGCCATGTTATTTCTTTAAAATCTAAACTTGTTTAATACAAAAACATCAATGTAATTGTGGTGTTAATGTGTTCATATCTTCCAGGTATACAAGTCTGTAAGGTAGAAGCTTCCAAAGACCATTGTATCAAGCTGGTGTTCTAAGGTTGTATGGTAATTCTAGGCTTAAAAGAAAAACATGTTGGAGATTTATGTATATCATTTGTGTTCTATAATTGGACTTGTTATCAATAAGATATGTACAGTTCCATGTTACTTTTTACACTGAGATGCAATTTAAAAGTATTTTTAACTTAATGAGAGCCAAATCTGTGAAGGTTTTATTGTAAACACAAAGGTAATACCCATTCATTTCCATGTGAAAACTGTTTTCTTCAGGCTTCACAAAGGGGTGTCCTGAGACAAAGACTTTCCTGATATTCAGGGCAACATAACAATAGGTAATCAAAAGGCCCAAAGCAGTGTTTCTCCACTGAGACTTTACTGGCTACACTGATATCTGAGTTTTCTGAGATGCTTGCCATTCCCTTCAGCTATCCAGTATATGGCCATGTCACAGATCTTGGAAGTGGTTCATATATTGGACACAAAATCATGAGCCTATTCTGGAGAGTGGCCAGAATTCAGGAAGAAAACAGGAACGTAGGAAGATAGTTGGTGTTGCCCATTGATAAGGCAAGCCACACTCCATTTATAAATTGTGCCGGATGAATGCTGGGAAGTTTTCTCCTTGAGAGGATACACCCATTGAGGCATTCTCTTTTCTAATGTCTACAACCACGGACACAGTGGGATACACAGACCTAAAAACACTCGCCTTGTCAAAGGACTAACTAGAAACACTCCACTCCAAACCAAACACACCCCCTTTCCTAACTATTCTCAGAACAAAAGAAAAAACCACAAACCCATACCCACAACCACAAAGGCACCTCCTTCCCCCAAGTAGGTCTGGAACTATCCAGAGTGTCCTCTGACCGGAGGGCCATACTATGTTCCCCAGAAATTGTCTGTCCTGTCTCAGATCTGGGCTCCTTGGTCAACTCTGTGAAGTTTTCAGGAGCCAGCAGTGAGCCTCTACCTGTTTTCTCCGGAAGGGCCGCTCTTCAGAATTTTTCTGGAATTTGGCCATTCTCACATAAGTAGGTACCACAAAAGACTGACTCTGTCCTCGGAAAATCCAAACAAGTGAGAACACTGGAACTGGTGCTGGGACTGGGTCTTGGTGCCTGGCTTCCTGGAACCCAAATTTGGAGAGTTCCATCAACAAGGATGTGAGGTGAGGTCACTTCCTTTAGTAACTGAATGAGGTCACTGCCTTGGCAACCAATTTGTCCTAACATTTGCTTCCTAAGGTCTCATAACATGGAGGATGTCCCTACTACCTGTGACACTTTCACAAGTTAGAATAGTATAGAAACCATAGTCACCTGGGAACAGCTCTCCACAAAGGCCTAGTTTGGTTCATCTCCTCTACCTTAAGAAGAGAGAATCTGATTCAGACACAACCCTTCATCCTGACCAGGTTGTTTGCCATGGAAGATGCCTTTTGCTCTATCATGTCCTTCATAGCTGCCTACATCTTCTCCAGGGATCATTTCTGCATGGAACTTTGAAGTTTTCAGCAGGTGGAAGATCCCCTGCATTCCTGTATTGTAAGACCAAACCTTTCCCTGCTTTTCTGAACACTTAGATTGAGGGAACAGTGTATGTTTAGGGTTAATAATATGTTCAATTAAAACCAAAATACTCCCACATGGCCCTCATTTTCTTCCATGTAGACATTCATCATAACCTCTGGCTGGAGGTTTCCATAAGGGGCGCAGCCCAAGACAGTATCCAAAATAAGTTCCCTTTCCCCTCATTTTCCTAAAGTCAGGGTTTCCTGGACACCCTTCCTGTAAACCAGGATTGATCAAATAGGCCTGCCAGTAATACTGCTCTGTTTCTTCATTTTGAAGCCTACTGACTGTGAGGTATAGATTCTTTATGTGATTTGGAGTCATGTGAGAACCCAAGCACTGCTGCAGGGCTTTGAAGAACTCATTTGTCTCAAAGGATCCCTCTACTTACTTGATGGAGGTCAGGAACCTAACAGAGGAAGCAAGAGACTTCATCCACAATGACTGATCTTTTTGCCATTTTGGTTTTGGATGCACACATGGGATCTTTCTTTAGATCCATCAGGTGCTGAAAATCAAAGCCACAGCCTCTCTCAGAGCCGAAAGGATGATTCAGACACATCCCTTTCCAAAGCAATTAAGCAAAGAGCCACAGGTGATGCTCATTCATTTCCAATTGAAAGCAGTTTTTTTCAGGCTTCACAAAATGGTGGCCTGAGGAAAAGACCTTCCTGACATTCAGGTCAACAGAACAGTAGGTTAGCAAAAGGCACAAAGCAGGGTTTCTCTACTGAGACTTTACTGGTCACACTGATATCCGAGTTTTCTGAGATGCTCCCAATTCCCTTTATCTATCCAGTACATGGCCATGTCACAGAACTCGACAGAGGTCCATATCTTGGACAAAAAAACATGAGCCTATTCTGGAGAGTGGCCAGAATTCAGGAAGAAAACAGGAACTAAGGAAAGAAGTAGGTGTTGCCCATATAAGGCAAGCCACAGTCCATTCATAAATTGGGCAGGATGTGTGCTGAGATGCTTTCTACTAGACAGGACACATCCATTGATGCATTCACTTTTCTAATATCTACAACCACGGAAAAAGTGGGAAACACAAACATAGAAACACTCGCCATGTCAAATGACTTACCAAAAACAGTCCACTCCAAACCAAACATACTGCCTTTCCTACCTATTCTCAGAACATGATACAAAACTACAAATTCACACCCACACCCACAAAGGCACCTCCATTACCCAAGTAGGTCTGTGACTATCCAGAGTGTCCTCAGACTGGTGGGCCTTACTCTGCTCCCTCGAAATGGACTTTCCTGTCTCAGATCAGGTCTCCTTTACCAACTCTGTAAAGTTGTCAGCATCAATCAGTGAGTCACTACCTGCTTTCTCAGGAAAGGCCCCTCTTCAGAGCTTTCCTGGCATTTAGCCATCCACACATCAGTATGTACCAAGAAAGACCGACTTTGTCCTTGGTAAATCCAAACAAGTGAACCCACTGGGACTGGGACTGGGACTGGCTCTGAGTGCCTGGCTTCCTGGATCCCAAGTTCAGAGAGTTCCATCACCAAGGAAGTGAGGTAGGTCACTTCCTTCAGGAACCGAATGAGGTCACTATCTTGGCAACCACTTTATCCTAAATTTGCTTCCAAGGGTCCCATGAGAGAGAGGCTGCCCCTACTTCCTGTGTCACATTCACAAGATAGAATGGTATATCAACCATAGGCACATGTTAACAGCTCTCCACACAGACCTGGTTTGGTCCATCTTCTCTACATTAAGAAGAGAGAGGCTTATTCAGACACATCGCTTCATCCTGACCAGGTATTTTACCAAGGAAGATATCTGTTGCTCTCTCAGGTTCTTCATAGCTGCCTACATCTTCTCCAGGGTTTATTTCTGCATGGAACTTGAGGTTCTCAACAGGTGGAAGATCCCCTATCTACCTGTATTATAACACCAACTCTGTCCCTGCTCTTCGTAAAGTTAAATTGAGGGAACAGTGCATGGTTAGGGTTAATAGCATGTTCGATTTGGGTTAGGAATCATTCTGTGAGATGAATAATGGTATTGGGAACCTCCGATATTACAAGCATATATAGGTGTAATATAAGTATGAAAACAGAAATCTAGGAAAGATTTCAAACCCAGATGAACATTGGGCCCTTGATTGGGATACTTAGCTTTGAATTATTTCCGCAAAGTTGTCTCAGATAAATCGATATACAATGGTATAGGACCTTGTACCTTGGATGACTGAATGAGGAAGAGATCGTCCAGACAAAAAGAGATAGTTCGAAAAGTTATTTAGATATAGGGTTTTGGTTAGAGAGTGAATGTAAATGTCAGCATATGTGAAGAGTCAGTCACAGTGATGAACTGGGGAAAATGTGTAGGAAAGCAGATATCAATAGAGACATTAGGAAATCAGGGAAAGTACAAAGTGAGTGATAGGATAAGATGTTTTTAACATGGTTGAGTTTGAATATATAATCTTAGGAAGAAACAAATATGTAGTCACCAATAGGAATGATATTTGAGATCATTAGTTAATCAGGACATGGATGTTGTTAGTAATACATGCTCACATTAAATTTAGGCTTTGGTACAATCATAAGGGTGTCCTTTGCATTTTGTGTCAGAAATATTACTGTGATAAAATGTGTATGTATATCAGGTGACTAGAGTATTTCTTCCACCAATTCTTAAAGCAATATTGTAAAGACTTATAAATTAGTATTTGGGATACAAATAGGTATACCATCGGTCTATGAATATAGAGATGATGCCTTAATAGACCATACTGTGAATAAATAATATAACTGGTTCAAACTTTAAATAATTGATTGAATTGATATCTGAAAATATATAGGAAATCTTATATTGATATACATAAGTTCATTCTAACCAGTTATACATCTAATGGTAATTTTAGCATTATGGTTTATGATGAAGAGTGTGGGAGTTTTGCTTCAAAAATGATTATGGAAATCGAAAATAATATGTTTGGAAATAATCTCATGCAAAGAACACTCAAGAAACATGGAGGAATACATATGTTCTGAAGCAGCAAGTAATTGCAAGTGAACCAAATGCGTACAGATTTGTGAACTTGTGGATGAAAAGTATTATCCTATGATGTCCATAAACTGAAGAAATTGTAATGTACCAGTGTTGAATAAAAATGAACTTCAAAATACACATCATGTCCCATAGGATTTTACTTGCATTGATGTTAAACTGGGTCAGTTACTGTACAAATATTAGTATTTGTAAGCACCATTCACCAAAGTTAGTTTTCAGTACTGGGAAATAAATATGTATTTCATGTGGATGAATATTTCTGAGAATAATCTTGTGAAAATTTGATTATAAATCCACATATAGGAACATGAGTTAAATTAATGAGTGTATAATAAGACACATATATTTCATATTTTGAATAATCTGGAGAAAAAAAAATATATATATATAGATACAAACACAGACATTAAAATGTAGTAATATGTATGCCAATCAAAATTCATTATGAAATATATATCATCCTCATATCCAAAAATATTCTTTTTACTGAGCATGGATTTATGTATAATGCTGTTCATCTAGGAAATTCACCAATACGTTGAATTTTCAGTTCCATCAGTATTTAGGGGGAGTGATCTCTTCTCAAAATCTGTATCATCCTAAAACAGCAAGCTCACAAGAATGTACGTGTGATACCAGGTAGGACACTAAATATGCATAATAAATTTCATGAGATGAATAGGCTACAGAGAAAGGGAGACAGAAATGTACATATGTGTTAACTTTAAAAACTCATGGAGAAGTATTACAATAAAAAGTTGACTAGATTTATAACACATACACTTGATAAAGCAGAAGGCAAGTCCTAGTATACACCATGCCTCCTATGTACGGCCTGTATTTCTATTCTGTTAGGTTTCTTTTTCTACATCATATTAAGATTAGTAGTCAGAGTCTAGTAGGGTATGGGTTAGTGACAGGGATTCAGTATTTCTAATGGAAAATAGGAAAATGAATCTAATGTGTATGCAAATATTTGCTAGACAAAAATCTTCCCACTGTCCTCCAAAACAATGCCTTGATATTTCCTTCGCCACAAGTAATACACAATTAGTGGAGAAGAGTTTGAAAATCTGTGAATATATATCTGGAAAAGAAAATGCTCAGGGGTTCACAACCTTGGAGGTGGTAGAGGAATTTCCAAAAGTAAGGTACAGGGTAAACACTCCACAAACATGGAACTCTGGTGGCCTAATGAGTTTTTGAGAAACTGCCTCTGAGTTTGGGCCCTTGAAAAATTTGTTGTTGTCAGGAGCTTTAGCTTCCTTTGTATTGAGACCATCAAACCTGGGTTGGCATCTATGTGACCTGGATGACATGGTTCCTTATATGCTATTGAACATGAGGAAGAAGTTCTGAATTTTCCCTTTGTTAGTAAACTGAGGACACTGGGGTCTAAGTGTCTAACCATGTGATCTGTGAAGCCATTTGGTCATACTCCACTTTTCGTGGTGTTTCTTACTGCTGCACTGGGAGTTTGGTATTGGCTTCACGTAATACAAGGAGAAAAACTGGGACACAGTGCTAGAGGGAGTACTCTCACGTGTAGTGGTTGAGGGTCTGCAGGAGAATGCACCAACCAGGCTTCTATCCCAAAAAGCTTGCACCCATGTCCATAGCAACCTGATTCTGAACATTGCCCTGAAACCTCTCCATATAACAAGGTCCCTTTACTTGTAAGGTTCTGCTGGCTGCAACATGTCAGTCACAAGTCATTCGGAAACCAATGGCAGAACCACGTGTCCCCATGACAGATGTTTTATCATACACCTGCCCACCACTGCTCTGGGCCCACTAATCAGCAGGCTCCAACTTTCTGGCACCTCTGTTCTCACCATTTTCATGAAACCCAGTCAATCAATGCAATGTCTGGTACACTCATGATCAGCAACAGATATCCAAAGGTTCTCCAGTGCCATCTGTTCATGGAAATTTAAAAAATTCATGGTATTTATCTAGCCAATTTTCAAGGATGAAGTTGGAGGCACTGTGGCTTTCAATTTATTCAGGAACCATGAAATGGTGAGGAAGCTTATTTCAATTAAAGCTCGGGAGAACTCTCAGAGGCAAGGTTTCCCAAAGAGTGGCCAAAAGGTCACATTAAGCCAGGCCCATTGAGGTCTACAATTGAGGTCCATGTGTGTTTTGACTCTCAACAATGGCTGCCACGTCTTTCTGAATAAAGTCATGTGATATCCTGCCTGAGATTCCCAGTGCTCTTTGGAAAGCTATCCTGAGCCTAGATCTCAGTCTCCAAGGGCAACTCTCATGTGTGGCCTCCTAAAATCCCAACACAATTCATGTCAATACTTCTCTGAGTTCATTTCAGTCTCTAAGGGGAATCACTCCAGAGTTGAAGTCCATGCGGACCCAGTCATCTCTTCCAACCACCACACAAATGACCACAATTAAACCAAAACACTCCCACATGGCCCTCATCTTCTTCAATATAAACTCTCATCATAACCTCTTGCTGGAGGTTTCCATGAGGGGCGCAGCCTAAGGAAGTGTCCAAAATAAGCTCACTTGCCCCTTATTTGCCTAAACTCAGTGTGGCCTGGAAACCCTTTCTGTGAACCAGATGTGATAAAATAGGCCTGCCATTAATACTGCTCTACTTCTCCAATTTGAGGCCTACTCTCTGTGGGGCATAGATTCTTTATGTGAATTGGGGTCATGAGAAAATCAAGCACCTATGGGCTACCCTCTGCAGGGCTTTGAAGAACCCATTTCAGTGAGTCGAGGAATTGGACCAAATGTTCTTTAGATATAGGGTTTTTGTTAAAGAGTGAAAGTAAATGTCAGCCTATTTGAAGAGTCAGTCACAGTGATGAACTGGGGAAAATGTGTAGGAAATCAGATATCAATAGAGACATTAGGAAATCAGGCAAAGTACAAAGTGAGTGATAGGATAAGACATTTTTAACAGGGTTCAGATTCAATATTTAATCTTAGGAAAAAACAAATATGTAGTCACCAATAGGAATGATATTTGAGATCATTAGTTAATCAGGACTTGGATGTTGTTAGTAATACATGCTCACTTTCAATATAGGCTTTGGTACAATCATAAGTGTGTCCGTTGCATTTTGTGTCAGGAATATTACTGTGATAAAATGTGTATGTATATCAGGTGACTAGAGTATTTCTTCCACCAATTCTTAAAGCAATATTTTAAAGACTTATAAATTAGTATTTGGGATACAAATAGGTATACCATCGGTCTATGAATATAGAGATGATGCCTTAATAGACCATACTGTGAATAAATAATATAACTGGTTCAAACTTTAAATAATGGATTGAATTGATATCTGAAAATATATAGGAAATTTTATATTGATATACATAAATTCATTCTAACCAGTTATACATCTAATGGTAATATTAGCATTATGGTTTATCATGAAGAGTGTCTGAGTTTTGCTTCAAAAATGATTATGGAAATCAAAAATAATGTGTTTGGAAAGAATCTTATGAAAAGAACAGTCAAGAAACATGGAGGAATACATGTGTTCTGAAGTAGGAAGTGATTGAAAGTGAACCAAATGCCTATAAATTTGTGAAATTGTGGATGAAAGGATATATCCTATAATGTCCATAAACTGCAGAAATAGTAATGTATCAGTGTGGAATAAAAATGAACTTCAAAATACACATCATGATCCCATAGGTGTCTACTTGCATTGATGTGAAACTGGGTAAGTCACTGTGGAAATATTACGATTTGTATGCACCATTCACTGAATTTAGTTTTCAGTACTAGGAAATAAATATGTATTTAAGGTGGATGAATATTTCTAAGAATTATTTTGTAAAAATTTGATTATAAATCCACATACACACACATGAGTGAATTTAGAAAGTGTATAATAAGACACATATATTTCATATTTTGGAAAATCTAAAGAGTAGATATCTATATCTATATAGATAGATAGATAGATAGATAATTAGATACTCACATACACAGACATTAAAATGTAGCAATATATATGCCATTCGAAAATCATAATAAAATAGATATCATCCACGTATCCAAAAATATTCATTTTACTGAACATTTATTTATGCATAATACTGTTCATCTAGGAAATTCACCCATAGGTAGAATTTCCAGTTCCATCAGTATTTAGAGGGAGCGATCTCTTCTCACAATTTGTATCTTCCAAAATAAGCAAGCTCACAAGAATGTACATGTGATACCAGGTAGAATTCTAAAGATGCATTAAAAAATACATGTGATGAATAGGCTACAGAGAAAGTGAGACAGAAATTTACATAAGTGTTAATTTTAAAAACTCATGGAGAAGTATTACAATGAAAAGTTGACTAGATTTATAACACATACCATTGATAAAGCCGAAGGCAAGTCCAAGTATACACCATGACTCCTATGAAAGGCCTGTATTTCTATTCTGTTAAGTTTCTTTTTCTCCATCATATTTTGATTAGTAGTCAGAGTCTAGTAGGGTATGGGGTAGTGTCAGGGATTCAGTATTTCAAATGGAAAATAGGAAAATGAATCTAATGTGTATGCAAATATGTGCTACACAAAAATCTTCCCACTCTCATCCAGAACAATGCTTTGACATTACCTTCGCCCCAAATAAGAAACAATTAGTGGAGAAAAGTTAGAAAATCTGTGAATACATATGTGGAAAGGAAAATGCTCAGGAGTTCACAAACTTGTAGGAGGTAGAACGGGTTACAAAAAGAGAGAGGGTAAACACTCCACAAACATGGAGCTCTGCTAGCCTTTTTGAGAAACTGCCTCTGAGCTTGGGCAGTTAAAATATATGTTGTTGTCAGGACCTTTAGCTTCCTTTGTAGTGAGACCATCAATTCTGGGTCTCCATCTATGTGACCTGGATGACATGGTTTTTTATTTTCTAGTGAACATGAGGCAGCAGTGCTGAATTCTCTCTTTGTAGGTAAACTTTGGCCACTGGGGTCTAAGTATCTAACTGTGTTGTCTGAAAAGCCATTTGGTCATTATCCACTTTCGTGGTGTTTTTTACTGCTGCACTGTGAGTTTGGTATTGGCTTCACGATATACAAGGAGTTCTACTGGGACACAGTGCTGGAGGATGTACTCTCACGTGTGGTGGGTTACTAAAATGCACCAGTGGGGCTTCAATCCCACATAGCTTTTCAACTTGACAATAGCAACCTGATTCTGGACATTGGCAGGAATCCTCTCCATATAATAAGATGCCTTTACATACAGTCTGCTGGCTGTACCATGTCAGTCACAAGTGATTTCTAAGCCAATGGCAGATCCACGTGGCCCCACCAGAAATGTTTTTTTCACACACCTACACTCCACTGCTCTAGGCCCACTAGTCTGCAGGCTCCAACTTTCTGGCATCTATGTTCTACACTTTTTCCATGAAACCCAGTCAATCAAGGCACTGTCTGGTACAGTCATGATTAGCAACAGGACATCCAGAGGTTCTCCAGTGCAACCTGGTCATGGTAATTTCAAAAAATTCATGGTATTTATCTAGATATTTTTCAATAATGAAGTTGGAGGCACTGTGGGATTCAATTTATACAGGAACCATTAAAAGGTGAGGAATCTCATTTCAATGAAAGGTCTGGAGAACTCTCACAGGCAAGGCTTCCCAAAGAGTGGGCAAAAGGTCACATGAAGCCAGGCCCATTGAGGTCTACAATGTGAATTCCATGTGTGTTTTGACTCTCAACTATGGCTGACAATCTTTCAAAATAAAATCTTGTGATATCCTGGCTGAGATTCCCAGTGCTCTGTGGAAAGTCACCCTGGGCCTAGATCTCAGTTTCCAATGGCGAATCTCATGCTTGGCCTCCAAAAATCTCAACACAATTCATGGCAGTACTTCTCTGAGCTCAGTTCCACAACTCAGTCTCTAAGGGGAATCACAACAGAGTTCAAGCCCAGGTGGATCCAGGCATCTCTTCCAATTGCCACACAAATGACGACAATTAAAACCAAAACACTCCCACAGGGCCCTCTTCTTCTTTTATATAGACACTAATCATAACCTCTAGCTGGAGGTTTCCATGAGGGGCACAGCCCAAGACAGTGTCAAAAATAATCTCACTTGCCCCTCATTTGCCTAAAGTCAGGGTGGCCTGGACAACATTCCTGTGAAACAGAAGTGATCATATAGGACTGCTGTTAATACTGCTCCACTTCTCAAATTTGAGGCCTACTGACTGTGGGGTATAGATTCTTTGTGTGAATTGGAGTCATGAGAAAACGCAAGCACCTATTGTCCAGCCTCTGCAGGGCTTTGAAGAACTCATTTGACACAAATGATCCCTATTCTCACTTGATGGAGGTCATTAATATTACAGAGGAAGGCGAGAGGCTTCATGTACAATGACTGATCTATTTTTCCATTTTGGTTTTGGATGCCCACATGGGATCTTTCTCTAGATACATCAGGTGCTGAAAATCTAAACCACAGGCTCACACAGGGCCAAGAGGCTGATTCAGACAAATCCCTTTCCAAAGCAATGAAGTAAAAAGCCACAGGTGATTCTCATTCATTTCCATTTGAAAACTCTTTTCTTCAGGCTTCACTAAGGTTTGGCCTGAGGCAAAGACCTTTCTGACATTCAGAGCAACAGAACAATAGGTAATCAAAAGCCCCCAAGCAGGGTTTCTCCTAGGAGACTTTCCTGGTTACTCTGATATGTGAGTTTTCTGAGATGCTCGCCATTCCCTTCAGCTATCCAGTACATGGCTATGTCACAGAGCTTGGAGGTGGTACGTATCTTGTACAAAAATACATGATACTAATCTTTAGAGTGGCCAGAATTCAGGAAAAAAATGAGAACATAGGTAGATAGCAGGTGTTGCCCATGGATAAGGCAAGCCTCATTCCATTCATTAATTGGGAAGGATGCATACTGGGAAGTTTTCTACTAGACAGGACACACCCAATGAGCTATTTTCTTTTCTAATATCTACAAAGAAAAACACAGTGGGATACACAGACACAGAAACAGTCTCCTTGTCAAATGACTTACTAGAAACAGTCCACTCCATACCAAACAAACCTCCTTTTTTACCTATTCTCAGATCATGAGAAAAAACCACAAACACAAACCAACACCCACAAATGCACCTCCTTCTTCCAAGTAGGTCTGTGACTATCTGGAGTGTCCTCTGACTGGTAGGACATACGATGTAACCCAGAAATGGCCTTTCTGTCTCAGATCTGGTCTCCTTCGTCAAATCTGTGAATTTGTAAGGAGGCAGTGGTGAGCCAATTCCTATGCTCTCAGGAAAGACCCCTCTTCAGAGCTTTCTTGGTATTTGGCAACCCTTACATCAGTAGGTACCAAGAAAGACTGACTCTGTCCTTGGTAAATCCAAAGAAATGAGCCCACTGTGACTGCGACTGGGACTGGCTCAGGGTGCCTGGCTTCCTGGATCACAAAATTCAGAGACCTCCATCACCAAGGAAGTGAGGTGAGGTCACTACCTTCAGAAAATGAATGAGGTCACTGTCTTGGCCACCACTTTGTCCTAACAGTTTCTTCCTATTGTCTCCTGACATGGAGGCTGCCCTACTTCCTGTGATACTTTCACATGTTAGAATGGTATAGAAACCATCGTCACCTGGGAACAGCTCTCCACACAGGCCTAGTTTGGTCCATCTTCCCTACATTAAGAATAGAGAGGCTGACTCAGACACATCCTTTCATCCTGACCATGTTGTTTGCCATGGAATATTACTTTTGTTCTCTCAGGTCCTTCATAGCTGCCTGCATCTTCTCCAGGGATAATTTCTGCATGGATTTTGAGGTACTCAGCAGGTGGAAGATCTCCTAACTTCCTGTATTGTAATACCAACTTTGTCCCTGCTCTTCTGTAAAGTGAGATTGAGGGAATATTGTATGGTCAGGGTTAATAGCATGTTCGATTTGGGTTGGAAATCATTCTGCTGGATGAATAATTGTATTGAGAACCAGCGATATTTATAAGAATATAGAGGGAAAACATAAGTATGAAAACAGAAATCTAGGTAATATTTGAAGCCCAGAAGGATTTGGACCCTTGATTGGGATCCTTAGCTTGAGTTATGTTTTGCACCGAGGTCTCAGTTAAATTGATATACAATGGCATAAGACCCTGTACCTCAGATGATTAAATGTAGAAGAGAACATCCAGTCAAAAAGGGATTGTGTGTAGGATTAGGAAGATAGTCAGTAGGTTTAGGAGGAAGAGTGAGTCTAGGATTTGGACCAAATGTTCTTTAGCAATACGGTTTTGGTTAGAGAGTGAATATAAATGACACCATATGTGAAGAGTCAGGCACAATGATGAACTGGGGAAAATATGTAGGAAAGCAGACATCAATAGAGACATTAGGAAATCTGGCAAAGTATAACATGATAGGATTAGAGATTTTCAACAGGGTTGAGGTTGAATACATAATCTTAAGAAGAAACAAATTTGTAGTCACCAATAAGATTGACATTTGAGAGCATTAGGCAACCTGGACATGGATATATTTAGTAATCCATGTTCACATTCCATTGAGGCTTTGGTACAATCATAAGGGTGACCTTCGCATTTTGTGTCCAAAATATTACTGTGATAATATGTATATGAAGATCAGGTGACATGAGTATTTCTTCCACCATTTCTGGGGGAAATATTTTGAAAAGATATAAATTAGTACTGGGGATACTAATAGGCTTACCCTGTGTTCATGAATATAGAGATGATGCATTAATAGACCATAATGTGAATAAATTATATGACTGGTTCCAAATTTAAATAATGGATTGTATTGATATCTGAAAAAATAGAAGAAATCATTTATTGATATACATACATTCATTCCAACCACTTACATATCTAATGGTTATCTTAGGGTTACCGTTTATCATGAATAGTGAATGAGTTTGCTTCAAAAATGATTATGGAATCGAAAATAATGTGTTTAGAAAGAAGTCTAGTGAAAAGACGAGTCAAGAAACATGGAGAAATATAAGTGTTCTGGAGGAGGAAGTGATTGAAAGTGAACCAAATGTTTATAAATTTGTGAATTTGTGAATGAAAGGATATATTTTATGATGTCTATAAACTGAAGAAATAATAACGTACAAGGTTTGAATAAAAATGAACTTTAATAAACACATCACATCCAATAGGAATCTACTTGCATTGATGTTAAACTTGGTCAGTTACTGTAGAAATATTACGATTTGTAAGCACCCTTCCCTGAAGTTAGTTTTCAGTACTAGGAAACAAATATGTATTTCAGTGGATGTATATTTCTGAGAATAAACTTGTTAAAAGTTGATTATAAATCCACATATATGAATATGAATGAATTCAGGCGGTGTATAAGAAGACACATATATTTCATATTTTGGTAAATCTGGAGAATATATATATATATATATATATATATATATATATATATATATATAGACACACAAACACACACATTATAATGTAGCAATATATATGCCAACTGAAATTCATCATGAAAAATAACTCATCCGCATATCCCAAAATATTCATTTTACTGAACAGTAATATATGTATAGTGTTGTTCATCTAGGAAGCTCACTCATGGGTTGAATTTTCTGTTAAAACAGCGTTTAGGAGGAGTGATCTCTTCTCACAATTTGTATCTGCCAATTCAGCCACCTCACAAGAATGTACATGTGAAACCAGGTAGGATTCTATTTGTGCATATAAAAATACATTTGCTTAATAGGCTACAGAGAAAGGGAGACAGGAATTCACATATTTCTTAACTTTAAAAACACATGGAGAATTATTTCAACAAATAATTGACTAGATTTATAACTCCTACCTTATATCATGCAAAAGGTAAGTCCAACTATACACCATGCTTCCTCTGAAATGCTTGTATTTCTATTCTGTTTGGGTTATTTTTCTCCATTATATTAGGATTAGTAGTCAGAGTTTAGTAGGGTATGGGTTAGTGTCAGGGATTCAGTATTTCAAACAGAAAATTGTAAAATGAATCCAATGTTTATGCAAATATGTGCTAAACAAAATCTTCTCTCTCTCATCCAGAACAATGACTTGACATTCCCTTCGCCACAAGTAAGTCAGAATTAGAGGAGAAGAGTTAGAAAATCTGTGAATATATATTTAGAATGGAAAATGCTCAGGAATTCACAACCTTGGAGTTGATAGAGCAGTTTCCAAAAGTAAGTGACATGGTAAACACTCCACAAACATGGAGATCTGCTGGCCTAATCACTTCTTGAGAAATTGCCTCTGAGCTTGGGCACTTGAAATATATGTTGTTTTCAGGAGCTTTAACTTCCGATGTAGTGAGACCATCAAAGCTAGGTCTGCATCTATGTGACCAGAGGACATGGTTTCTTATTTTCCAATGACCATGAGGCAGCAGTGCTAAATTCTCTCTTTGTAGCTAAATTGTGGCCAGTGGGGCTAAGTGTCTCCCCATGTGGACTGTGAAGCCATTTGGTCATCCTCGACTTTTCGTTTTGTTTCTTGCTGCTGCACTGGGGGTTTGGTATTTGCTTCACGAAACACAAGGAGTTCAAGTGGGACACAGTGCTGGAGGGAGTTCTGTCACGTGTGGTGGGTCAGTGTCTGCATGAGAATGCACTAACTAGGCTTCTATCCCACATAGCTTGCCCCTTGACCATAGCAACCTGATTCTAAACATTGCCGTGAAAAATCTCCATATAACAAGATGCCTTTATATAGAAGGGTCTGCTGGCTGCACCGTGTCTGTCTCAAGGCATTTGAAAGTCAATGGCAGATCCACATGGCCCCACCAGAGATGTTTTATCACACACCTGCACACCACTGCTCTAGGCCCACTACTCAGCAGGCTCCAACTTACTGGCATCTCTGTTCTACACGATTTTCATGATACCTAGTCAATCAAGGCACTGTCTGGTATACTCATGATCAGCAACAGGACATCCAATGGTTCTCCAGTGCCACCTGGTCATGAGAATTTCTAAAATTTTATGGTATTTATCTAACTATTTTTCACAGATGAAATTGTTGGTACTGTGGGTTTCAATTCATTCAGGATCCATTAAATGTTGAGGAAGCTCATTTTAATGAAGGATCTGGAGATCTCTCACAGGCAAGGCTTCCCAAAGAGTGGCCAAATTGTCACATGAAGCCAGGCCCATTGAGGTCTACAATGTGAGGTCATGTGTGTTTTGACTCTCAACGATGGCTGCCAAGTCTTTCAGAATAAAACCTGTGATATCCTAGCTGAGATTCCCAGTGCTCTCTGGAAGCCTCCCTGGGCCTAGACCTCAGTTTCCAAGGGCGACTCTCATGTGTGGCCTCCTGAAATCCCAACAACATTCATGGCAATACTTCTCTGAAGTTAGTTCCAAATCTCATTCTCTAAGGGGAATCACATCAGAGTTCAAGCCCAGGTGGACCCAGTCATCTCTTCCAACTACCACACAAATGACCACAATTAAAACCAAAACACTCCCACATGGTTCTCATCTTCTTCCATATAGACACACATCATAACCTGTGGATGGAGTTTTCCATGAGGGGCACAGCCAAACCAGTGCCCAAAATAAGCTCCCTTGCCCCTCATTTGCCTAACGTCAGGGTGGATTGGACATGCTTCCTGTGAACCAGGAGTGATCAAATAGGCCTGCCGTAAATGCTCCACTTCTCCACTTTGAGGCCTTCTTACTGTGGGGATTATATTCTTCTTTTTCTAAATTTTTTTGGAAATTTAATTGGAAAGTTAAAAAAATTGTTTTGCAGAATGTTAAATTTCTAATGGCAAAGCCTTCACCTTGTTTGTGAAGGAAACCTTGATGCCTTGCCAATCTGGTAACATGGAGACACTCAAAATTTTCTTTTACATACTACATGGATGAATGGCTACAGCTCATAGTTTTTTAAAACTGAAAGCCAGATACCAGCAAGTAAGATAACAAATAAAAGACAATTTTATTAAAAAATAAAGTTGTTAAATGACTCAAATATTGGAAATTGAATTCTTTTTATTTTTGGTTGTTCAAAACATTATAAAACTCATGATATATCATCTTTCATACATTTGACTCAATTGGGTTATGAACTCCCATTTTTACCCCAAATACAAATCGCAGAATCACATCAGTTACACACTCACGTTTTTACATAATAGCATACTAGTTATTGTTGTATTCTGCTACCTTTCCTATCCCCTACTATTCCCCCTCCCCTCCCATCTTCCCTCTCTACCTCATCTGCTGTTGTTTAATTCTCTCCCTTGTTTTCCCCTCTTTAGCCTCACAACCTCTTATATGTAATTTTGTGTAACATTGAGTAGTCTCCTACCATTTCCATATGCTTTTCCTTCTCTCTCCCTTTCTCTCCCCCCACTCATCTCTGTTTAGTTTTAATATTTTTCTCATGTTCTTCCTCCCTGTTCTCTTCTTATTTGCTCTCTCTATATAAAAGGAAACATTTGGCATTTGTTTTTTAAGGATTGGATAGATTCGCTTAGCATAATCTATTCTAATGCCATTCATTTCCCTGCAAATTCTATGATTTTGTCATTTTTTAGTGCTGTGTAATACTCAATTGTGTATAGATGCCACATTTTTATTATCCATTCGTCTATTGAAGGGCATCTAGGTTGGTTCCAAAGTCTAGCTATTGTGAATTGTGCCGCTATGATCATCGATGTGGAAGTATCCTTATACTGCTCTCTATTAACATCCTCAGGGAAGAGTCTGAGAAGGGCGATATCTCGGTCAAATGGTGGTTCCATTCCCAGCTTTCCCATGAATCTCCATACTGCTTTCCATATTGTACTCACCAATTTGCAGTCCCACAAGCAGTGTACAAGTGTACCCTTTACCCCACATCCTCACCAACACTTATTGTTGTTCGACGTCATAATGGCTGCCAATCTTACTGGAGTGAGATGGTATCTTAGGGTGGTTTTGATTGCATTTCTCTGACTGCTAGAGATGGTGAGCATTTTTTCATGTACTTGTTGATTGATTGTATGTCCTCCTCTGTGAAGTGTCTGTTAAGATCCTTGGCCCATTTGTTGATTGGGTTATTTGTTATCTCATTGTTTAATTTTTTTGAGTTCTTTGTATATTCTAGATATTAGGGCTCTATCTGAAGTGTAAGGGGTAAAAATTTGTTCCCAGGATGTAGGCTCTCTATTTACCTCTCTTATTTTTTCTCTTGCTGAGAAAGATCTCTTTAGATTAAGTAAGTCCCATTTGTTTATTCTTTTTATTAACTCTTGGGCTATGGGTTTCCTATTAAGGAATTTGGAGCCCAACCCCACAGTATGTACATTGTAGCCAACTTTTTCTTCTATCAGACGCAGTGTCTCTGATTTTATATCTGGCTCCTTGATCCATTTTGAGTTAACTTTTGTGCATTGTGAGAGAAAGGGATTCAGTTTCATTTTGTTGCATATGAATTTCCAGTTGTCCCTGCACCATTTGTTGAATATGCTATCCTTCTTCCATTGCATGCTTTTAGGCCCTTTTTCAAATATAAGAAAGTTGTAATTTTGTGGATTTGTCTCTGTGTCCTCTATTCTGTACCATTGGTCCATCTGCCTGTTTTGATACCAGTACCACACTGTTTTTGTTACTATTGCTTTGTAGTACAGTTTGAACTCTGGATTCACACTTTCTGCTTAGAATTGCTTTCGCTATTCTGGGTCTTTTGTTTTTCCATATGAAATTCATGATTACTTTATTTATTTCTACAAGAAATGCCATTGGGTTTTTGATTGGCATCGCATTAAACCTGTAGAGAACTTTGGGTAATATCGCCATTTTGATGATGTTATTTCTGCCTATCCATGTACAGGGCATACTTTTCCATCCTCTAACATCTTCTTCTATCTCTCTCTTTAGGGTTCTGTAGATTTCATTGCATAAATCTTTCACCTCTTTGGTTAGGTTGATTTCCAAGTTTTTTATTTTCTTTGAGTATACTGTAAAAGGAGTGGTTTTCCTCATTTAAATTTCAGAAGTTTTGTTGCTGATATACAGGAATGCCTTAGATTTATGCGTGTTGATTTTATATCCTGCCACTTTGCTGAATTCATTTACTAACTCTAGCAGACCCTTTTGGGTCTGTTAAATATATTATCATGTCATCCAAAAATAGCGATAATTTAAGTTCTTCTTTTCCTATTTTTAAGTCTTTAATTTCTTTTGTCTGTCTAATTGCTCTGGCTAGTATTTCAAGAACTAAATCGAATAGAAGTGGTGATAGATGGCATCCCTGTCTTGTTCCAGATTTTAAAGGGAATGCCTTCAGTTTTTCTCCATTTACAATGATGCTAGCCTGAGGTTTAGCATATATAGCTTTTACAATGTTGAGGTAAGTTCCTGTTATTCCTAGTTTTTATAGAGTTTTAAACATAAAGGGATGCTGTACTTTGTAGAATGCTTTTTCTGCATCTATCGAGATGATCATATGGTTCTTCTCTTTAAGTCTATTGATGTGGTGAATAGTATTTATTGATTTCCGTATATTGAACCAGCCTTGCATCCCTGGGATGAATCCCTCTTGATCATGATGCACAATTTTTTTATGTGCTTTTGTATTTGATTTGCCAAGATTTTATTGAGAATTTTTGCATCCAAGTTTATTAGAGATATTGGTCTGTAGTTTTCTTTCTTTGAAGGGTCTTTGTCTGGTTTTGGGATCAGGGTGATGTTGGCCTCATAGAATGAATTTGGAAGAACTCCTTCTTTTTCTATTTTTTGAAATAGCTTGAAAAGTATTGGTATTAATTCATCTTTGAACGTTTTGTAGAACTCTGCTGTATAACCATCTTTTCCAGGGTTTTTTTTGGTAGGTAGTCTTTTGAAGGTTTCTTCTATTTCTTCCTTTGTTATTGGTCTATTTAAATTTTGTGTGTCTTCCGGACTCAATCTGGGCAGATCATATGACATAAGAAATTTATCGATATCTTCATTATCTTCTGTTTTATTGGAATATAGGGTTTCAAAATACTTTCGAATTATCTTCTGTATTTCTGTAGTGTCTGTTGTGATATTGCCTTTTTTATCCCATATGTTAGTAATTTGAGTTCTCTCTCTGCTTCTCTTCATTAGCATGGCTAAGGGCCTGTCGATTTAATTTATTTTCAAAGAACCAACTTTTATTTGTTCAATTTTTGTGTTTCAATTTTGTTGATTTCTCCTCTAATTTTAATTATTTCTTGTCTTCTACTCCATTTGTTGTTTTGCTCTTTTTTTTCTAGGTTTTTGAGATGTAGTGTGAGATCATTTATTTGTTGTTTTTTTCTTTTTTGAGGAAAGAATTCCAAGAAATGAATTTCCCTCTTAAAACTGCTTTCATTGTTTCCCACAGAATCCGGTATGTTGTGTCTGTATTTTCATTTGTATCTAAGAGATTTTTTTATCTCCTCCTTTATGTCTTCTGTAACCCATTGATTATTCAGTAACATATTGTTCATTTTCCATGTGATGTAGAATTTTTCCTTCCTTCTTCAATCATTAATTTCAAGTTTCATTCCATTATGATCAGATATGGTGCATGGTATTATCTCCATACTTTTATATTTACTAAGAGTTTCCATATGGCATAATATATGGTCTATATTTGAGTAGGACCAATGTGCTGCTGAGAAGAACATGTATCCACTTTATGATGTTTAATATATTCTATATATGTTGGTTAAGTCTAGGTTATTGATTGTGCTATTGAGTTCTATAGTTTCTTAATTCAGATTTTCTCTAGAGGATCTGTCCAATGGCGAGGGTTGTGTGCTGAAGTCACCCGTAATTATTGTGCTATAGCCTATATGACTCTTGAACTTGAGGAGAGTTTGTTTTATGACTTGGCACCACCATTGTTTGGTGCATACAAATTGATAATTGTTATGTCTTGTTGGTGAATGTTGCCTCTTAACAGTATATAGTGTCCTTCTTTATCACTTTTGATTAACTTAGGTTTTAAGTTGATTTTATTCGATATGAGTATGGCCACTCCTTCTTGCTTCCGAGGGCCAACAATGGCTGCGAAGTCTTTCAGAATAAAATCATGTGATTTCCTGGCTGAGATTCCCATTGCTCTGTGGAAAGCCACCTTGGGCCTAGATCTCAGTTTGAAAGGGTGACAATCATGCGTGGCCTCCTAAAAACCAACACAATTCATATCAATACTTCTATGAGGTACGTTCCAGAACTCAGGCTCTAAGGGGAATCACACCAGAGTTCAAGCCCAGGTGGACCAAGTCATGTCTTCCAACCCCCACACAAATGACCACAATTAAAACAAAAAAACTACCACATGGCCCTCATCTTCGTCCATAAAGACCCTCATCAAAAGTTCTGGATGGAAGTTTCCATGAGGGTTGCAACTAAAGACAGTTTTCAGAATAAGCTCCCTTGCCTCTAATTTCCCTAAAGTCAGGGTGGCCTGGACACCCTTCCTGTGAACCAGGAGTGATCAAAAAGGCCTGCCATTAATTCCGCTTTGTTTCTATAATTTGAGGCTTACTGAATGTCAGGTATAGATTTTTTATGTGATTTGGAGTCATGAGAAAATCCAAGCACATCTGGAGAGCATTCAAGAATTCATTTGACAAAGAGGATCCCTAATCTCACTTGAAGGGGGTCAGGAACCTAACAGAGAAAGGCAAGAGTCCTCATCCACAATGACTGCTCTTTTTGCCATTTTGGTTTTGAATGCACACATGGGATCTTTCTTTAGATCCATCAGGTGCAGAGAATCGAAGCCACAGCCTCACACAGGGCCAAGAGGCAGATTCAGACAAATCCCTTTCCAAAGCAATTAAGCAAAGAGCCACAGGTGATGCCCATTAATTTCCATTTGAAATTTTTTTCTTCAGGCTTCACAAAGGGGTGGCCTGAGGCAAAGACCTTCCTGACATTCAGGGCAACAGAACCTTGATTGGTATACTGAGCTTGAATTATGTTCTGCACCGAGGTCTCAGATAAATCGATATACAATGGCATAGGACCGTGTACCTCGGATGATTGAATGTAGAAGAGAACATCCAGTCAAAAAGGGATAGTCTGTAGGATTAGGAAGATAGTCAGTATGTTTAGGAAGAAGAGTGAGACTAGGAGTTGGACCAAAAGTTCTTTAGCAATAGGGTTTCAGTTAGAGAGTGAATGTAAATGTCAGCACATCTGAAGAGAAAGTCACAATGATGAACAGGGAAAAATATGTAGGAAAGCAGATATCAATAGAAAGATTAGGAAATCAGGCAAAGTATAAAGTGCGTGATAGGATTAGACATTTTCAACAGGCTTGAGGTTGAATATATAATCTTAGGAAAAAACAAATATGTAGTAATCAATAGGATTGACATTTGAGAGCATTAGGCACCCTGGACATGGATGTTTTTAGTAATCCATGGTCACTTTCCATTTAGGCTTTGGTACAATCATATGTGTGACCTTTGCATTTTGTGTCCAGAATACTACCGTGATAAAATTTATATGTTGATAAGGTGACATGAGTATTTCTTCCACCATTATGGGGAGTAATATTCTGGAAACTTATAAATTAGTACTGGTGATACAAATAGGTGTACCTTGTGTTGATCATTATTGAGATGTTGCATGAATAGACCAGATTGTGAATAAAGTATATAACTGGTTCCAACTTTAAATAATGGATTGAGTTTGCATCTGAAAATGTATTGGAAATCTTATATTGATATATATACAATCATTCCAACCAGTTATATATGTAATGGTAATATTAGGGTTACGGTTTATCGTGAAGAGTGAGTATTGCTTCAAAAATGATTATGGAATCAAAAATAATGTGTTTAGAAAGAAGTCTAGTGAAAAGACCAGTAAAGAAACATGGAGGAATACATGTGTTCTGAAGTAGTAAGTAAATGAGAGTGAACCAAATGCCTATAATTTTGTGAAGTTGTGGGTGAAAAAATATATCCTATGATGTCCATATACTGAAAAAATAGTAATGTACCAGTGTTGAGTAAAAATGAACTTCAAAATACACATCATGTCCCATAGCAATCTACTTGCATTGATGTTAAACTGGGTCAGGTACTGTAGAAATATTAGGATTTGTATGCACCACCTACTGAACTTAGTATTCAGTAGTAGGAAACCAATATGTATTACAGGTGTATAAATATTGCTGAAAATAATCTTGTAAAAAGTGGATTTTGAACCCACATACATGAATATAAATGAATTTAGGGAGTGTATAATAAGACACATATTTTTCATATTTTTTTAAAATCTGGAGAATATATATACATATATATATATAATATATATATAATATATATACATATATATACATATATAATATATATATGTATATATATACACATATATATTTTTTTTCCAGATTTAAAAAAAATACATACACACAGACACACACACACATTAATATTTAGCAATATATATGCCAATCGAAATTCATCATGAAATATAATTCATCCACATATCCAAAAATATTCATTTTACTGAACATGGATTTATGTATAGTGTTTTTCACTAGGAAGCTCACCCATAAGTTGAATTTTCAGTCCCATCATTATTTAGGGAGAGTCATCTGTTCTCACAATTTTATATTCCAAAATCAGGGAGCTCACAAGATTGTCCGTGTGATACCAGGTAGGATATTATATATATATGTATACAAAAATACATGTGCTGAATAGGATACAGAGAAAGGGAGACAGGAATTTATATATGTGATAATTTTAAAAAATCATGGAGAAATATTACAATGAAAAGTTGACTAGATTTAAAAAACATACTCTTGATAATGCAGAAGGCAAATAGAAGTATACACCATGCTTCCTATGAAAGGCCTGTATTTCTATTCGGTTAGGTTTCTTTCTCTCCATGATATTAGGATTAGTAGTCAGAGTCTAGTAGGGTATGGGTTAGTGTCAGGGATTCAGTATTTCAAATGGAAAAAAGGAAAATGAATCTAATGTGTATGCAAAAATGTGATACACAAAAATCTTCCCTCTCTCATCCAGAACAATGCCTTGACATAACCATCGCTAAAAGTAAGACACAATTAGAGGAGAGGAGTTAGAAAATCTGAATATATATGTGGAATGGAAAATGCTCAGGAGTTCACAACACTGGAGGTGGTAGAACAGTTTCCAAAAGTAAGGGAGAGGGTAAACAATCCAGAAACATGGAGCAGTGCTGGCCTTGAGACTTCTTGAGAAACTTCCTCTGAGGTTGGGAACAAGAAAAATATGTAATTGTTAGGAGATTTAGCTTCGTTTGTAGTGACACCATGAAATCTGGGTCTGCATCTCTATGACCTGGAGCACATGGTCCTTATTTTCTAATGAACATGAGGGAGCAGTTCTGAATTCTCTCTTTGTAGGTAAACTGTGGCCACTGGGAGCTAAGTGTCTTTCCGTGTGGACTGTGAAGCCATTTGGTGATCCTCCACTTTCCAGGGTGTTTCTTACTGCTGCACTGGGAGTTTGGTATTTGCTTCACGAAATACAAGGAGTTCAACTGGGACAAAATGCTGGAGGGAGTTCTGTCATGTGTGGTTGGTCAGGGACGCAAAGAGAATGTACGAACCAGGCTTCTATCCTACATAGCTTTCACCTTGACTATAGCAACCTGATTCTGAACATTGCCCTGAAACCTCTCCATATGACAAGATGCCTTTACATATAAAGGTCTCCTGCCTGCACCATGTCAGTCGCAAGTCTTTTGAAGCCAATGGAAGATCCAGGTGGTCCTACCAAAAATATTTATTTACACACCTACAGTCCACTTCTCTAGGCCCACTACTTATTAGGCTCCAAATTACTGGCATCTCTGTTCTACACCATTTTCACGAAAACCAGTCAATCAAGGCACTCTTTGGTACACTCATGAACAGCAACAGGAAATCCAAAGTTTATCCAGTGCCACCTGGTCATGGGAATTTCAAAAATTTTATGGTATGAATCTAGTCATTTTTCAAAAATGAAGTTAGAGGCACTGTGGGTTTCAATTAATTCAGGAACCATTAAATGGTGAGGAAGCTCATTTCAATGAAAGCTCTGGAGAACACTCACAGAAAAGCCTTCCAAAAGACTGGCCAAAAGGTCACATGAATCCAGACACATTGAGGTGTACAATGTGAGGTCCATATGTGTTTGGACTCTCAACTAGGGCTGCCAAGTCTTTAAGAATTAAATCATGTGATATCCTGGCTCAGAATCCCCGAGCTCTGTGGAAAGCCATCCTGGGCCTAGATCTCAATTTCCAAAGGCGATTCTCACGTGTGGCCTAGTAAAATCCCAAGAGAACTCACGACAATACTTCTCTGAGGTCAGATCCAGAACTCATTCTTTAAGGGGAATCACACCAGAGTTCAAGCCCAGGTGATCCGAGTCATCTTTTCCAACTACCACACAAATTACCACAATTAAAACAAGAACACTCCCATATGGCCCTCATCTTCTTTCATATTGACACTCATCATAATTTTGCTGGAGGTTTCCATGAGGGGAGCAGACCAAGACAGTGTTCAAAATAAGCTCCTTTGACTCTCATTTGCCTATAGTAAAGGTGGCCTGGACACCCATCCTGTGAACCAGGAGTGATCAAATAGGCCTGCCATTAATACCGCTCCAATTCTCCAATTTGAGGCCTACTGACTGTTTGGTTTAGATTCTTTATGTGAATTTTAGTCATGAAATAACCAAGCACCTATGGGCTAGCCTCTGCAGGTTTTGAAGAACTCATTTGACCCAAAGGATCCCTATTTTCACTTGATGGAGTTCAGGAACCTTACAGAGGAAGTCGAGAGACTTCATCCCAATGGCTGCTCTTTCTGCCATTTTTCCTTTGGATGCAAACATGGGAACTTTCTTTAGATCCACAGGTGCTGAGAATCTAAGCCTCAGCCACACACAGGGCCAGGGGGCTGATTCAGTCACATCCCTTTTCAAAGCACTTAAGAAAAGAGCCACAGGTATGCCCAATCATTTCCATTTGAAAACTGTTTTCTTCAGGCTTCACAAAGGGGTGGCCAGATGCAAAGAACTTCCTGACATTCAGGGCAACAGAACAATAGGTAAGTAAAAGGCCCAAAGCAGGGTTTCTCCTCTGAGACTGTCCTCGTCACACTGATATCTGAGTTTTCTGAGATGCTCGCCATCACCTACAGCTATCCAGTACATGGCTATGTCACAGAGCTTGGAGGTGGTACATATCTTGGACACAAAACCATGGGCCTATTCTTGAAATTGGCCGGAATTCAGGACAAAAATAGAAACTTAGGAAGGTAGCAGGTGTTGCTCATCGATAAGGCAAGCTACAGTCCATTCATAAACGGGGCAATATGAATGCTGAGAAGCTTTCTACTAGACACGACACATCCATTGATGAATTCTCTTTTCTAATGTCTACAACCACGGAAACAATGGAATACACAGACATAGAAACACTCGCCCTGTGAAAAGACTTACTAGAAACAGTCCACTTCAAATGAAACAAACCGACTGTCCTACCTATTCTCAGAAAATGAGACAAAACCACAAACCCACAACCACACCCACAAAGGCACCTCCTTCCCCTAAGTAGGTCTTTGACTATCCGGAGTGTCCTCTGACTTGTAGGCCATAATATGTTCCCCCGAAATGGCCTGTCCTGTCTCAGATCTGGTCTCCTTGGCAAACTCTGTGAACTTCTCAGGAGCCAACGGTGAGCCACTAACGACTTTCTCAAGAAAAGCCCCGCTTCCGAGCTTTCCTGGCATTTGGCCTTCTCACGTCTGAAGGTACCAAGAAAGACTGACTGCATTTAGTAAATCCAAACAAGTGAGACCATAGGGACTGGGACTTGGACTGGCTATGGGTGCCTGGCTTCCTGGATCCAAAGTTCAGAGAGTTCCATCACCATGGAAGTGAGGTGAGGTCACTTCCTTCCTGAACTGAATGAGGTCCCTGTCTTGGCAACCACTTTGTCTTAACTGTTACTTCCAAGGGTCCCATGAGATTGAGGCTGCCCCTACTTCCTGTGAAACTTTCACAAGTTAGAATGGTATATCAACCATAGGCACCCAGGAATAGATCTCCACACAGGCCTGTTTTGGTCCATGTTCTCTACATTAAGAAGAGAATCTGATTCAGACACAACCTTTTATCCTGACTGGGTTGTTTGCCATGGAAGATGACTTTTGGTCTCTCAGGTCCTTCATAGCTGCCTACATCTTCTCCAGGGATCATTTCTGCATGGGCCTTTGAGGTTATCAGCAGGTGGAAGTTTCCCTACATTTCTGTATTGTAAAATCAACTCTTTCCCTGCTGTTCTATAAAGTTAGATTGAGGGAATAGTGTATGATTATGGTTAAAAACATGTTTGATTTGGGTTAGAAATCATTGTGCTGGATGAATAATGGTATTGGGAACCTGCTATGTGTATAAGAATATATAGGTGTAATATATGTATGAAAAAAGAAATCTAAGTATGATTTGAAGGCCAGAAGGGCATTGGCCCCTTGATTGGGATACGCAGCATTGAATTACGTTCTGCAGAGATGTCTCAGATAAATCGATATACAATGGCATAGGACCTTGTACTTTGCATGAATTAATGTAGAAGGAACATCCAGTCAAAAAAGGATAGTCGGTAGTGAAAGGTTAATAAAATAGGTACTTGCTATTTCCTGTTTTTCTGTATGCTTAAAAAAACACTGTTGAAATCTTGAGAAATGTTTGCTAATCTTGTTCTAGAATGTACTGTTCCCAACTGCCAAACTGCAGAATGTACTGCCTCACTCGGTGTCACACGAACCACCCACTCACCCTTACACATCAGTAAACTTCCCTCCCTTCCATCTCCAAGGAATGTATGTAAGCTCTGCATAAGCTGTTCTCAGAGCTCTCTGATCTATTTAAGTTAGCTGTGAGCCCCAGCAAGCTGGACGCAAAATAACCCTTTGCTGTTGCATGAGACAGTCTCTTGGTAGTCTCTTCCTCCAACACTCACCTGACCTTTACATATTGAGGTTCCACCGAGTTCCGGGAGTGGCGGATGAGAGACCCCAACGGGCTCCTCTCGGAGCAAGTAAGGCGCCTCTTTCTGGTTTCAGGTGTCATGTTAGGGCTTGGCAAAATTGCTGGCGATGAAGAGCCTGGGGTCTCTCCAACGGTGGCTGAGAGACGTGTCACAGAGACATAGGGCACCTCCCTGGGGGACCCCAAAGAGGACTCGGAGAATCAAGGAACAATTGCTTCATCGACTCAGTGATATTTTCTTTTAGATTCGGTATTGCCATCCTATCGGGTTTTGCCGGCTACGCATTCCTGGTCTCAGTGTTGGATGTCCATTGCCTGTCTTTATGGTCTTGTCTTATCTGTGTCATGTGTCTTTGCTTTTACTGTTTGTGTACCTTTCATTATGGGACAGAGCACTTCAATGCATCTGTCCCTGACCCTTGATCACTGAACCAAAGTCCGCTTAAGGGCTCAGAATCTTTCTTTTTTTAGTAAAACGCTGGACCTGGCAGACTCTCTGTGCCTCAGAATGGCCCATCTTTGGAGTCGTATGGCCCCAAGAAAGATCTTTCTACTTCCCACTAATTTATAAAGTCAGAGATATTGTCTTTCAGCCAGGGCCACATAGCCATCCTGATCAACAGCCATATATCTTAACTTTTCAGGACCTCTGCAAATCTCCTCCTCCATGGGTGAAGCCTTTCCTTGCCCATGCCTCTGCTCATACTCCTTCCCACATGATCTCTCAAACCCTCACCTCTTCCTCCTCCTCCACCCTCTGTTTTCCCTGAGTCACAAGATTTGACTCTACTGGACTCTTCCTCCTCTCCTTATCCCCTGCCCTCGTCCCCTAACACACAACACACTCTAAGTGATTCCCCTGCTGCTGACTAAGCCTCTCTACCATTGGAGGAAGCTAAGCTGGTAATAGGATCTGATAATGGACCGATGTTCATGGCCCAGGTAAGTCAGGGGTTAGCCAGAAACCTGGGGATTAATTGGAAGTTATATTGTGCTTATAGACCCCAGAGTTCAGGACAAGTAGAAAGAATGAATAGAACCATTGAAGAGACCTTAACGAAATTAAGCTTAGAGACCAGCATAAAAGATTGGACTGTGCTCCTGACTTATGCAATGTTTCATGCAAGAAAAAATCCTTCTGTTTCTTTGAGTAACCTTACCCCCTGAGAAGTTCTCTATGGTGGCCCTCGTCCAGTAAGGGTCCTAAGCCCAACTGTAAGACCTAAGGATCCTTTCCACACCCTCTTGCTTGACAGACTTAAAGCTCTTGAAAGAACTCAGTGATACCTGTGAAAATAGCTGCCCACTGCGTAACAAACTGTGTACCAGGGGATTCCACATCCATATCAAATAAGAGACTTCATGTATGTAAGATGACATCAGGTGTCATCCCTGGAACCCAGCTGTAAAGGACCATACCAGGTGCTACTTATAACACCTACAGTGGTAAAGGTATACAGAATCACTTCTTGGATCCATGCCTCTCATCTCAAGCCTGCTCCTTGTCCAGAATCTTTCTGGAAACTGGAAAAGACTGGTAACAGTTTCAAATTGTGTATTCGCCATGTGGATAAGGTTATATACTCTCCCCTTGGCCACAAGTAGTCCTAACCCTCATCAGCCTTTTAAGCAGCGATGGCTGATCACAAATCCTACTGGAAAAGTGTATAATCGATCTCACATACATCCCCCTTAGGGACCTGGTGGCCATCTCTCCACCCAGACATTTGTCAGCTGGCCATAGGTTTTTTCTATTGGGATATCCCTGATGAAGAAAATCCCACTAAAATACCATTAAATCCCTTGTGTAGCATAGATAATGGAAACAAACATTATGGATGTGGGGACACGCGAGCCAGATGCAGGTTGGCTATCCTAGATTACTTGTTTGCCCGGGAAACTATCAAAGCCACAAACAGTAACGGCTGTGTGGGGGAAAAACCGACTTCTTCAGTATGTCATGGAGATGTGAGCATACAGAGGCTGCCTGATGGAACCCAATACTTCATCAAATTCAGTACACAGCATTGGCCATATTACCAAGTAGACAACAGAAAAAGGATGGCCCCCAGAGGGGTCTCTAGATCCTCAAATTTTGCGTGACCTTTTTAACTTCTGCAAGTGCTCAAAAGGGTGAAAGGAGATTCCCCTATGTGGAAGCCCTTTCCCTCCTTAACTCACATCCTGAACTATGCTTCTCCAATAGATTTTTATCCTCAGCCTTCTGCTCCAGACTCTCTGCTGTCACTCCCACCTCAGCAACGTGATTTCTCCCCTCCAATTACTAGATCAGAATCCCAAACCTCCACCAGTTCTCAGACAATTGCCCGCTTGTGAGGTAGCAGGTACTGAGGTACCCCTCCACCCACTCACTCCTCTCTCTTCCTGTCAGTGCCCACACCGGGTCCCACCAGGTCCTCTTTCCAGCTAACCCAAAGCTCAAACGAGCTGAGGAGAGCTCTCAGACCCTTATCCAAGATGTAATATAAATGGCCATTAAAGTTGCTTTGTCATCACTGAAAACAGGTTACTAAAATTTAAAGTCCCTCACAGGATTTTGGGATACTCACTCCCGTTTTCTGCTCTTCTCTACCTGTTCTACTGCTCAAGTTTTTTGCTAGGAAATTCCCAAACACCTTTCCAATTATTCTTTTACATCTCTCTTTTTCCTCATTCTCAGATCCTCGGAGCTTCTCTCAGCCCCACCTTCCCCGTATTCCCCCTCTGTACCAGGCCCACAGAAAAGTCTTAAATGTCCTTCTCCAGAAGTCTTCACCATGGCTGACTTTAGAACTTTCAGCATAGAGTTTCTATAAAGAGTTCAATGTAGATAAACTTTCTCTTTTTGTATTGCCCTGTTATACTTGGCCACTGGCTAAAAAACTCAGTACTTCTAAGCTAGACAACCCCTAACTAGTTTTTCACAAAATATGTGAACAAGTCCTCTGGCCCTCAGCTGGGGCTTCACAGAAATGGCCACATTTCTAAGATAAAGAAATTACCAACTGGGCTCCGTTGTAACAGCTGGCAGGGGGAAAATAAGAAAGGGAATAAAAAGCTCTCCTCCTCCCAGGTGTCCTTGAAAATTTAACTTGCCCAGAACAGAGGAAAAATCAGAAACATATACTGCTTTTTTGAACTTCTGCAGACTGTAAACTTCTGAGCCCCATCCCTTATATGTTGGGTACACAATTCTGAAACTACCTAAACTTGAGTTTCAGGGGACTAATTGATTACAACAGAAGCAATGCCCTCTGAATCCAGTTGCAACAATATAGGACTGTTTCCCTGTCTTCAGTGCTATCTTAGGTGCCTTGCCTTGTCTGTCCCTACAACAGCATAATTCTATATACTTAAACATTGTTTATGTTTTCATGAAATGGTCAACAGATGTGATTATTTTGAAATGTTGCAGATGTTTCCCAGAAAGCTCTATCATGACGCAGGTTCGTTTGAAGATCAAATAGGGGGGGCATACAACCGGTTCCACTGGGAACTTGTATCCCTCACTTTAGCCATCCTATTAGGAATAGGAGTTGCTGCACGGGTGGGCACAGGAACCACTGCCATTGTCCATGGGACACAACAAATGACCCAATTAGAAGAAGCAATAGAGCAAAACTAAGATATTAGAAACCTCCATCAGAGCTTTGCATGAATCTTTAACCTCTCTCTCTGAAGTTGTTTTAAAGAACAGTTGAGGGTTGGACCTCCTCTTCATTAGAGAAGGGGGCCTTTGTGCTGCATTGAGGGAAGGATGTTGTTTTTATGCTGACCATACTGGAGTTGTAATAAAATCTATGAGTAAATTTAAAAGACACCTTGAAGAGCATCAACAAGAGAGAGAGGCCCAAAAAGGGTGGCTTGAGTCTTGGTTCACACACTCCTCCTGGTTAACTACGTTTTTATCAACCCTGGCCGGTCCAATAATAATCCTCATATTATTGCTAACTATAAAATCCTGTTTGCTCAACCGTGTAATTTCTTTTCTCCAGGCTCAAATTGGACGAGTTAAACTTATGGTAATACCCCACTAGCAGACATAGAATGTGACACCCTCCAATGATCATTTTTATGATTAAAAGTAGCCAGAAGAAGAAGTGGGGAATTAAAGTTTAATAAAATAAGTACTTGTCACTTCTTGTTTTTCTGTATGCTTAACAAAACACTATTGAAATCTTGAGAAATGCTTGCAAATCTTGTTCCCAGAATGTTCTGTCCCCAACTGCCCAACTGCAGAATGTACTCCCTCACCCAGGTGAATGCAAACCACCCTCTCACCCTGACCCATCAAGAAAATTCCCTCCCTGCCCTCTCCAGGGAAAGTATATAAGCTCTATTTAAGCTATTCTCAGGGCTATCTGCTCTATTCAAGTGATCTCTGAGCCCCAGCATGCTGGACACCCAAAAAACCCTTTGATGTTGCAAGAGATAGTCTGTTGGTGGTCTCCTCCTCTGAAGCTCGCCCCAAATTTACTTGGATGATTGAATGTAGAAGAGAACATTCAGTCAAAAACGATAGTCTGTAGCATTAGGAAGATAGTCAGTACTTTTATGAAGAAGGGTGAGTATAGGAATTGGAAAAAAATTTCTTTAGCAATAGGGTTTCGATTAGAGAGTGAATGTAAATGTCAGCACAGGTGAAGAGTCAGTCACAATGATGAACTGGGGAAAATATGTAGGAAAGCAGATATCAATAGAGACATTACAAAATCAGGCAAAGTATAAAGTGAGTGATAGGATTAGATATTTTGAACAGGGTTGAGTTTAAATATATAATCTTAGGAAGAAACAAATATGTAGTCACAATTAGGATTGACATTTGAGAGCATTAGGCAAATTTCAGGTGGATGAATATTTCTCAGAATAATCTTGTGAATAGTTGATTATAAATCCACATAATAAACATGAATGAATTTAGGGAGTGTATATAAGACACATATATTTCATATTTTGAAAAATCTGGAGAGTGTATATATATATATATATATATATATATATATATATATATATATATATATATATACAAAACACACACAGACAAAAAAGTAGCAAAATATATGTCAATCAAAATTCATTATAAAATATATATCATCCACAGATCTAAAAATATTAATTTTACTGAACATGGATTTATGTATAATGCTGTTCAACTAGCAAGCTCAACCATAGGTTGAATATCCAATTCCAACAAGTTTAGTAGGAGTGATCTCTTCTAACAATTTGTATCTGCCAAGTCAGCCACCTCACAAGAATGTACGTGTGGTACCAGGGAGGAATCTATATGTGCATATAAGAATACAGAGAAAGGGAGACAGGAATTCACATATTTGTTAACCTTAAAAATACATGGACAACTATTTCAACAATAAATTGACTAGATTCATAACTCCAACTCTGTATCATGCAAAAGAAAAGTACAACAATACACCAGGCCTACTCTGAACTGCTTGTATTTCGATTCTGTTTGGGTTATTTTTCTCCATCATATTAGAATTAGTAGTCAGAGTCTGGTCGGGTATGGGTTAGAGTCAGGGATTCAGTATTTTGAATGGAAAATAGAAAACTGAATCCAATGTTTATGCAAATATATGCTACAGAAAATTCTTCCCACTCTCCTCCAGAACAATGCCTTGACATTACCTTCGCCCCAAGTAAGACACAATTAGAAGAGAAGAGTTAGAAAATCTGTGAATACCTATCAGGAATGGAAAATGCTCCAGATTTCACATCTTTGGAGGCGGTAGAGGAGTTTCCAAAAGTAAGGGACAGGGTAAACACTCCACAAATATGGAGCTCTGATGGCCTAAAGACTTTTTGAGAATCTGCCTTTAAGGTTGGGCACTTAAAATATATGTTGTTTTCAGGAGCTTTAGCTTTATTTGTAGTGAGACAATCAAAGCTCGATCTGCATCTATGTGACCTGGAGGACATGGTTATTTATTTTTCAATAAAAATGAGGCAGCAGTGCTGAATTCTCTCTTTGTAGGTAAACTGTGGCCACTGAGGGCTAAGTGTCTCCCTGTGTGGACTGTGAAACAACTTGGTCATCCTCCAATTATCGTGGTGTTTCTTGCTGCTGCACTGGGAGTTTGGAATTTGCTTCATTAAATACAACGAGTTCAAATGGGAAACAGTGCTGAAGGGAGTTCTGTCAGCTGTGGTGTGCAGGGTCTCCAGGAGAATGCACCAACCAGGGTTCTATCCCACGTAGCTTGCCCCCTTGACAATAGCAACATGATTCTGAACATTGCCCTAAAACCTCTCCATATAAAAATATGCCTTTACGTATATGGGTCTGATGGCTGCACCATGTCAGTCTCAAGCCATTTGGAAGCCAGTGGAAGATCCACATGGCCCCACCACAGATGTTTTATCACTCACTTGCGTAACACTTCTCTAGGCCCACTACTCACTAGGCTTCTACTTACCAGCATCTCTGTTGTACACCATTTTCCTGAAACCCAGTCAATCAAGGCCCTGTCTGGTATATTCATGATCATCAACAGGACATCAAAGGTCCTCCAGTGACATCTGGTCATGGGAATTTTAAAAATTTCATGGTAATTATCTAGCAATTTTTCACGGATGAAGTTGGAGGCACTGTGGTTTGCAATTCATTCAGGAACCATTAAAGGGTTAGAAAGCTAATTTCAGGGAAAGCTCTGGAGCACTCTCACAGGCAAGGCTACCCAAAGAGTGGCCAAAAAGTCACATGAAGCGAGGCCAATTGAGGTCTATAAAGCGAGGTCCATGTGTGTTTTGAATCTCAATAATGCATGCCAAGTCTTTCAGAATAAAATCATGTAATATCCTGGCTGAGATTCGCAGTGTTCTGTGGAAAGCCAACCTGTGCCTAGATCTCAGGTTCCAATGGCAACTTCATGCCTGGCCTCCTAAAATCCCAACACAATTCATGGCAATACTTCTCTCAGGTCAGTTCCAGAACTCAGTCTATAAGGAGAATCACCCCAGAGTTCAAGTCCAGGTGGACCCAGACAACTCTTCCAACCGCGACTCAAATGAAAACAATTAAAACCAAAATACTCCCTCATGGCCCTATTCTTCTTCCATATAGACACTAATCATAACCTCTTCCTGGAGTTTTCCATGAGTTGTGCAGCCCAAGAGAATGTCCAAAATAAGCTTCTTGCACCTCTTTTGCCTAACTTCAGGGTGGCCTGGGCACCCTTCCTGTGAATCAGGAGTGATCAAATAGGCCTGCCCTTAATACTGCTCCACTTATCCAATTTGAGGCTCTCTGACTGTGGGGTCTAGATTCTTTATGTGAATTGGAGTCATGAGAAAAGCCAAGACAGTGTCCAAAATCAGCTCGCTTGCCCCTCATTTGCCTAAAGTCAGGGTGGCCTGGACACCGTTTCTGTGAACGAGGAGTGATCAAATAAGCCTGCCGTTAATACTTCTGTGTTTCTCCAATTTGACGCCTACTGATTTCAGGTATCAATTCTTTATGTGATTTGGAGTTATGCGAAAACCGAAGCACCTCTGCAGGGAATTGAAGAACTCATTTGACCCAAAGAATCCCTATTCTCACTTGATGGAGTTCAGGAAATTAACAGAGGAAGGCAAGAGACTTCATCCATAATGAATGATTTTTTTTTTGCCATTATGGCTTTGGACGCACACATGGGACCATTCTTTAGATCCATCAGGTGCTGAGAATCTAAGTCATAGACACAAACATGGCCAAGAGACTAATTGAGACACATACCTTCCCAAAGCAATTAAGCAAAGAGCCACAGGTGATGACATTCATTTCCATTTGAAAACTGTTTACTTCAGGCTTCACAAAGTGGTGGATTGAGGCAAAGAACTTCCTGACATTCAGTGCAAAACAACAATAAGTAAGCAAAAGGCCCAAAGCAGGGTTTCTCCACTGAGACTTTCCTGGTCACACTGATATCTGCATTTTCTGAGATGTTCGCCATTCTCTTCAGCTATCCAGTACATGGCCATGTCACAGAGTTTGGAGGTGGTACATATTTTGGACACAAATCCATGAGCCTATTCTGGATAGTGGCCAGAATTCAGGAAGAAAACAGCAACTTAGAAAGATAGCAGGTGTTGCACATCAAAAAGACAAGCTGCACTCCATTCATATATTGGGCAGGTTGAATTATGGGAAGATTTACACTAGACAGTACACATCCATTAATGCATTCTCTTTTCCAATATCTACAACAACGGACACAGTGGGATACACAGACATAGAAACACTTGCCTTGTCAAATGACTTACTAGAAACTGTCCACTCCAAACCAAACTAACCGCCTTTCCCATCTATTCTCAGAACATGAGACAAAACAATAAACCCATACCCACTCCCACAAAGGCACCTCCTTCCCCCAATTAGGTCTGTGACTATCCAGATTGTCCTCTGACAGGTGGGCCATACTATGTTCCCCTGAAATGGTCCGTCTTCTCTAAGATCTGGTGAAATATAAGTATGAAAACAGAAATCTAGGCATGATTTGAAGCCCAGAAGGGTTTTTCCCTTGATTGGGATACTTAGCTTTGAATTATGCTCTGCAAAGTTGTCTCAGATAATTCGATATACAATGGCATAGGACCTTTTACATTGGATGATTGAATGTAGAAGAGAACATCCAATCAAAAAGGGATAGTCGGTAGGATTAGGAAGATAGTCGGTAGGTTTAGAAAGAAGAGTGATTAAAGGATTTGGACCAAAAGTTCTTTAGCAATAGGGTTTCGATTATAGAGTGAATGTAAATGTCAGCACATATGAAGTGTCAGTCACTAGGATCAACTTGGGAAAATATGTAAAAAAGCAGATATCAATAGAAACATTATGAAATCAGGCAAAGTATAAAGTGAGTGATAGGATTAGACATTTTCAACAGGGTTGAGTTTGAATATATAAATTAGGAAGAAACAAATATGTAGTCACCAATAGGATTGACAATTGACAGCATTAGGCAACCTGGACATGGATGTTTTTAGTAATCCATGTACACTTTACATTTAGGCTTTGGTACAATCATAAATGTGACCTTTACATTTTTTTGTCCAGAATATTACTTTGATTAAATGTATATGTACATCAGGTGACATGAGTATGTCTTCCACCATTTCTGCGAGCAATATATTGAAGATGTAAAATTAGAATCGGGGGTACAAAGAGGTGTACCCTGTGTCTATGAATATAGAGATAAAGCATGAATAGACCCTAATGTGAATAAATAATATAACTTTTTTCAACTTTAAAAAATGAATTGATCTAATATCTGAAAAATTAAAGGAAATCGTATATTGATATACAATCATTCATTCCAACCAGGTATATATGTAATGGAAATATTTGTGTTTTGGTTTATCATGAAGAGTGTGTGAGTTTTGCTTCAAAATGATTATGGAAATTCAAAATAATGTGTTTGGAAAGAAGTCTCATGAAAAGACCAGTCAAGAAACCCTGACAATACATGTGTTCTGAAGCAAGAAGTGGTAAAAGTTGAAACAAATGCATATTAATTTGTGAACTTGTGGATGAAATGTATATCCTATGATGTGCAAAAACTGAAGAAATAATAATGTACCAGTGTCGAATACAAATGAATAAAGAATTACATATCATGTCCCATAGGAATCTACTTGCATTGATGTTAGACTGTGTCAGTTACTGTAGAATAATTAGTATTTGTATGCATCATTCCCTGAAGTTAGTTTTCAGTACTAGGAAACAAATATGTATTTCAGGTGGATGAATATTTCTGAGAATAATCTTGTGAAATGTTGATTAAAAATCTACATACATGAACATGAATGAATTTAGAGAGTGTATATTAGACACATATATTTCATATTTTGAAAAATCTGGAGAGTGTATACACACACACACACACACACACAAATAAAAAACACTCACAGACATTAAAAAGTAGCAATATAAATGCTAATCGAAATTCATCAGTAAATATATATCATCCACAGATGCAAAAATGTTTATTTTACTGAACATGAGTTTATGTATAATGTTGTTCTACTAGGACGCTCCCTATAGGTTGAATTTTCAGTTCCAACAGCGTTTAGGAGGAGTGATCTCTTCTCACAATTTGTATCTGCCAAGTCAGCCACCTCACAAAGATGTACATGTGATACCTGGTAGGATTCTATATATGCATATAAATATATAAGTGTGAATAGGCTAAAGAGAAAGGGAAACATGAATTCTCATATTTGTTAACTTTAAAAACACATGGAGATCTTTTTCTATTAAACATTGACCAGATTTATAACTCCTACCTTGTATAATGCAAAATGCAAGTCCAACTATACAACATGCCTCCAATGAACTGCTTGTATTTCTATAGGTTTGTGTTATTTTTCTCTATCATATTAGGATGAGTTGTCTGAGTCTAGTAGGTATGGGTTAGTGTCAGGGATTCAGTATTTCAAAAGGAAAATTGGAAATTGAATCCAATTTGTATGCAAATATATGCTGCACAAATATCCTCCCCTCTCATCCAGAACAATGCGTTGAAATTACCTTCACCCCAAGTAAGACACAGTTAGAGGAGAATAGATAGAAAATCAGTGAATACATATCTGGAATGGAAAATGCTCAGGAGTTCACAACCTTGGAGGTTGTAGAGGAGTTTCCAAAAGTAAGGGACAGGGTAAACACTCCACAAACATGGAGCTCTGCTGGCCTAAAAACTTTTAGAGCAACTGCCTCTGAGTTTGGGAACGTGAAAATTATGTTGTTGTTAGGAGAATTGGCTTCCTTTGTAGTGAGACCATCAAAGCTGGGTCTGCCTCTATGTGACGTGGAGGACATGGTATCTTATTTTCCAATGAACATGAGGTAGCAGTGTTGATTTTCTTCTTTTTAGGTAAACTGTGGCCTCTGGGGACTAAGTGTCTCCCCGTTGGACTGTGAAGCCATTTGGTCCTCCTCCACTTTTTGTGGGGTTTTTGCTGCTGAACTGGGAGTTTGGTATTTGCTTCATGAAATTCAAGGAGTTCAACTGAGACACAGTGCTGGAGGGAGTTCTGCCATGTGCGGTGGTTAAGAGTCTGCAGAAGAACGCACCAACCACGCTTCTATCCCTCAAAGCTTGCCACATTGCATCCTTGTCCATAGCAACCTGATTCTGAACATTGCCCTGAATCCTCTTCATATAACAAGATGCCTTTAATTACAAGGGTCTGCTGGCTGCTTCATGTAATCCACAAGCCATTTGGAAGCCAATGGAAGATCCACATTGCTCCAACAGAGATGTTTTATCACACTCCTGCCCACCAAAGCTCTAGGCCCACTTCTCAGCAGGCTGCAACTTTATGGCACCTCTGTTCTACACCATTTTCATGAAACCCAGTCAAGCAAGGCACTGTCTGGTACATCCATGATCAGCAACAGGACATCCAAAGGTTCTCCAGTGCCACCTGGTCATGGGAATTTCAAAAATTTCATGGTATTTATTTAGACATTTTTCAAGGATGAAGTTGGAGGCACTGTGGGTTTCAATTCATTCAGGAACCAGTAAATGGTGAGCAAGATTATTTCAATGAAAGCTCTGGAGAACCCTCACAGGCAAGGCTTCCCAAAGAATGGCCAAAAGGTCACATTAAGCCAGGCCCATTGAGGTCTACAATATGAGGTCCATGTGTGTTTTCACTCTCAACTATGGCTGCCAAGTCTTTCGAATGAAATCATGTGATATCTTGGCTGAAATTCCCAGAGCTCTGTGGAAAGCCACTCTGGGGCTAGATCTCAGTTTCCAAGGGTGACTCTCATACATGGCCTCTTAAATCACAACACAATACATGGCAATACTTCTCTGAGATCAGTTCCTGAACTCAGTCTATAAGGGGAATCACACCAGAGTTCAAGCCCAGGTAGACCTTGTTATGTCTTCCAACTGTCACACAAATATCCACAATTAAATCCAAAACACTTCCACATGGCACACATCTTCTTCCATTTACACAATCATCATAACCTCTGGCTGGAGGTTTCCATGAGGGGTGCAGCCCAAGACAGTGTCCAATATAACCTCCCTTGTCTCTCTTTTGCCTAAAATCAGGGTGGCCAGGACATCCTTCCAGTGAACCAAGAGTGATCAAATAGGCCTGCCATTAATATGGCACTGCTTCTCCAATTTGAGGCCTACTTACTGTGTGTTTTAGATTCTTTATGTGAATCGGAGTCTCGAGAAAAACCAAGCACTTATGGGCTAGCCTCTGCAGGGTTTTGAGGAACACATTTGAACCAAATGATCACTGTTCTCACATGATGGAGAACAGGACACTTACAGAGGAAGGCGAGAGACTTCATCCACACTGACTGCTCTTTTGTCCATTTTCGTTTTGGATGCACACATGGGATCCTTCTTTAGATCCATCAGGTGCTGAGAATCTAAGCCACAGTCTCACACAGGGCCAAAAGACTGATTCAGACACATCCCTTTCCAAAGCAATTAAGCAAAGAGCCACAGGTGATGCCCTTTCATTTCCATTTGAAAACTGTTTCTTTAGGCTCTACAATGGTGTGGCCTGAGGCAAAGGCCTTCCTGACATTCAGGGAAACAGAACAATTGATGAGCAAAAGGCCCAAAGCAGGGTTTCTTCACTTAGAATTTCCTGGTCAAACTGATATCTGAGTTTTCTGAGATGCTCCCATTTCTTTCAGCTATCCAGTACATGGCCATGTCACAGAGCTTGGAGGTGGTACATATTTTGGACACAAAACCATGAGCCTATTCTGGAGAGTGGCCAGAATTCAGGAAGAAAACCGGAACTTAGGAAGATTGTTGGAGTTGTCCACCCATAAGTCAAGCCGCAGTCCATTCATAAATTGGGCAAGTTGAGTCTAGACAGGACACATCCAATGATTCATTCTCTTTTCTAATATCTAAAACCACGGACACAGTGGGATACACAGACAAAGAAACACTGGCCTTGTCAAACGACTTACCAGAAACAGTTCACTCCAAACCAAACAAACCGCCTTTCCTACCTATTCTCAGAACATGAGACAAAATCTCAAACCCACACCCACACACACAAAGGAAGCTCCTTCCCCCAAGTAGGTCTGTGACTATTGGGAGTGTCCTCTGACTGGTGGGCCAAACTATGTTCTGATGAAATCGCCTGTCCTGTGTCACATATGGTCTCCTTGGCCAAATCTGTGAAGTTGTCACTAGCCAGCGGTGAGCCACTACCTGCTTTCTCAGGAAAGGCCCCTCTTTAGAGCTTTCCTGACATTTGTTCATCCTCACCTCAGTAGGTACCAAGAAAGACTGACTCTGTCCTTGGTAAATCCAAAAAATACGACCACTGGGACTGGGACTGAGACTGGCTCTGGGTGCCTGGCTTCCCGGATTCCAAGTTCAGAGAGTTCCATCACCAAGGAAGTGAGGTGAGATTACTTCCTTCAGGAATTCTTTGAGGTCATTGCCTTGGCAACCACTTTGTCCTAACTGTTGCTTACAATACTCCTATGAGATGGAGGCTGCCCTTTCTTCCTGTGACACTTTTACAAGTTAGAATGGTATATCAACCATAGGGACCCCGGAATAGCTCTCCACACATGCCTGGTTTGGTCTATCTTCTCTACATTAACAAGAGAGAGGCTTATTCAGACACAACCCTTCATCCTGGGAAGGTTGTTTGCGATGGAAGATGACATTTGCTCTCTCAGGTCCTTCATAGCTGCCTACATCTTCTCCAGGGATCAAGTCTGCATGGACATTTGAGGATCTCAGCAGGAGGAAGATACCCTACATTCCTGTATTGTAAGACGAACTCTGTCCCTGCTCTTCTGCAAAGTTAGATTAAGGTAAGAGTGTATGGTTAGGGTTAATAACATGTTCGATTTGGGTTATGAATCATTGCGAAGGATGATTAATAGTATTGGGAACCTGCGATATTTATAAGATTATAGAGGTGAAATATAAGTATGGAAACAGAAATCTAGGTAAGATTTGAAGCCCAGAAGGGCTTGATTGGGATACTTAGCTTATAATTACGTTCTGCAAAGATGTCTCAGATAAATCGAAAATCAAATGGCATAGGACCTTACACCTTGGATGATTGATTTTAGAAGAGAACATCCACTCAAATTGAGATAGTCGGTGGGATTAGGAAGGTAGTCAGTATCTTTAGGAAATAGAGTGAGTATAGGATTTGGGGCAAAAGTTCTGTAGCAATAGGGTTTTTGTTATAGAGTGAATGTAAATTTCAGCACATGTGAAGAGTCAGTCACATGATGAACTGGGGAAAATATGTAAAAAGGAAAATATCAATACAGACATTATGAAATGAGGCAATTATACAGTGAGTGATAAGATTAGACATTTTCAATAGGGTTGAGATTGAATACATAATCTTAGGAAGAAACAAATATGTCATCACCAATAGGAATGACATTTGAAAGCATTAGGCAACCTGGACATTTATCGTTTTAGTAATCCATGTTCACTTTCCATTTAGGATTTGGTACAATCATAAGTGTGATCTTTGCATTTTGTGCCCAGAAAAATATTGTGATCAAATATGTATGTAGATCATATGACATGAGTATTTCTTCCACCATTACTGGGAGCAATATTTGAAGACATATAAATTAGTATTGGGGGTACAAAGTGGTGTACCCTGTGTCTTTGAATATAGAGATAATGCATGAATAGACCATACTGTGAATAAATATTATAACTGGTTCCACTTTAAATAATGGATTGAATTGATATCTGAAAATATATAGGAAATCATATATTGACATACAATCATTCACTCCAACCATTTATATATCTAATGGTAATCTTAGGGTTATTGTTTATCATGAAGTGTGTGTGAGTTTTGTTTCAAAAGTGATTATGGAAATCGAAAATAATATGTTTGGAAAAAAGTCTCATAAAAAGACCAATCAAGAAATATGGAGGAATTCATGTGTTCTGAAGCAGGAAGTGATTGAAAGTGAAACAAGTGCCTATAAATTTTCTAAATTGTGAATGAAATATATATCCTGTTATGTGCATAAACTGATGAAATAGTAATGTACCAGTGTTGAATAAAAGTGAACGTCAAAATACACATCATGTCCAATAGGAATCTACTTGCATTGATGTTAAACTGGGTCAGTTACTGTAGAAATATTAGAATTGCATGCATTATTCACCAAAGAGAGTTTTTTTTTTATTTTTATTTATGGTTGTTCAAAACATTACATAGTTCTTGATATATCATATTTTACACTTTGATTCAAGTGGGTTATGAACTCCCATTTTTACCCTGTATACAGATTGCAGAATCACATCAGTTACACATCCATTGATTCACATATTGCCATACTAGTGTCTGTTGTATTCTGCTGCCTTTCGTATCCTCTACTATTCCCCCTGGCCTCCCCGCCCCTCCCCACTTCTCTCTCTACTCCCTCTACTGTAATAAATTTCTCCCCCTTGTATTATTTTTCCCTTTCCCCTCAATTCCTCTTGTATGTAATTTTGTATAACCCAGAGGGTCTCCTTCCAATTCCATGCAATTTCCCTTCTCCCTCCCTTCCTCCTCTCATCCCTGTTTAATGTTAATCATCTTGTCATGCTCTTCATCCCTATCTGTTCTTAGTTACTCTCCTTATATCAAAGATGACATTTGGCATTTGTTTTATAGGAATTGTGTAGCTTCACTTAGCATAATCTAGTCTAATGCAATCCATTTCCCTGCAAATTCTATGATTTTTTATTTTTCAATGCAAAGTAATAATCCATTGTGTATAAATGCCACATTTCTTTTATCCATTTTTCTATTGAAGGGCATCTAAGTTGGTTCCACAGTCTTGCTGTTGTGAATTGTGCTGCTATGAACATCGATGTAGCAGTGTCCCTGTAGCATGCTCTTTTTAGGTCTTTAGTGAATAGACCAAGAAGGGCAATAGCTGGGTCAAATGGTGGTTCCATTCCAAGCTTTCCAAGAAATCTCCATACTGCTTTCCAAATTGGCTGCACCAATTTGCAGTCCCACCAGCAATGTACAAGTGTACCTCTTTTCCCACATCCTTGCCAGCACTTCTTGTTGTTTGACTTCATAATGGCTGCTAATCTTACTGGAGTGAGATGGTATCTTAGGGTGGTTTTGATTTGCATTTCTCTGACTGCTGGAGATGGTGAGCATTGTTTCATGTACTTGTTGATTGATTGTATGTCCTCATCTGAGAAGTGTCTGTTGAGGTCCTTGGCCCATTTGTTGATTGGGTTATTTGTTATCTTATTGTCTAATTTTTTGAGTTCTTTGTATACTCTGGATATTAGGACTCTATCTGAAGTGTGAGTAGTAAAGATTTCTTTCCAGTATGTAGGCTCCATATTTACCTCTTATTGTTTCTTTTGCTGAGAAAAAACTTTTTTAGTTGAGTAAGTCCCATTTGTTGATTCTAGTTATTAACTCTTGTACTATAGGTGTCCTATTGAGGAATTTGGAGCCCAACCCCACAGTATGTACATCGTAACCAAATTTTTCTTCTATCAGACAGTGTGTCTCTGATTTGATATCAAGGTCCTTGATTCATTTTGAGTTAACTTTTGTGCATGGTGAGAAAAAGGGATTCAGTTTCATTTTGTTATATATGGATTTTCAGTTTTACCAACACCATTTGTTGAAGATGCTATCCTTCCTCCATTGCATGCTTTTAGCTCCTTTATCAAATATAAGATAGTTGTAGTTTTGTTGATTGGTTTCTGTGTCCTCTATTCTGTACCATTGGTCCACCTGCCTGTTTTGGTACCAGTACCATGCTATTTTTGTTACTATTGCTCTGTAGTATAGTTTGAAGTCTGGTATCGCTATACCGCCTGATTCACACTTCCTGCTTAGCATTGTTTTGCAATTCTGGGTCTTTTATTTTTTCATATGAATTTCATGATTGCTTTCTCTATTTCTACAAGAAATGCCTTTGGGATTTTGATTGGAATTGGATTAAACCTATAGAGAACTTTTGGTAATATCGCCATTTTGATGATGTTAGTTCTGCCTATCCATGAACAGGGTATATTTTTACATCTTCTAAGATCTTCTATTTCTCTCTTTAGGGTTCTGTAGTTTTCATTGTATAAGACTTTCACCTCTTTTGTTAGGTTGATTCCCATTTTTTTTTTTTTAGGATATTGTGAATGGAGTGGTTGTCCTCATTTCCATTTCAGAGGATTTGTCACTGATATACAGGAATGCCTTTGATTTATGCGTGTTGATTTTATATCCTGCCACTTTGCTGAATTCATTTATTAGCTCTATTAGTTTCTTTGTAGAACCTTTTGGGTCTGCTAGGTATAGAATCATGTCATCTGCAATAGTGATAATTTAAGTTATTCTTTTCCTATTTATATGCCTTTAATTTCTTTCATCTGTCTAATTGCTCTGGCCAGTCTTTTGATAACTATATTGAACAAAAGTGGTGAGAGCAGGCATCCCTGTCTTGTTCCAGATTTTAGAGGGAATGTCTTCAATTTTTCTCCATTCAGAATGACGCTAGCCTGCGGTTTAGCATAGATTGTTTTTACAATATTGAGGAATGTTCCTGTTATTCCTAGTTTTTCGAGAGTTTTGAACATAAAGGGATGCTGTACTTTGTCGAATGCTTTTTCTGCATCTATCTAGATGATAATATGGTTTTTATTTTTAAGTCTATTGATGTGGTGAATAACACTTATTGATTTTCGTATATTGAACCCTCCTTGCATCCCAGGGATGAACCCTACTTGATCATGGTGCACATTTTTTTGATATGTTTTTTTATCTGATTTGCCAGAATTTAATTTAAGATTTTTGCATTTAGGTTCATTAGAGATATCGGTCTTTAGTCTTCTTTCTTTGAAGTGTCTATCTGGTGTAGGAATCAGGGTGATATTGGCCTCGTAGAATGAATTTGGAAGATCTCCCTCTTTTTCAATTTTCTGAAATAGCCTGAGTAATTTGTCTGCAACACAAAGGTGAATGGCATCCTGAAATTACCTGTTCTATAGCTGAATGAGCTTCGATCAGTCAAAAACAGGGATGGTGACATCAGCTCTCCAAGATAGTGGCCGCTGGCTTCCTCTGTGGTCTGACCGGTGTGGAGAACCGAATTGGACCGCATCCTTACCCATCTCAAACAAAGAATTCAGCACTTAGCACAGTGATTGCATACCTGGCAGGAGCCCACAGAATCCACACCGCTGTATATTTGCATTGCTATCTCTTCGTTTCCCAGTGCGCGCCGCAGACTCTAGCCACAGACCGATTTCCTGAATAAGCAGCATGACGCTCCATGCGGACAAATCACTCGTGTTTGAGCTCGCGTAGCTGATCCTCATGAGATGGAAATATGTCCACTAGGTTTTGGAGCACCCCAATTTTGCTGGAAATTTCTAACAAGATATATTTTAGCCGTTATAACTCGTCATTCTCCCGCACAGTGACGCGGTACATGGGGGTGATGCACTCCCTTCACCACCATCATATGATCCCCCGAAGTTAGTTTTCAGTACTAAGAAACAAATATGTATTTCAGGTGGATGAATATTTCTGAGAATATTCTTGTGAAAACATGACTATAAATGCACATACATGAATATGAATGAATTTAGGGAGTGTATAATAAGAAAAATTTACTTCATATTTTGAAAAATCTGGAGAGTGAATATATATATATATATATATATATATATATATATATATATATATATATATATATACACTCACAGACATTAAAAAGTAGCATTATGTATGCCAATCGAAATTCACATGAAATAATATATCATCCACAGATCCAAAAATATTCATTTTAATGAACATGGATTTATGTTGTTCAACTAAGAAGCTCACTCATATGTTGTATTTTCAGTTCCAACAGCGTTTAGTAGGAGTGATCTCTTCTCACAATTTGCAGCTGCCAAGCCAGCCACCTCACAAAATGTACGAGTGATACCAGGTAGAATTCTAAATGTGCATATGAAAATACATGTGATGAATAGGCTACAGAGAAAGGGAGACAGTTATTCACATATTTGTTAACTTTTAAAACACATGGAGAACTATTTCAATTAAAATTCGCTAGATTTATAACACCTACCATTTATCATACGAAAGGCAAGTCCAACTATACACCATGCCTCCTGTGAACCTCTTGTATTTCTATTCTGTTTGGGTTATTTTTCTCCACCATATTAGAATTAGAAGTCAAAGTCTAGTAGGGTATGTGTTAGTGTCAGGGATTCAGTATTTTGAATGGAAAATTGGAAAATGTATCCAATGTGTATGCAAATATGTGCTACACAAAAAATTCCCACTCTCATTCAGCACAATGCCTTGACATTACCTTCGCCCCACATAAGACACAATTAGAGGAGAAGAGTTAGAAAATCTGTGAATACATATGTGTAATGAAAAATGCTCAGGAGTTCACAAATTTGCAGGTGGTAGAGGAGTTTCCAAAAGTAAGGGACAGGGTAAAAACTCCACAAACATGAAGTTCTGCCAGCCTAACATCTGGAGAAACTGCCTCTGAGGTTGGGCAATGAAATATATGCTGTTGTCAGGAGCATTAGTTTCATTTGTTGTGAGACCATCATAGCTGAGTCATCATCTATGTGATCTGGATGACATGGATTCTTATTTTCCAATGAACATGAGGCAGCAGTGCTGAATTTTCTATTTGTAGGTAACCTGTGGCCACTGGGGTCTAAACGTCTCCCCTTGTGGACTGTAATTCCATTTGGTCATCCTCCACTATTCGTGGTATTTCTTGCTGCTGAACTGGGATTTTGGTATTTGCTTCATGAAATACAAGGAGTTCAACTGGGACACAGTGCTGAAGTGAGTTCTGTCAAGTGTGGTGGGTCAGGTTCGTCAGGAGAATGCACCAACCAGGCTTCTATCCCACATAGCTTGCCCCATTTTCCATAGCAACCTGATTCTGAACATTGCCCTAAAACCTCTCCATATAACAATATGCTTATACATATAAGGGTCTACTGGCTGCAAAATGTCAGTCACAATCCATTTGGAAGCCAATGGCAGATTCACATACCCCCACCACAGATGTTTTATTACACACCTGCCATCCACTACTCTAGTACAACTACTCAGCAGGATCCAACTTACTGGCATCTCTGTTAAACACCATTTTCATAAAACCCAGTCAATCAAGGCACTGTCTTGTATACTCATGATCAGCAACAGGACATTCAAATGTTCTCCAGAGCTACCCGGTGATGGGAATTTCAAAAATTTCATGGTATTGATCTAGCCAATTTTCAAGGATGAAGTTGGAGGCACTGTGGATTTCAATTCACTCAGAAACCATTAAATGGTGAGGAAGCTCATTTCAATGAAAACTCTGGAGAATTCTTACAGGCAAGGCTTCCAAAAGTGCCCAAAAGTCAGATTAAGCCAGGCCCATTGAGGTCTACAATGTATGTTCCATGTGTGTTTTGACTCTCAAATATGGCTGCCAAGTCTTTAAGAATAATATCATGTGATATCCTGGCTGAGATTCCCTGAGCTCTGTGGAAAGTCACCTTGGGCCTAGATGTCACTTTCCAAGGACAACTCTCATGCATGGCCATCTAAAATTCCAACACAATTCCTGGCAATAATTCTCTGAGATCAGTAAAAGAACTCAGTCTCTAAGGGGAATCACACCAGAGTGCAAGCCTAGGTGGACCCAGTGATCTCTTCCAACCGCCAGACATATGTCCACAATTAAAACCAAACACTCTCACATGGCCCTAATCTTCTTCCATATAGACACTCATCATATCTGGCTGGAGGTTTCCATAAGGGACGCAGCCCACGACAGTGTCTAAAATAAGCTCCCTGCCCCTCATTTGCCTAAAGTCAGGGTGGTCTGGACTCTCTTCCTGTGAACCAGTAGTGATCAAATAGGCCTGCCTTTAATATTGCTTGGCTTCTCCAACTTGAGGCCTTCTAGCTTTGGGGTTTAGATTCTTTAAGTGAATTGGAGTCATAAAAATCAAGCACCTATGGCCTAGCCTCTGCAGGGCTTTGAAGAACTCATTTGACCCAAAGGATCCCTATTCTCACTTGATGAATATCAGGAACCTACCAGAGAAAGGCAAGAGAGTTCATCAACAATATCTGATCTTTTTGCCATTTTGGTTTTGGATGCACGCATGGGATCTATCTTTAGATCCATCAGGTGCTGAGAATCTAAGCCACAGCCTCACACAGGGCCAACAGGCTGATTCAGACATATCCCAATCCTAAGCAATTAAGCAAAGAGCCACAGGTGATGCCCTTTCATTTCCATTTGAAAACTCTTTTCTTCAGGCTTCACAAAGTGGTGGCTTGAGGCAAAAAACTTCCTGACATTCAACAGAACAATAGGTAAGCAGAAGGACCAAAGCAGGGTTTCTCCACTGAGACTTTCCTGGTCAACAGATATCTGAGATTTCTGAGATGCTAGCCATTTCCTTCAGCTTCCAGTACATAACAATGTCACAGATCTTGGAGGCGGTACAAATCTTGGACACAAAACCATGATACTATTCTGGAGAGTCGCCAGAATTGAGAGAGAAAACAGGAAATTAGGAAGCTTGTAGGTGTTGCCCATCCATAAGGCAAGCCAGAGTCCACTCATGAATTGGGCAGGATGAATTCTGGGAAGCTTTCTACTAGACAGAACACATCCATTGATGCATTGTCTTTTCTAATGTCTACAACAATGGACTCAGTGGGATACACACACACATAGGAACACTCGCCTTGTCAAAGGACTTAATACAAATATTCCACTCCATACCAAACAAACCGCCTTTCCTACCTATCCTCAGAACATGAGACAAAACCACAAACTCACACCCACACCCACAAAGGCACCTCCTTCCCCCTAGTAGGTCTGTGACTCCCCGGAGTATCCTCTGACTAGTGAGCCATACTATGTTCCTCCAAAATGACCTCTCCTGTCTCAGATCATGTCTGCTTGGCCAACTCTGTGAAGTTCTCAAGAGCCAGCGGTGAGGCACTACCTGCCTTCTCAGGAAAAGCCCCTCTTCAGAGGTTTCCTGGCATTTGGCCTTCCTCACATCTGTAGGTACCAAGAAAGACTGACTCTGTCCTTGGTAAATCCAAACATGTCAGACCACTGGGACTAGGACAGAGACTGTCTCTGGGTGCCTGGATTCCTGGATTTCAAGTTCAGAGAGTTCCATCACCAAGGAAGTGAGGTGAGATCACTTCCTTCAGGATCTGAATTATGTCACTGCCTTGGCAACCACTTTGTCCTAACAGTTGCCTCCAAAATACTATGAGGTGGAGGCTGCCCTGATTTTCATGGGACACTTTCTCTAGTTAGAATGTTATATCAACCGTAAGCACCCGGGAACAGCTTCCACACAGGACTGGTTTGGTCCATGTTCTATACATAAAGAAGAGAGAGATTGATTCAGACACAACCCTTCATCCTGACCAGGATGATTGCCATGGAAGATGACTTTTGCTTTCTGAGGTAATTCATAGCTGCCTTCATCTTCACCAGGGATCACTTCTGCATGAACATTTGAGTTTCTCAGCAGGTGAACATCCCCTAGATTCCTGTAGTTTAATACACACACTGTTCCTGCTCTCCTGCAAAGTTAGTGTATGGTTAGGGTTAATAATATGTTCGATTTGGGTTAGGAATCATTCTGCAGGATGAATAATGAGATTGGGAACCTGCAATATTTATAAGAATATATAGGTGAAATATATGTATGAAAACGGGAATCTAAGAAGGATTTGAAGCCCAGAAGGGCATTGAGCCCTTGATTTGGATACTTAGTGTTGAATTATGTTCTGTACAATTGTCTCAGTTAAATCGAAATACAGTGGCATAGGACCTTGTACCTTGGATGATTGAATGTAGAAGAGAACATCCAGTCAAAAAGGAATAGTCAGTAGGATTAGGAAGATAGTCAGTAGGTTTAGGAAGAAGAGTGAGTATATGATTTGGAATAAAAAGCTTCTTTAGCAATAGGGTTTCATTGGGAGAGTGAATGTAAATGTCAGCACATGTGAAGAGTTAGTCACAATGATGAACTGGGGAAAATGTGTAGGAAAGCAGGTGTCAATAGAGACATTACGAAATCAGGCAAAGTATAAAGTGAGTGATAGGATTAGACATTTTCAACAGGGTTGAGTTTGAATACATAATCATAGGAAAAAACAAATATGTCGTCACGAATGGGAATGACATTTGAGAGCATTAGGCAACCTGGACATGGATGTTATTAGTTATCCACGTTCACTTTCCTTTTAGGCTTTTGTACAATCATAAGTGTTACATTTTTATGTTTTTTTTTTGTTCAGAATATTACTGTGATAAAATGTATATGTAGATCAGGTGACATGAGTATTTCTTTCACCATTTTTGGGGGCAATATTTTGAAGACGTATACATTAGTATTAGGGGTACAAAGAGGTGTACCCTGTGTCTATTAATATAGAGATAATGCATGAATAGACCATACTATGAATAAATAACGAAACTGATTCCACTTTAAATAATGGATTGAATTGATATGTGAAAATATATAAGAAATCTTATATTGATATACAATCATTCATTCCAACCAGTTATATATCTAATGGTAATATTAGGATTATGGTTTATGAAGAATGGTGTTTGAGTTTTGCTTTATACGTGATGATGTTAAACAAAAATAATGTGTTTGGAAAGAAGTCTCATGAAAAGACCAGTCAAGAAACATGGAGGGATACATGTGTTCTGAATCAGGAAGTGATTGATCGTGAAACAAATGCCTATAAATTTTCTAATTTGTGACAGAAATATATATCCCATGATTCGCATAAACTGAAGACATAGTAACGTACAAGTGTTGAATAAAAATGAAAGTCAAAATACACATCATGTCCCCTAGAAATCAACTTGCATTGATTTTAAACTGGCTAAGTAACTGTAGAAATATTAGGGTTTGTATGCACCATTCACTGAATTTAGTTTTCAGTACTAGGAAACAATATGTATTTCAGGTGGATGATTATTTCTGAAAATAATCTTGTGGAAAGTTGATTATAAATCCACAGATATGAATATGAATGAATTTAGGGAGTGCATAATAAGACACATATATTTCATATTTTGAAAAATCTAAAGAGTATATATATATATATATATATATATATATATATATATATATACATATACATATACATATATATATACACACACACGCAAAAGCACAGATATTAAAAAGTAGCAATACAGGAGATCCATTATGAAGGCAGGCATGGAGAAATCAAGTCTCTGATCTCTTCAGCTGCGCGGGCATAGGGAGTCGTAAACTGTCTAAATGCTGTTTGCTCAGAATCACTAGGCAATATTGACCTGTTGTGAATCTGGGGTGAACAGTCTGGGCCCCTCAGAACACACACAAAGCCCGGATTGGCTGCATTCAAGCTTAGATTCGTCTGGTTTTTGTGACTCAGCACTAACATTCCCGCTGAAATAACTGGTCGGGCTTTCTGAATTGAGAGTTAAAAGCCAACTGAGCCTTCATAGGCAGTGGCCACAGGATTGAAATGGGGCTTGGGAGAGATAGTCAGGACCAACCTGTTGCATTGGTCACCCAGCAAAGGGAACGAACGGTCACCATTTGAATGGGATACCACCATGGCAGAGAACTGACGTCACAGGCGGAGGAGATAACTTCATTGAAACCAGCGCGACAAGTGTGTAATCCCATTGCCATATCTCTCAACAACGCAGGGAAACCTCAAGGGCCCTTCCCACCTCTGCTGTAATGGCCCCTCCCAGCTCTCCAAGGAGCGCGATACCCAGACCTAGGGAATCAAGATTGGCTCGGGACTCGCGGCGTGGAATTCCCTGCTACCGCTCCCACCAGTGCTGACAATTGAGGTCTCTTACACCACCTACCGGGGCCATGGCTCCTGAAGGGCAAGCAAATTCGCTGGAGGTTCTCAGCCCCAAGCTCTACAAACTTATTGTCTGAGGAAGGCAAACAAGGAGAGTGTGCCCAGGCGTTCATGGAAATAGGGCTACCAGGAGCAGAGGCCTGGTTTGTAACCAGTATTGTGGTGAGCATCACAGGTGAGTGGGGCCTGGCTTGAGGAAGCACAAGAGAAAGCCCTAGGCACTCAGAATTGGAGACCCGCCCAGTCTGGGAGGAAGAGCTGCTGCACAGTGATTGGTTCTCACTTTTTGAGAGGAGAAGCTTGGCCCAGTGCGCACAGCTCCACCTACTGGAAGAGAAGTTATTTGAACTCTAGGACTGCATGTATTATTATTATTTTTTTATTTGTTTTTTTTCTTTCATTTTCATTTTTGTTATTGTTGTTCTTTAACATTTTTAAATGTTTTTATTTTTTAATTTTTTTATTTTATTATTATTATTATTATTTTAAATTTTAATTTTCAATTTTTTAATCATCATCATTACTTAAAACTTTCTTTCTTTATTTTCTATTTTTTTCTTTTGTCTTTTCATTTCTTTTCATTTTTCTTATTCCCCCTTCCTTGAATTCTACCTGCCTACTCTCATTCTCTTTAGTGACTTCTCCCTTCCCTTCTAATATCTTTCCTCCCAAGCATCAAATGAATTTATAAGAGTAAGCAGTAACTCAGTAGTCAAACAGAAGAAGAAGTAACATGAGCAGCATATAAAAACAAAGAAGAAAAGGATTACGAACAATGAAGGACAGCCTAAATATTCAAGAGCACCTAGAGTCATCAGAAAAATGGTCATATAAAGAACTCAAGTAATACCTTAGACAGATGGAATGGAACCTTAAAGAGGATACGAGACAGCAAAAACAAACAGTGATAAAACGCATTGAAAATGAATTACATAAACAGATAAAATGAGAAATTAAGCATCTTTATCAGGACATAGAGATTATTAGAAAAATCAAACAATAATTCTAGAAATCAAGGAAATGATAAACCAAATTAAAAACTCAATTGAGAGTATCACTAAAAGAGTAGAGCAAGTAGAAGACAGAATGTCAGATAATGAAGACAAAATATATCATCTTGAAAAAAGTCTAGCCAACAAAGAAATGCTGTAAAAAATTATGAGAAAACATTCAAGAGATATGGGATAACATAAAAAAAACAAACTAATGAGTCATATGGATAGAGGAAGGTACAGAGATTAAAACCAAGGGAATGAGAAACCTGGTGAATGAAATAATTACAGAAAACTTTCCAGAAATAAAAATGGAAACGGATAAACAAATTGTAGATGCTTACAGGACACCGAGCACACAAAATCACAGTAGACCAATGCCAAGACACATTGTTATAAAGATATCCAATATACAGAACAAAGAGAAAATATTAAAAGCTACCAGAGAAAGGAGGCAGATTACAATCATTACAATCAGGGGTAAACCAAAAAGTTTAACAATGGATTTTTCATCATAGACGCTGGAAGTGAGAAGATCCTGGAACAACGTACTTCAAACACTGAAAGACAATGGATGCCAACCAAGAATTATGTATCCAGCAAAATTAAGCTTAAGATAAGACAATGAGATAAAAATATTTCATGATAAACAAAAGCTAAAAGAATTTCAGCCAGATAACCAGCATTGCAAAGCATCTTGAGCAAAACACTACACGAGGAAGAAATGAAAATCAACAACGAAAACCATCAGTGAGAAGTGCCTCAGTAATGACAGAGGGAAGGGGAAAAGCAAATCATGGAGAATCAAACTAATTAAAAAATATATATATAAAAACATGGGTGGCAGTACAAACCATATATCAATAGTAACTCTAAATGATAATGGCTTAAACTCTCGAATAAAGTGACATTGGCTTGTAACTTGAAATAAAAAAAAAAAATCCAACAATATGTTGCCTCCAAGGGACACATCTGAATGGAAAAGACATACACAGGCTGAAGGTGAAAGATTGGGAAAATTTATACCATGCACACGGTCCTCGAAAGCAAGCAGGTGTGGCCATCCTCCTATCGAATAAAATCGACCTCAAGACTAATTTAATCAAAGGGATAAGGAAGGACTTTATATATTGTTAAAAGAAACCATTCACCGACAAGACATAACAATTATCAATATTCACGCAGCAAATAATGGTGCTGCGACGTTCATAAAACAATTTATCCTCAAGTTCAAGAATCAAATAGACCACAATACAATAATTATGGGTGACTTCAACTCACCTCTCTCACCATTGGACAGATCCTCCAAACAAAAGTTGAATAAAGAAACTATAGAACTCAATATCACAATCAATACCCTATACTTAACTGACATATATAGAATATATCAACCATCATCAAGTGGATATACTTTTTTCTCACCAGCACATGGATCCTTCTCAAAAATAGACCATATGTTATGCCATAGGGCAACCCTCAGTAAATATAAAGGGGTGGAGATAATACCATGAATTTTTTGTGATCAAAATGGAATGAACCTGGAAACCAATGATAAAGAAGGAAGAAAAATCATACATCACATGCAAAATGAAGAATATGTTACTGAATGATCAATGGGTTACAGAAGACATAAAGGAGGAAATCAAAAAATTCTTAGAGATAAATGAAAATACAGACACAACATATCAGATTCTATAGGACACAATGAAAAGAAGTTTTAAGAGGTAAATTCATCGCCTGGAGGTCATTCCTCAAAATAGAAAAACAAACAAACAAACAAATGAGCTCACACTTCATCTCAAAGCCCTAGAAGAAGAAGAGCAAAACAACAGAAAATGTAGCAGAAGGAAAGAAATAATTAAAATCATAGCGAAATTGAAACAAAAGAAACTATTGAAAAAATTAACAAAACTAAAAGGTGCTTCTTCAAAAAGATAAATAAGATCGACAGACTCTTAGCCATGCTAACGAAGAGAAGAAGAGAGAGAACTCAAATTACTAACATACGGGATGAAAAAGGCAATATCACAACAGATGCTACATAAATACAGAAGAAAATTAGAAATTATTTTGAAAAACTGTATTCCAATAAAATAGAAAATAGTGAAGACATCGATAAATTTCTTAAGTCATATGATTTGACCAGACTGAGTCAGGAGGAAACACACAATTTAAACTGACCAATATCAATGGATGAAGTAGAAGAAGCAATCAAAAGACTACCAACCAAGAAAAGCCCAGGAACGGATGGGTATACAGCAGAGTTTTACAAAACCTTTAAAGAAGAATTAATACCAATACTTTTCAAGTTATTCACGAAATAGAAAAATTGGAAGCTCTGCCAAATTCATTCTATGAGGCCAACATCACCCAGATTCTGAAACCAGACAAAGACACCTCAAAGAAAGAAAACTACAGACCAATATCTCTGATGAACCTAGATGCAAAAATCCTCATTAAAATTCTGGCGAATTGAATACAAAGGCACATCAAAAAAATTGTGCACCATGATCAACTTGAATTCATCCCTGGGATGCAAGGAGGCTTCAATATATGGAAATCAATAAATGTTATTCACAACATCAATAGACTTAAAGATAAGAACCATATGATCATCTTGATAGATGCAGAAAAACCATTCAACAAAGTAGAGCATTCCTTTATGTTCAAAACATTTTAAAAACTAGGGATAACAGGAACTTACCTCGACATTGTAAAAGATAACTATGTTAAGCCTCAGGCTAGCATCATTCTGAATGGAGAAAAATTGAAGGCATTCACTTTAAAATCTGGAACAAGGCAGAGATATCCTCTATCACCACTTCTATTCAATATAGTTCTCGAAAAACTGGCCAGAGCAATTAGAGAGATGAAAGACATTAAAAGCATAAAAATAGGAAAAGAAGAACTTAAATTATCACTATTTGTAGATGACATGATTCTATACATAGAAGACCCAAAAGGGTCTACAGAAAAAACTACTAGAACTAATAAATGAATGCAGCAATGTGGCAGGATATAAAATCAACATGCATAAATCAAAGGCATTTCTGTATATCAGCGACAAAACTTCTGAAACAAAAATGAGTCAAAACACTGCATTCCCAATTTCCTCAAAATAATTAAATACTTGGGAATCAACCTAACAAAAGAGGTGAAAGATTTATATAATGCAAACTACAGAACCCTAAAAAGAGAAATAGAATAAGATCTTAGAAGATGGAAAAATATACCCTGTTCATGGATAGGCAGAACTAACATCATCAAAATTGCTATATTACCAAAAGTTCTCTATAGGTTTAATACAATGCCAATCAAAATCCCAAAGGATTTTTTTTTGTAGAAATAGATAAAGCAATCATGAAATTCAAATGGAAAAATAAAAGACCCAGAATAGCAAAAGCAATTCTAAGCAGGAAGTGTGAATCAGGCAGTATAGTGATACCAGATTTCAAACTATATTACAGAGCATTCATAACAAAAACAGCATGGTACTGGTACCAAAACAGGCGGGTGGATCAATGGTACAGAATGGAGGACACAGAGACTAATCAAAAAATCTACAACTGTCTTATATTTGATAAAGGAGCTAATGGCCTGCAATGGAGGAAGGATAGCATCTTCATCAAATAGAGTTGGGTAAACTGGAAATCCATATGCAACAAAATGAAACTGAATCCCCTCCTCTCGCCATGCACAAAAGTTAACTCAATGTGGATCAAGGAGCTAGATTCAAATCAGAGTCTCTGCGTCTGATACAATAAAAAGTTGGCTCCTATCTACATATTGTGTGGTCAGGCTCCAAATTCCTTAATAGGACACCCATAGAATAAGAGTTAATAATAAGAATCAACAAATGGGACTTACTTAAACTGATTTTTTTTCTTAAAGAGAGAAACAATAAGAGAGGTAAATATGGAGCCTACATCATGGGAACAAATTTTTAGTCCTCACCCTTCACATGGAGCCCTAATATCCAGAGTATACAAAGTATACAAAGAACTCAGAAAATTAGACAATAAGATAACCAATAACCCAATGGGCCAAGGACCTGAACAGAAACTTCTCAGAGGAGGACATAGAATCAATTAACAAGTACATGAAAAAATGCTCTCCATTTCTAGCAGTAAGAGAAATGCAAATAAAAACCACCCTAAAATACCATCTCAATCCAGTGAGATTGGCAGCCATAATAAAGTCAAACAACAACAAGTGCTGGCGAGGATGTGGGGAAAAGGGTACTCTTGTACATTGCTGGTGGGACTGAAAACTGGTGCGGCCAATTTGGAAAGCAGTATGGAGATTCCTGGGAAATCTGGGAATGGAAGCACCATTTGATCCAGCTATTGCCCTTCTCGGACTATTCCCTGAAGACCTTAAAAGAGCGTACTACATGGATACTGCCACATCGATTTTCATAGCAGCACAATTCACAATTGCTACACTGTGGAACCAACCCAGATGCCCTTCAATAGATGAATGGATAAAAAAATGTGACTTTTATATACTATGGAGAATTACGCAGCACTAAAAAATGACCAAATCTTGGAATTTGCAGGGAAATGCATGGCACTGAGCAGATTATGGTTAGTGAAGCTAGCCAATCCCTAAAAAACAAATGCCAAATGTCTTGTTTGATATAATGAGAGCACCTAAGAACAGAGCAGGGAGGAAGAGCATGAAGAAAAGATTAACATTAAGCAGAAACATGAGGTGGGATGGAAAGGGAGAGAAGAGGGAAATTGCATGGTAATGGAGAGAGACACTTATTGTTACACAAAATTACATATAAGAGGTTGTGGGAAAATAAACAAGGAGAGAAATGATTTAGAGTAGGTATGGTAGAGAGAGAAGATGGGAAGATAGGGGAGTGGGGATAGTAGAGTATAGGAAAGGTAGCAGAATACAACAGTAACTAATAGGGCATTATGTAAAAATATGGATGTGTAACTAATGTGATTCTGCAATCTGTATTTGGAGTAAAAATGGGAGTTCATAACCCACTTGAATCTAATGTATGAAATATGATATGTCAAGAGCTTTGTAATGTTTTGAGCAACCAATAAAAGAAAAAAAAAGTAGCAATATATATGCCAATAGAAATTCATCATGAAATGTATATAATCCACAGATCGAAAAATATTCATTTTACTGAACATGGATTCATGTATAATGTTTTTCAACTAGGAAGCTCACCCATAGGTTGAATTTTCAGTTCCAACAGCGTTTAGGAGGAGTGATCTCTTCTCTCAATTTGCATCTACCAATTCAGCCACCTCACAAGTGTATACGAGTGATATCAGGTAGAATTCTATATGTGCATATAAACATACATGTGCTGAATAGGCTACAGAGAAAGGGAGATAGGGATTCACATATTTGCTAATTTTAAAAACACATGTAGAACTATTTCAACAAAAAATTGACTAGACTTATAACTCCTACATTATATAATGCAAAAGGCAATTCCAACTATACACCATGCGTCCTTTGAACTGCTTGTGTTTCTTCTCTTTTTGGCTTATTTTTCACCATCATATTAGGATTATTAGTCAGAGACTAGTAGGGTATGGGTTATAGCGTCAGGGATTCAGTATTTCAAATGGAAATTGAAAAATGAATCCAATGTGTATGTAAATATGTGCTACACAAAAATCTTCCCACTCACATCCAGAACAATGCCTTGACATTACCTACGCCCCAAGTAAAACACAATTAGAGTAGAAAAGTGTGAAAATCTATGAATACAAATATGGAATGGAATATGCTCGGGAGTTCACAACCTTGGAGGTGGTAGAGGAGTTTCCAAAAGTAAAGGACAGGGTAAACACTCCACAAACAAGGAACTCTGCTGGCCTAAGAATTCTTGGGAAACGGCTTCTGAGGTTGGGCACTTGAAATATATGTTGTTGTCATGAGCTTTAGCTTCCTTTGTAGTGAGACCATCAAAGCTGGGTCTGCATCTATGTGACCGAAAGACATGGTTTCTTATATTCCAATGAACATGAGGCAGCAGTGCTCAATTCTCTCTTTGTAGCTAAACTGTGTCCATTGGAAGCTAAGTGTCTCCCGGTGGGGACTGTGAAGACATTTGGTCATCCTCCACTTTTCGTGGTATTTCTTGCTTCTGCACTGGGAATTTGGTATTTGCTTCACAAAACATAAAAAGTTCATCTGGGATACAGTGCTGGAGGGAGTTCTGTCACATGTGGTGGGTCAGGGTCTGCAGGAGAATGCACCAACCAGGCTTCTATCCCACATAGCTTGCACCAATAACCATAGCAACCTGATTCTGAATATTGCCCTGAAAACTCTCCATTTAACAAGATGCCTTTACATATAAGGGTCTGATGTCTGCACTATATCAGTCACAAAAAATTTGGAAGCCAATGGCAGATTCACATGGCCCCAACATGATGTTTTATCACACACCTGCCCACCACTGCTCTAGCCCCCCTACTCAGCAGGCTCCAAATTACGGGCTTCTCTTGTTCTAAACCATTTTAATGAAACCCAGTCAAAAACAAAGCACTGTCTGGTATACACATGATCAGCAACAGGACATCAAAAGTTTCTGCAGTGCCACCTGGTCATGGGAATTTCAAAAATTTCATGGTATTTATCTAGCAATTTTTCAAGGGTGAAGTTAGAGGCACTGTGGGTTTCAATTCATTCAGGAACCATTAAGAGTTGAGAAAGTTCATTTCAATGAAAGCTCTGGAGAACTCTCACAGTCAATGCTTCTCAAACAGTTGCCAAAAGGTCTCCTAAAGCCAGGCCAATTGACATCTACAATGTGAGGTCCATGTGTGTTTTGACTCTCAAATATGGCTGCTAAGTCTTTCAGAATAAAATCATGTGATATCCTGGCTGAGATTCTCAGGCCTCTGTGGAAACCACCCTGGGCCTAGATCTCAGTTTCCAAGAGTGAGTCTCATGCGTGGCCTCCTAAAATCCCAACACAATTCATGGCAATACTTCTCTGAGGTCAGTTTCAGAACTCAGTCTCTAAGGGGAATCACACCAGAGTTCAAGCCCAGGTGGCCCCATCATCCCTTCCATCCGACAAAAAATGACCACAATTAAAATCAAAACACTACCACAGGGCCATCATCTTCTTCCATGTAGACACTCATCATAACCTCTAGCTGGAGGTTTCTATGAGCCCAAGGTAGTGTCCGAATAAGCTCACTTGCCCCTCATTTGCCTAAAATCATGATGGCCTGGACACTCTTCCTGTGAACCAGGAATGATCAAATATTCCTGCTGTTATAGTGTTCCACTTCTCCAATTTGAGGCCTACTGGCTGTAGGGTATAGATTCTTTATGTGATTTGGAGTCATGAGAAAACCCAAGCAAATATGGGCTAGCCTCTGCAGGGATTTCAAGAACTCATTTGACCCAAAGGATCCCTATTCTCACTTGATGGAGGTCAGGAACCTAAAACAAGAGGCCAAAAATATTCACCCACAATGACTGCTCTTTTGGCCATTTTAGTTTTGGAAACACATGGGATCTTTCTTTAGATCCATCAGGTGCTGAGAATCTAAGCCACAACCTCATACAAGGACAAGAGGCTGATTCAGACACATCCCAATCCAAATCAATTAAGCAAAGAGCCACTGGTGATGTCCATACATTTCCATATGAAAACAGTTTTCTTCAGGCTACACAAAGGGGTGGCCTGAGGCAAAGACCTTCCTGACATTCAGGGTAATAGAAATAGAAGTAAGCAAATGGCCCAAAGAAGGGATTCTCCACTGAGACTTTACTGGTCACACTGAAATCTGAGTTTTCTTAGATGCTCCCATTCCCTTCAGCTATCCAGTACATGGCCATGTCACAGAACCTTGTGGAGTTACATATTTGGGAAACAAAACCATGAGTCTATTCTGGAGAGTGGCCAGAATTCACGAAGAAAACAGGAACTTTAGAAGATAATAGATGTTGCCCATCCATAAGGCAAGCTGCAGTCCATTCATTAATTGGGCAGTATGAATGCGGGGAAGCTTTCAACTAGAGACAACACATCCATTGATGCATTCTCTTTTCTAATGTCTACAACCACGGATACAGTGGGATACACAGACTTAGAAACACTCACCATGTCAAACGACTTACTAGAAACAGTCCACTCCAAACCAAACAAACCACCTTTCCTACCTATTCTCAGAACATGAGAAAAAACCACAAACTCACACCTACAACGGCAAAGGCACTTCCTTCCCCCAAATAGGTCTGTGACTATCCGGAGTGTCTTCTGACTGGTGGGCCATATTATGTTCCCCCAAAATGGCCTGTCCTGTTTCAGATCTGGTCTCCTTGGCCAACTCTGTGAAGTTGTCAGGAGCCAAAGGTGAGCCACTACCTGCTTACTCAGGAAAGGCCCCTCTTCAGAGCTCTGCTGGCATTTGGCCATCCTCACATCAGTGGGTACCAAGAAAGACTGACTATGTCTTTGGGAAAAGCAAACAAGTTAGCCCACTGGAACTGGGAGTGGGACTGGCTCTGCGTGCCTTCCTTCCTGGATCCCAGGTTCAGAGAATTCCATCACCAAGGAAGTGAAGTGAGGTCACTTCTTTCAGGAACAGAATATGCTCACTGCCTTGGTAACCACTTTGTGCTAACAGTTGCTTCCAGGGTTCCCATGAGATGGAGGCTGCCCCAACATCCTGGGACACATTCAGAAGTTAGAATGGTATATCAACCATAGGCACCAGGGAACAGCTCTCCACAGAGGCCTGGTTCAGTCCATCTTCTCTTTATTAAGAAGAGAGAGGCTGATTCAGACCATCAATTAATCCTGACCAGGTTGTTTGCCATGGAAGATGACTATTGCTCTCTCAGGTTCTACATAGCTGCCTATATCTTCTGCAAGGATCATTTCTCCATGGATCTTTGATGTTCTCAGCAGGTGGAAGATCATCTACATTCCTATATTGTAAGACCCACACTGTCCCTGCTCTTAAGTAAGTTATACTGAGGGAACAGTGTATGGTTAGGGTTAATAACTTGTTCAATTTGGGTTACAAATAATTCTGCGGGATGAATAATGGTATTGGCAAAATGCGATGTTTACAAGAGTATATATGTGAAACATAAGTATGAAAGCAGAAATCTAGGTAAGATTTGAAGCCCAGAAGGGCATTGGGGACTTGAGTGGGATACTTAGCTTTGAGTAATGTGCAGCACAGATGTCTCAGATAAATCAATATACACTGGCATCGTACCTTGTACCTTGGATATTGAATGTTGAAGAGAACATCCAGTCAAAAACCGATAGTCGGCAGGATTAGGAAGGTAGTTGGTAGGTTTAGAAAAAAGAGTGAGTATAGGATTTGGACCAAAAGTTCTTTAGCAATAGAATTTAGTGTAGAGAGTGTATGTAAATGTAAGCACATGTGAAGAGTCAGTCACAATGATGAACTGGGGAAAAATATAGGAAATCAGATATCAATAGAGACATTAGGAAATCAAGCAAAGTATAAATTGTGTGATAGGGTTAGACATTTTCAACAGGTTTGAAGTTGAATATATAATCTTAGGAAGAAACAAATATGTAGTCAAAAATAGAATTGATATTTGAGAGCATTAGGCAACCTGGACATGGATGTTTTTAGTAATCCATGCTCACTTTCCATTTACGCTTTGGTACAATTGTAAGTGTGACCTATGCTTTTTGTGTCCAGAATATTTCTGTAATAAAATGTGTATGTAGATCAGGTGACAATCGTATTTCTTCCACCAATTCTGGGAGCAATATTTTGAAGACTTACAAATTAGTATGGGGGTACAAATAGGTGTACCCTGTTTCTATGAATATAGACATAATGCATGAATAGACCATATTGTGAATAAATAATATAACTGGATCCACTTTAAATAATGAATTGAATAAATATCTGAAAATTTATAAGAAATTTTATATTGATATGCAATCATTCATTCCAACCAGTTATATATCTAACGATCATCTTAGGGTTACGGTTTATCATGAAGGGTGTGTGAGTTTTGGTTCAAAATTGATTATGGAAATGGAAAATAATATATTTGGAAAAAAGTCTCATGAATAGACCAGTCAAGAGACATAGAGGAATACATGTGTTCTGGAGCAGGAAGTGATTGAAAGTGAAACAAATGCCTATAAATTTGCTAACTAGTGAATAAAATATATATCCTATGATGTGCATAAACTGATGAAATAGTAATGTACCAGTGTGGAATAAAAATTAACGTCAAAATACACATCATGTCCCATAGGAACCTACATGCATTAATGTTAAACTGGGTCAGTTAATGTACACATATTAGGATTTGTATGCACCTTTTACTGAAGTTAGTTTTCAGTACTAGGAAACAAATATGTATTTCGGGTGGATGAATATTTCTAAGAATAATCTTGTGAAAAGTTGATTATTAATCCACATACATGAACATGAATGAATTTAGGGAGTGTATATAAGACACATATATTTCATATTTTTAAAAATATGGAGAGTATATATATATATATATATATATATATATATATATATATATATATATACACACACACACACACACAAACACAGACATTAAAAAGTAGCAATATATATGCCAATCAAAATTCATCATGAAATATATATCATAAAGATGCAAAAACATTCATTTTAGTGAACATGGGTTTATGTATAATGTTGTTCCACTGGGAAGCTCACCCATAGGTTGAATTTTCAGTTCCAACAGCGTTTAGGAGGAGTGATCACTTCTCACAGTTTGTATCTGCTAAGTCATATATCTTACAAGGATGTACGTGTGATACCTTGTAGGATTCTATTTGTGCATATAAAAATACATGTGCTGAATAGGCTCCAGAGAATGGGAGACCGTAATTCACATATTTGTTAACTTTAAAACACATTGAGAACTATTTCAATTAAATATTGAATAGATTTATAACACCTACCCTTTATCATGCAAAAGGCAAGTCCAACTCTGAACTGCAAGTATTTATGTACTGTTTGGGTTACTTTCTTCCATCATATTAGGATTAGTAGTCAGAGTCTAGTAGAATATGGGTTAGTGTCAGGGATTCAGAATTTCAAATGGAAAAAAGGAAAATTAATCTTCCAACTCTCATCCAGAACAATGCCTTGTCATTACCTTCGCCCCAAGGAAGACACAATTAGAGTAGAAGAGTTACAAAATCTGTGATTACATTTCTGGAATCGAAAATGCTCAGGAGTGCACAAACTTGGAGGTGGTATAGGAGTTTCCAAAAGTAAGGACAGGGTACACACTCCACAAACATGAAGCTCTGCTTGCCTAAAACTTTTTGAGAAACTGCCAGTGAAGTTGGGCAATGAAATATAGGTTGTTGTCAGGAGTTAAGCTTCCTTTGTAGTGAGACCCTCAAAGCTGGGTCTTCATCTATGTGACCTGGAGGACATCGTTTCCTATTTTCCAATGAACACGAGGCAGCAGTGCTCAATTCTCTCTTTGTAGGTAAACTGTGTCTCCCTGTGTGGACTGTGAAACAATTTGGTCATCCTCCACTTTTCGTGGTGTTTCTTGCTGCTGCACTTGGAGTTTGGTTCATGCTTCACAAAATACAAGGAGTTCAACTGGGAAACAGTGCTTGAGGTATTTCTGTCACGTGTGGTGGGTCAGGGTCTGCAAGAAAATTCACCAACCAGGCTTCTATCTCTCAAAGATTGCCCCCTTGTCCATAGCAACCTGATTCTGAACATTGCCCTGAAACTACACCATATAACAAGATGCCTTTACATATAAGGGTCTGATGTCTGCACTCTGTCAGTTACAAGCCATTTGGAAGCCAATGGCAGATCCAAATGGCCCCACCATGATGTTTTATCACACACCTGTCCACCACTGCTCTAGGCCCACTACTCAGCAGGCTCCAAAATACTGGCATCTCTGTTCTAAACAATTTTCATGAAACCCTGTCAATCAAGGCACTGTCTGGTACACTCATGGTAAGCAACAGGACATCGAAAGTTTCTGCAGTTCCACCTGGTCATGGAAAATTCAAAAATTTCGTGGTATTTATCTAGCCATTTTTCAAGGATGACTTTGGATGCACAATTATTCAGGAACCATTAAATGTTGAGAAAGTTCATTTCAAAGAAAATTCTAGAGAACTCTCACAGGCAAGGCTTTCCAAAGAGTGGACAAAAGGTCACTTGAAGCCAGGACCATTGAGATCTACAATGTGAGGTCCTATGTCTTTTGACTCTCAACTATGGCTGCCAAGTCTTTCAGAATAAAATCATGTGATATCCAGGCTGAGATTCCCAGTTCTTTGTGGAAAGCCACCCTGGTCCTAGATCTCAGGTTCCAAGGGCGACTCTCATGTGTGGCCTCCTAAAATCCCAACACAATTCATGGCAATTCTTCTCTGAGATCAGTTTCAGATCTCAGTCTCTAAGTGGAAACACACCAGAGTTCAAGCCCAGTTGACCCAGTCATCTCTTCCAACCGCCACACCAATGACCAGAATTAAAACCAAAACACTCCTACATGGCCCTCATTTTCTTCCATATAGACACTCATCATAACCTTGGCTGGAAGTTTTTATGAGGCACACAGCCCAAGACAAAGTCAAAATAAGTTCCCTTGCCCTTCATTTGTCTAAAGTCAGTGTTTCCTGGAAAACGTTCCTGTGAACCAGGACTGATCAAAGAGGTCTGCCATTAATACTGTTCTCCTTTTCCAATTTGAGGCATACAGACTGTCGGGTATAGTTTCTTTATGTGATTTGCAGTCATGAGAAAACCCAAGCACCTATGGGCTAGCCTCTGCATGGCTTGAAGAACTCAGTTGACCCAAAGATCCCTGTTATCACTTGATGGAGATCAGGAACCTTACAGAGGAAGGCAAGAGACTTCATCACAATGACTTCTCTTTTGGCCATTTTGGATTTGGATGCACACATGGGATCTTTCTTTAGATCCATCAGGTGCTGAGAATCTAAGCGATAATCTCACACTGCACTAAGAGGCTGATTCAGACATATCCCTTTGCAAAGCAATTAAGCCAGGAGCCACAGGTGATGCCCATTTATTTCCATTTGAAAACTGTTTTTTTCAGGTTTTGGAAATGTGTGGCTTTAGGCAAAGTCCTTCCTTTCATTTAGGGCAACAGAACAATAGGTAAGCAAAATACCAAAGCAGATTTTCTCCACTGAGACTTTCCTGGTCACACTGATATCTGAGTTTTCTGAGATATTCACCATTCTCTTCAGCTATCCAGTACATGGCCATGTCCCAGATTGTGGAGGAGATACATATCTTGAACACAAAACCATGAGCCTATGGGAGAGTGACCAGATTCAGGAAGATATCAGGAATGTAGGAAGGTAATAGGTGTTGCCCATCCATAAGGTAACCTGCAGTCCATTCATAAATTGGACAGGATGAATTCTGCGAAGAATTCTACTAGACAGGACACATCTATTGATGCATTCTCTTTTCTATTGTCTACAACCACAAATACAGTGGGATACCCAGACATAGAAACACTCACCTTCTCAAAGGACTTACTAGAAACAGTCCACTCCAAACCAAACAAACCGACTTTCCTACATTTTCTCAAAACTTGAGACAAAAATCACAAACACACAAACACACACACACACACCCACAAAGGCACCTTCTTTCCCCAAATAGGTCTGTGACTATCCGGAGCATCCTCTGACTGGTGGGCCATACTATGTTTCCCCGAAATGGGCTGTCCTATGTCAGATCTGGTCTTCTTGGCCAAAACTGTGAAGTTATCAGGAGCCAGCGGTGAGCCACTGCCTGTTTTCTCAGGTAAAGCCCCTATTCAGAGCTTTCCTGGCATTTGTCCATCTTCAATTTAGTAGTTGCCAAGAAAGACTTACTCTATCCTTCTTAAATCCAAAAATTTGAGACCACTGGGACTTACACTGAGACTGCTTCAGGGTGCCTGGCTTCCTGGATTCCAAGTTCAGAGTGTTCCATCAACAAGAAAGTGACATGGGTCACTTCGTCTAGAACTGAATGAGGTCACTGCCTTGGCAACCACTTTGTCCTAACAGTTGCTTCCAAGGGTCCATGAGATGGATCCTGCCCCTACTTCCTATGACACTTTCACAAGTTAGAATGGAATATCAACCATAGGCACCCGGGAACAGCTCTCCACACAAGCCTGGTTTGGTCCATCTTCTCTACATTAACAAGAGAGAGACTGCTTCAGACACACCCCTTCATCCTGACCTGTTTGGTTTTTTTTGTCATGAAAGATGACTTTCGCACTCTCAGGTCCATCATAGCTGCCTACATCTTCTTTAGGGATCATTTCTGCATGGACCTTTGAAGTTCTCCGGAAGTTGAAGATCTCCTACATTCCTGTATTGTAAGACCAACTCTGTCCCTGCTCTTCTGTAAAGTTAGATTGAGGGAACAGTGTTGGGTTACAGTTAATAACATGTTTGATTTGGGTTAGGATCATTCTGCTGGATGAATAATGGTATTGGGAATCTGCAATATTTATAAGATTATATAGGTGAAATATATGAATAAAAACAGAAATCTCGGTAACATTTGAAGCCCAGAAGGGCATTGGGTCCTTGATTGGGATACTTAGCTTTTAATTATGTTCTGCACAGATGTCTCAGATAAATCTATACACAATGGCATAAGATCTGATACCTTGGATGATTGAATGTTGAGGAGAACAACCATTCAAAGAGGGAGAGTCGGTAGGATTAGGAAGATAGTTGGTAGGATTATAAAAAAGTGTGAGTATAGCATTTGGACAAATAGTTCTTTAGCAATAGGTTTTCAGGTAGACAGAAAATGTAAATGTCAGCATATGTGAAGAGTCAGTCACAGTGATGAACTGGGGAAAATATGTAGGAAAGCAGATATCAATAGAGACATTAGGAAATCAGGCAAAGTATAAAGTGAGTGATAGCAAAAGACATTTTCAACAGGCTTGAGATTGAATATATAATCTTAGGAAGTAACAAATATGTAGTCACCAATAGGATTGACATTTGAGAGCATTAGGCAACCTGGACATGGGTTATTTTCATAATCCATACTCACATTCCATTTAGGCTTTGGTACAATCGTAAGTGTGACTTTGCATTTTGTGGCCAGAATATTACTGTGATAAAACGTATATGTAGATCAGGTGACATGAGTATTTCTTGCACCATTTCTTGGAGCAACATTTTGAAGGGGTATAAATTAGTATTGGGGGTACATATAGGTGTACCATCTATGTATGAATATAGAGATAATGCATGAATAGACCATACTGCGAATAAATAATATAACTTGTTCCAACTTTAAATAATGGATTGAATTGATATCTGAAAATACACAGGAATCATATATTGATATACATACATTCATTCCAACCAGTAATACATCTAATGGTAATATTACGGTTATGGTTTATCACCAAGAGTGTGTGAATTTTGCTTCAAATTTGATTATGGAAATCGAAAATAATGTGTTTGGAAAGAAATCTCATGAAATGACCACTCAAAAACAAGGAGGAATACATATGTTCTGAAGCAGGAAGTGATTGAATATGTTACAAATTTCTTTAAATTTGTGAACTTGTGGATGAAATGTATATTCTATAATGTATAAAAACTGCAGAAATAGTAATGTACCAGTGTTTAATAAAAATGAACGTCAAAATACACATCATGTTCCATAGGAATCTACTTGCATTGATGTTAAAGTGGGTCAGCTACTGTAAAATTATAAGGATTTGTTTGCACCATTCATTGAAGTAACTTTTTAGTACTAGAAAACAAATATGTATTTCAGGTGGATGAATATTTTTAAAATAATCTTATGAAAAGTTTAATATAAAACCACATACATGAACAAGAATGAATTTAGGGAGTGTATAATAGGACACATATATTTTATATTTTGAAAAATCTAGAGAGTATATATATATATATATATATATATATATATATATATATATATATATATATATATACACACACACACACACAAAACACACACAGAGACATTAAATAGTAGCAATATATATGCCAATTAAAATTCATTGTGAAATATATATCATCCACAGATCCAAAATATTAATTTTACTGAACATGGATTTATGTATACTGTTCTTGAACTAAGAAGCTCACTCATAGTCTGAATTTTCAGTTCCAAATGTATTAATGAGGAGTGATCTCTTCTCACACTTTGTATCTGCCAAGTTAGCCACCTCTCAAGAATATACGTGTGATACCAGGTAGGATTCTATATGTGCATATAAAAATACATGTGCTGAATAGGCTACAGAAAAATGGAGACAGGAATTCACATATGTGTTAACTTTAAAAACACATGCAGAACTATTTCAACAAAAAATTGACAAGATTTATAACTCCTACCCTATATCATGCAAAAGGCAAACCAACTATCCACCATGCCTCCTCTGAAGTGCTAGTATTTCTATTCTGTTTGGGTTACTTTTCTCCATCATATTAGAATTAGTAGTCAGAGTCTAGTAGGGTATGGGTTAGTGTCAAAGATTCAGCATTTCGAATGGAAAATTGAACAATGAATCCAATGTGTATGTAAATATGTGCTACACAAAATTATTCCCACTCTCATCCAGAACAATGCCTTGACAATTCCTTCACCCCAAGTAAGACACAATTAGAGGAGAAGATTTAGAAAATCTGTGAATAAATTTGTGGAATGCAATATGCTCAGGAGCTCACAACCTTTGAAGTGGTAGAGTAGTTTCCAAAAGTATGGGACAGGGTAAAAACTCCACAAACATGGAGGTCTGCTGGCCTAGAGATTTCTAGAGAAACTGCCTGTGAGTTTGGGCACTTGAAAAATATGTTGTTGTCAGGAGCTTTAGCTTTCTTTCTAGGGAGACCATAAAAGCTTGGTCTGGATCTATGAGACCTGGAGGACATGGTTTCTTATTTCCCAATGTACATGAGGCAGCAGTGCTGAATTCTCTTTTTAGGTAAACTGTGGCCACTGGGGAATAAATGTGTGCCAGTGTGCACTGTGAAGCCATATGGTCATCTTCCATTTTCGTGGTGTTTCTTCCTGCTGCACTGGGTGTTTGGTATTTGCTTCACGAAATACAAAGAGTTCAACTGGGTCACAGTGCAAGAGGAAGTTCTGTCATGTATGGTTGGTCAGGTTTTGCAGGAGGATCCAAGAACTAGGATCCTATCCTACATATCTTGCCCCCTTGACCATAGCACCCTGATTCTGAACAATGTCCTGAAACCTCTCCAAATAAAACTTGCCTTTACATGGAAGGTTCTGCTGGCTGCACCATGTCAGTCACAAGGCATTTGAAACCAATGGAAGATACACATGGCCCCACCACAGATGTTTTATCACATACCTGCCCACCACTGCTCTGACCTACTACTCAACAGAGTCCAACTTACTGGCATCTCTGTTCTACACCATTTACATGAAACCCAGTCAATCAAGGCACTGTCTGGTATATTCATGATCAGCAACAGGACATCAAAAGGTTTTCCAGTGCCACCTGGTGATGGGAAATTCAAAAATTTCATGGTATTTATCTAGCCATTTTTCAAGGATGAAGTTGGAGGCACTGTGAGTTTCAATTCTTTCAGGAACCATTAAATGGTTAGGAAGCTCATTTCAATGAAATCTCTGGAGAACACTCACAGGTAAGGCTTCCCAAAGAGTGGCCAAAAGATCATATGATGTTATGCCCATTTAGGTCTACAATGTGAGGTCCATATGAGTTTTGACTCTCAACTATGGGTGCCAAGTCTTTCAGAATAAAATTTGTGGTATCCTGGCTGAGAGGCTCAGTGCTCTGTGGAAAGCCACCCTGGGCCTAGAACTCAGTTTCCAAGGGCAACGCTCATGCCTGGCTTCCTAAAATCTCAACACTATTTATGGCAATACTTCTCTGAGGTCAGTTCCAGAACTCAGACTCTAAGGGAATCACACCAGAGTTCAAGAACATGTGGACCAAGTCATCTCTTAAAACCGCCACCCAAATGACCACAATTTAAACCAAAACACTCCAACGTGGCGCTCATCTTCTTCCATATAGACACTCACAATAACCTATGGCTGGAGTTTTCCATGAGGGGCACACCCCAAGACCGTGTCCAAAATAAGCTCTCTTACACCTAATTTGCCTAAATTCAGGGTGGCCTGGACACCCTTCTTGTGAACCAGGAGAGATTAAGTAGGCCTCCCGTTAATACTGCTCCGCTTCTTCAATTTGAGGCCAAATGACTGTGGGGTTTGGATTCTTTATGTGAATTGGAGTCTTGAGAAAACCCAAGCAAATATGGGCTAGCCTCTGCAGGGCTTTGAAGAACTCATTTGACCCAAAGGATCCCTAATCTGACTTGATGGAGGTCAGGAAAGTTACAGAGGAAGGCGAGAGACTTCATCCACAAGGACTGCTCTTTTGGCCATTTTGTTTTTGGATGTAAACATGGGATCTTTCTTTAGATCCATCAGGAGCTGAGAATCTAAGTCACAGCCTCACACAGGGTAAATAGGCTGATTCAGACACATCCTTTCCAAAGCAATTAAGCAAAGAGCCACAGGTAATGCCCATTCATTTCCATTTGAAAACTCTTTTCTTCAGGCTTCAAAAAGTGGTGGACTGAGGAAAAGACCTTCCTGACATTCAGGGCAACAGAAGAATAGGTAAACAAAAGGCCCCAAGCAGGGTTTCTCCACTGAGACTTTCCTGGTCACACTGATATCTGAGTTTTCTGAGATGCTCATCATTCCCTTCAGTACATGGTCATGTCACAGAGCTTCGAGGTTGTACATATCTTAAACAGAAAACCATGAACCTATTCTGGAGAGTGGCCAGAATTCAGGAATAAAACAGGAACTAAGGAAGATAGCAGGTGTTGCACATCAATAAGGCAAGCTGCAGTCCATTCATAAATAGGGCAGGATGAATGCTGTGAAGCTTTCTACTAGACAGGACATATTCATTGATGCATTCTCTTTTCTAATGTCTACAACCACGGAGACAGTGGGATACACAGACATAGAAATTCTCGCCTTGTCAAACGACTTACAAGAAACAGTTCACTCCAAACAAAACAAACTGCCTTTCATACCTATTCTCAGAACATGAGACAAAACCACAAACCCACACCCACACAACAAAAACAGCTCCTTTCCCCAAGTAGGTCTGTGACTATCCGGAGTGTCCTCTGACTGGTGGGCCTTACTATGTTCCCAGGAAATAGCCTGTTCTGTCTCAGATCTGGTCTTTTTGGCCAACTCTGTGAAGTTGTCAGGAGCCAGCGGTGAGCCACTGCCTGCTTTCTCAGGAAAGGCCCCTCTTCATAGCTTTCCTTGCATTTGGCCATCCTTACATCAGTAGGTCCCAAGAAAGACTGAGTCTGTCCTTGGTAAATCAAAATAAGTTTGACCACTGGGACTGGGACTGGGACTGGCTCTGGGTGCCTGGCTTCCTGGATTCCAAGTTCAGAGAGTTCCATCACCAAGGAAGTTAGGTGTGGTCACTTCCTTTTGGAACTGAATGAGGTCACTGCCTTGGCAACAACTTTGTCTTAACAGTTGCTTCCAAGGTCACCATGAGAAGGATGCTGCTCCTACTTCCTGTGACACTTTCACAGGTCAGAGTGGTATGTCAACCATAGGCATGCAGGAGCAGCTCTCAACACATGCCTGCTTTGGTACACCTTCTCTACATTAAGAAGAGAGTGGCTGATTCAGACACATCCCTTCATCCTGAGCAGGTTGTTTGCCATGGAAGACTTTTGCTCTCTCAGGTCCTTCGTACTTGCCTACATCTTCTCCAGGGATCATTTCTGCGTGGACCTTTGAGGTTTTCAGCAGGTGGAAGATCCTCTATAATTCTGTATTTTAATACCAATTCTGTCCCTGCTCTTCTGTAAAATTAGATTGAGAGAACAGTGTATGGTTAGGATTAATAACAGGTTCGATTTGGTTTAGAAAGGAAACTACACGGTTGAGCAAACAGGGTCCTAACGTTAGCAATAATATGAGGATTTTTAATGGACCGGCCATGGAAGATAAAAGCGTAGTTAATCAGGTCACTATGTGAACCAAGACTCAAAGCTCCCTTTTGGGGCCTCTGTCTCTCTTTGACGCTCTTCAAGTCGTTTTCTTAATTTACTCATAGATTCTTTTACAACTCCAGTATTGTCGGCATAAAAACAACATTCTTCCCTCAATGCAAGCAAAAAGGCACCTTTCTCTCATAAAGAGGAGGTCCAACACTCGCCTGCTTTGTAAAACAACTTCAGAAAGAGAGAGGTTAAAATTCCTGTAAAGCTGTGATGTCGGTTTTTAATGTCTTTAAACTTTGGCATATTTCTGCTTCTAATTGTGTCTTTGTTGTGTCTCATGGACTAGCCCACCCCTTCAGCAACTATTATTTCTAATAGGATGGCTAAAGTGAGGGATACAGGTTCCCAGTGGAACCGGGTTGAATGCCCCCCTAGTTGATCTTTAAATGAACCTAAGTCATGATAGAGAACTCTGGAAAACATCTGCATCATTACATAATTAATCACATATATTGACCATTTTATGAAAACATAAATAATGTTAAAGTGTATAGAATTATACTGTTGTAGGGACGGACAAGGAAAGGGACCTAAGATAGCACCAAACACAGGAAAACAGTCTTATTTGGTTGCATCCGGATTTAGAGGGCATTGCTTCTGTTGTAATCAATTAATCCCCTGAAGCCCAAGTTTCGGTAGTTTTAGAATTTGTACCCAACATGTAAGGGAAGTGGCTCAGAAGTTCACAGTCTGTAGAAATTCACAGAAATCAGTTTTTGTTTTTGTTTTTGTTCCTCTGTTCTGGGCAAGTTAACTTTTCAAAGACACCTTGGAAAGGGAGAGCTTTTTTGTCTCTTTTTTTCTCCCTGCCAGCTGTCACCATGAAGCCCAATTGGTAACTTTTTTATCTTAGAAATCTAGCCATCTCTGTGAATCCCCAGCTCAAGGCCAGAGGCCTTGTTCACATATTTTGTGAAAATCTAGTAAGGCGGTGTCAAGCTTAGGGGTGGTGATTTTTTCAGCGAGTGGCCAAGTAGAACAGGGCAACACGAAAAGTGGAAGTTCATCTACATTGAACTCTTTCAGAGGGACTCTTTTGCTGAAAGACCTAATGTAAGCCTCGGTGAAGACTTCTGGAGAAGGTTATTTAAGACATATCTATGGACCTGGTACAGAGGGGGAAGACGGGGAAGGCGAGGCTGAGAGCAGCTCCGTGGATCTGAGAATGAGGAAGATGAGATGTAAAAGAATAATGGAAAAGGGGTTTGGGATTTTCCTAGAACAAAACTTGAGCAGTAGAACAGGTAGAGCAGAGGTGAAGATGGGAGTGAGTATTCCAAAAAGCCTGTGAGGGACTTTAAATTCTTAGTAACCTGTTTTCAGTGATGACAAAGCAACTTTAAAGGCTATTTTTATTACATCTTGGATAGGGGTCTGAGGGCTCTTCTCAGCTGGTTTGAGCTTTGGTTTAGCTTCTTAGAGGACTTGGTGGGACCTAGTGCAGGCACAGACAGAAAAAGAGAGGAGTGAGTGAGTGGAGGGGTACCTCGGTACCTGCTACCTCAGCAAGGGGGCAATGGTCTGAGAACTGGCGGAGGTTTGGGTTTTTGATGTAGTAATTGGAGGGAAGACATCAGGTTGCTGAGGTGGGAGTGACAGCAGAGAGTCTAGAGCAGAAGGCTGAGGGTGAGGAACTATTGGAGAAGCATAGTACAGGATGTGAGTGAAGGAGGGAAAAGGATTCCACATAGGGGAATTTTCCCCTTTTGAGCACTTGCCGAAGTTAAAAATGTCACGCAGAATTTGAGGATCTAGAGAACCCTCTGGGGGCCATAGTTTTTGGTTGTCTAATTGGTTATATGGCCAATGCTGTGTACTGAATTTGATGAGGAGTTTGGGTTCCACCAGGCAGCCCCGGTATGCTCACATCCCCATGAATTACACAAGAAGTTGGCTTTCCCCCCACACAGCCATGGCTGTTTGTGGCTTTGATAGTCCGTCGGGCATATATAGTAATCTAGGCTAACCAACCTGAATCTGGCTTGCGTTTCCGTGCATCCATAATGTTTGTTTCAATTATCTATGGTATGGAAGGGATTTAATGGAACTTTAGTGGGATCCTCTTCATTGGGGTTATCTCAATAGGAAAGACCTATACCAAGCTGAAAAATGTCTGGGTGGAGAGATAGCCACCAGGTCCCTAAGGGGGCTGTATGCGAGATAGACCATACTTCTTGTCTAGTAGGATTTCAGATCAGCCTTCACTGCTGAACAGGCTGATGAGGGTTAGGAGTACTGGTGGCCAAGGGGAGAGTCTATAGTCTTGTCCACATAGCGAATACGCAATTTGAAATGGTTACCAGTTTTTTCCAGTTTCCAACCAGAGTCTGGACACAGCGAAGGCTTGAGATGAGAGGCATGGATCCAAAAAGTGATTCTGTCTACTTTTATGCCTGTAGGTGTTATAAGTAGCACCTGGTATGTTCCTTTCCAGCGGGGTTCTAGGGATAACACCTGATGTTGTCTTATGTTGACGAAGTCTCTTACTTGATATTGATGTGGAATCCCCTCGTCCCCAGGTTGGTAGGCAGTGGCCAGCTGTTTCCACAGTTATCACTGAGTTCTTTCAATGGCTTTAAGTCTGTCAAGCAAGGGGTGTGGAAGGGATTGTTAGGCCTTAGAGTTGGGGATTAGGTCCCTTACTGGATGATGGGCATCATAGAGAATTTCATAGGGGGTGAGGTTACACAAAGAAACTGAGGGAGTATTTCTCGCATGAAACAGTGCATAAGGCAGGAGCATACTCCAATCTTTTATGCCGGTCTCTAAGCTTAATTTTGTTAAGGTCTGTTTAATGGTTCTATTTATTTTTTCTACCTCTCCTGAGCTCTGGGGTATATAAGCATAATGTAACTTACAATTAATCCACACCTGACTTACCTGGGCCATGAACACAAGTCCATTATTAGACCCTATTATCTTAGACAGACCGTATCTTGGAAAAATATCTTCCAGGATCTTCTTGAGAACCATTTGCGCCGTTTTTTTTTTTTTTTTTCTGTGTGTGTGTGTGTGTGTGTGTGTGTGTGTGTGTGTAAGGCTTCAATCCATCCTGAGAATGTATCCACAAAGACTAGGAGATATTTAAGTCCATACCTTGCTGGCTTAATTTCAGTAATGTCCACTTCCCAGAATTGTCCTGGTCTGGTTCCTCGTAGGTGCTTTTGTCTAAGAAACTTGGAAGGGTAAGCATTAAACAATTGACTGACCCGACAGGCTTTTGTTACCAGTTCAATTATTTCCTTTCGCTGTGCGTCAGTTAGTGGAAAACTCTGTTCTTAATCCTACAGGAATGCCTGCAGTTTCTTTGAACCAAGGTGAGTGAGTTGATGTACATTTTTAACGTAGTGTAGGGCTTTCTGTAATTGCAGGCTGAGCTCAGTAAAGTTGAGGCCTTCAAGTCAGTGTCCTTAGATGTTATCTAAAACTTCCTGGTACTTAGGTGTCCATTGGAATTGGGCATCTCCCTTTAACAGCGGGTATAAAGGAGCAGCTAAGGACTCAAACCCATTTATCCATAACCTGCAAAACCCAGCAATCCCAAGAAACTCTTAGTTGTCTGCTGTAAGATGGGCTTGGTATCTGCTCAATGGTTTGTTTTCTGGGCTCAGTGAGCCATCGTTTACCGCCCCTAAGGAAATAGTCGAGGAAGATTACTTCTTGCTGGCAAATTGGGCAATTTTGGCCGAAGCTCTATACCCGAGTTGAGCAAGCTCGGATAATAGTGCTTGGGTCCCAGTTCAGTTTTCCTTGGTGTTGGATGCCAGTAGCAGGTGATCCACATATTGAAGCTGGGTGAATTCGGGGTGTGTAGTTCTGAAATTGTTGAGATCTCTGTGAAGGGCTTCATCAAAGAGAGTGGGGGAGTTTTTGAACCCCTCTGCGAGTCTAGTCCAAGTTAGTTGACTAGACTTTCCGGTTTCTGGGTCTACCCACCCAAAAGCAAACAGCAACTGACTATCTTTATGCAGAGGCAAGCAAAAGAAAGCTTGTTTTAAGTCCAGAACAGTATACCATTTCTGCTCAGGGTTCAGAGTGCAAAGCAGATTGAACAGATTAGGTACCGTGGGGTAAATGTCCTGCACTCTGTTGTTGATCTCTCTTAGGTCTTTAACAGGGTGATAGTCCCTGGTTCCTGGCTTTTTCTTCTAATAGCAGGGGAGTGTTCCAGGCCAATTGACAGGGCCTTAGGACCCCTAAGGCCAGATATTTCTGAATATAGGGCCTTATCCCATCTTTAGCTTTTTATGCTTAGAAGATATTATTTGACATTGATTGGGGAGGCTGAGGTTTTTAAATCCACTGTTATTGGAGGTTGTTTCATGGCCAGGCCTAACACAGCAGTTTTTGCCCATGCATCTCGGTAATCTGTTATCCATTTCTGGGGTAGCTTGCCTGTTTGATCAGTCTTGGGGGGTGTGAAGAGTGGACGTTCATCTTCTACTAATATAGTGAAAGCCGTGACTATAGGAGTTTTTACTGAAGGATTTAGAAATTTCATTTGGGGGCCTTCAGGGTTAAAAGTTATTTTGGCCCAGAGCTTGGTGAGCAGATCTCTGCCCATCAATGGGTGCGGGCATTCTGGGATTACTAGGAAGGAGTGATGGATTTTTCCTTTCCCCAGGTCCATGGTCCTCTTAGAAATCTAAGCCCGATATTTACTGCCGTTAGCCCTTTGAACTACAGACCTTTTATTTGATAGACGGCCCAATGGGGCCTTAAGGGCTGAGTATACTGCTCCTGTATTCACTTCAAAGTTTACTGGGGTCCCCTACACTTCAAATCTTACCCTGAGCTAGGGGAAAGAATCTGAGCCCCAACTTTCTTAGTCATCCCCCAGAGTCAGAATGGCTGGCTGGCATGTCTGTCTCTTTATAGGGCACTCTTTGGCCCAGTGTCCTTTTTTTTTACAGTAGGCACATTGATCTGAGGCCAGGGTGGACTGTGGCACGGGCCCAGGTATCGCTTCCTGTCACCTTATGTCTTAATTTCTGGCCTCTTTCTTGTTGTGACCAGGATCTTAGTCAATGCCTTAGTCTTTCTTTTGCTTCTCTCATCCTCCCTCTGCTCCCTTTCTTTTTCCCTGTTTCTCTCTTATAGTATACTTTTTCGGCTTCTCTGACTAAATCTCTCTTTTAACTTTTTTTTTTTTTAATATCCATGGCAGCTTCAACAATTAAGGCCATCGTGACAGATGCCTTTTGATCTGCTGCCTGAGGATCGAAAGGAGTATATCTCTTATATGCCTCCATAATTCTCTCTAGAAACATAGAGGAAGATTCATCAGGCCTTTAAATAATTTCTCTTACCATGGCCAAATTAGTTGGTCACCTAGCGGCCCCTTGGATACCCGCAATTAGAGCCTGGCAATAATTGGACAGATGCTCCCTATCTTCAAAGGTGTTGGGGTCCCAGTTGGGTTGGTTAAAGGGGAAGGCAGCTTTTATTATGTTGGGAAGTTGTGTTGGTCGCCCATCAGGTCCGAGGATATTTTTTTCTAGCTTCCAGGAGGTTTTTCTCTCATTCCTCTGTCATGAAGAGAGTCCCTAGGAGTTGTTGGCAGTCATTCCAAGTAGGCAGGTGTGAAAACGTTGGCGAGTTCTCTGAGTTTTTTTAGCCAGGCCAGCTTCCTCCAGGGAAGGAGGCGCTGTGTGTGTCATGGGACAGTCATCTGGAGGGCGCTGGGCCATTCTGGCTTCCTCGAATGGTGGAGAGGCTGAGTCAGCAGCAGGGGAATTACTTACAGGGTTTTGGGGGTTGGGGGACAAGGGCAGAGGATAAGGACGAGTAGAGTCTTGAGACTCAGGGAGAACAGAGGGTGGAGGTTGAGGAGCAGAGAGTTTGAGAGATAGAATCGTAGGGGAAGGAGTAGGAGTGGGTGCAGGGACAAGGAAAGGCTTCACCCATGGAGGAGGAGATTTGCAGAGGTCCTGACAAGTTAAGATATATGGCTATTGATCTGGATGGCTATGTGGCCCCGGCTGAAAGACAATATCTCAGACTTTTCAAATTAGTGCGAAGTAGAAACATCCTTCTATATAGGCCATCCGACTACAAAGGTGTGTTATTCTGAGACACAGAATCTGCCAGGTCTGGTGTTTTAATGAAAAAGAAAGATTGTGAGCCCTTAAGCAGACTTTGGTCCAGTGATTAAGGGTCAGGGACAGAGGCATTGAAGTGCTCTGTCCCATAATAAAATATACACAGACAGTGAAAGCAACAACACATGACACAGACAAGACAAGACAATAAAGACAGGCAATGGACGTCCAATACTGAGACCAGGACTGAGTAGCCGGCAAAACCTGATGGGCTGGCAATTCCGAATCTGAAAGAAAATATCACTGAGTCGAGGAGACTATGGTTCCTTGATTTCCCGAGTCCATCCCCCAGGGACATGGCCTGTGGCTCTGTGACATGTGTGTCAGCCACCGTGGGAGAGAGCTCACGCTCTTTACCAATAGCCATTTTGTCAAACCCTAACCTGAATCCTGAAACCAGAAAGAGGGGCCTTATTTACCCCCAGAGCATCCCGTTGGGGGTCTTTCATCTGCAGCTGCCGGATCTCGCTGGGGCCACCAGAAGTAAAGGTCGGGTGAGCATCGATGAAAGAGACCACCAAGAGACTGTCTAATGCAACAGCAAAGGGTTTATTGGGAGTCCGGCATGCAAGGGCTCAGAGCTCGCTTGAACAGAGCAGAGAGCCCTGAGAACAGCTTAAGAAGTGCTTATATATTTTCCTTGGAGAGGGCAGGGAGGGAAGTTTATTGATGGGTAAGGGCGAGTGGGCGGTTTGCGTGCAAATGGTTGATGGAGTACATTCTGCAGTTTGGCAGTTGGGGGCAGCACATTCTGGGAACAAGAAGAGCAAACAGTTCTCAAGATTTCAACAGTGTTTTATTAAGCATACAGAAAAACAGCAAGTGACAAGTACCTATTTTATTAACCTTTCAATATAAGTATGAAAACAGAAATCTAGGTTAGATTTGAAGCCCAGAAGTTCATTTGGCCCTTGATTGGTATACTTAGCTTTGAATTACGTTCCGTAGAGATGTCCCAGAAATATGGATATACAATGACACAGGACCTTGTACCTTCTCAGAGGTCAGTTCCAAAACACAGTCTCTAAGGGGAATCACACCAAAGTTCAAGACAAGATGGACTCAATTATCTCTACCAACCACCACACAAATGACCACAATTAAAACCAAAACACTCCCAAATGGCACTCATCTTCTTCCAAATAGACACTCATCATAACTTCTGGCAGGAGGATTCCATGAGAGGCGCAGCACAAGACAATGTCCCAAATAATCTCCCTTTCCCCTCATTTGCCAAAAGTCAGAGTGGCCTGGACACCCTTCCTGTGAACCAGGAGTGATCAAATATGCCTGCCATTAATACAGCTCTGTTCTTCAATTTGAGGCCTACTGACGGTGGGGTTTAGATTCTTTATTTGAATTGGATTCATAAGAAAACCCAAGAACCTATGGGCTAGCATCTGCAAGGCTTTGAAGAACTCAATTGACCCAATGGATCCCTTTTCTCACTTGATTGAGGTCAGGAAACTTACAGAGGAATGCGAGAGACTTCATCAACAATGACTGATTTTTTGGCCATTTTGATTTTGGATCCACACATGGGATCTTTCTTTAGATCCATCAGGTGCTGATAATCTAAGCCACAGGCTCACACAGAGCCAAGAGGCTGATTCAGACACATCCCTTTACAATGCATTTAAGCAAAGAACCACAGGTGATGCCCATTCATTTCCGTTTGAAAACTGTTTTCTTCAGGCTTCACAAAAGCGTGGCCTGAGGCAAAGACCTTCCTGACATTCAGGGCAACAGAACAATAGGTAATCAAAAGGCCCTTCGCAGGGTTTCTCTACTGAGACTTTCTGGGTCACAGTGATATCTGACTTTTCTGAGATGCTTGCCATTCTCTTCAGCTATCCAGTACATGTCCATGTCACAGTGCTTGGAGGTGGTACATATCGTGGATGCAAATGCATGAACCTATTCTGGAGAGTGGCTAGATTTCAGGAAGAAAACAGGAACTTAGGAAAATAGCAGGTGTTGCCCATCGATAAGGCAAGCCCTAGTGCATTCATAAATTGGGCAGGATGAATGCTGGGAAGCTTTCTACTTGACAGGAAACATCCATTGATGCATTCTCTTTTCTAATGTCTACAAGCACGGACACAGTGGGATACACAGACATAGAAACACTCGCCTTGTGAAACAACTTACTAGAAACAGTTCACTCCAAACCAAACAAACCGACTTTCCTGCCTATTCTCAGAACATGAGACAAAACCACAAACACACATCCACACCCACAAAGGCACCTCCTTCCCCAAGTAGGTCTCTCACTCTCCAGAGTATCCTCTTACTGCTGGGCCATACTATGTTCCCCCGATATGGCGTTTCCTGTCTCAGATCTGGTCTCCTTGTCCAACTCTGTGAAGTGGTCAGGAGCCAGCTGTGAGCCACTACCTACTTTTTCAGGAAAGGCCCCTCTTCAGAGAACTCCTGGCATTTGGCCATCCTCACATCAGTAGGTACCAAGAAAGACTGACTCTGTCCTTGCTAAATCGAAGCAAGTGAGACACTGGGACTGGGACTGAGACTGACTCTGTGTGCCTGGCTTCCTGGATCCCAAGTTCAGAGAGTTCCATTACCAAGGGATTGAAGTGAGGTCACATCCTTCAGGAACTGAATGAGGTCACTGCCTTGGCAACCACTTTGTCCAAACAGTTGCTTTCAAGCGTACCATGAGAAGGAGGCTTACCCTATTTTCTGTAGCACTTTCACAAATTAGAATGGTATATCAACCATAGGCACCAAGGAACCGCTCTCCACACAGGCCTGATTTGGTCCATCTTCTTTATATTTGGAAGAGAGCCTTTAGTCCAGGGAGCACTGCAGTGAACCTCTGCACTAAAACTATTAGCAAGCACCTGATGGAGGACGCCTCCATAGGTAAGTGGCTCCTTTATAACATCTGATATCTGGTTAAGGGAGATCTCTTCTGATGACAGAGATGTGGCACGGGGAGGCTCACATATACTTCTGTCCAGGACAGTAACGAGAATCTTTCTGTCCTCTGTTCTGTTCTGTAGGGAATTCCTCTGGAACTGTAGAGAGGTGCCGACGGGCACGCATGCGCTCCTACCCTGGAGCTTTAGCAAGATGTTGCACTCTTGCCCTGTTTCTGTGTTTAGGCGCTGGGTTTCTGTTTTTTTGTGTTCTGTGTTCTATTTTTTGGTTTTTTGTTTGTTTGTTTTTGTTCGTTTTGTTGTGTGATATTGGTGGTAAAAACTTAAGTATATTGGACATGAAAATCAGAAATAAAGAGATTAAGCCTGACACCCCTTTGGACTGTGTTTTAAGGAACTGCAATGAACTTTATCCCCCATTGTAAAGTAGGATGATAGAAGCCCCTAGCTGGCTGCCTGGAGCACACCCATTGCAGAGGGCTATGCCTGCTGGGGACCTAAGAACTGAGTATCTCCCAGGTTAACAAGTTAAACTCCTTTAAAACCCCTTGTCCCTCCAGATAAAGAGAGTCACAACTTTGGCAGAGTCCCCTGTGTTTCTCCTTTGTTAGCCAAGCAATAAAACTCCTTTTTTCTTTTTCTCAAAACCCAGTCCTCATTATTAAATTTGTATTAATTGGCTTCAAGGTCAGGAACCAAACTTTAAGTTACAAATCTTGTACCCCCCCTCCGCCCCGGAACTTTGTGAGAGCTATCTACTGAAATGTTAGGAGATAGAGCATGCTTGATGTGGAACTGAATCAGAGGAGCTAATCCTGTATGTAAAAGGGGAAACTGAGGGACTCCCAGCAGCTGCCAAAGCCCTGTTGATTCAGGGAATTACCTCCTTCCTTCCCTGCACTGTAAGGATTATGCCACCTCTGTCTTGTTAAAAAAAGAGAAAAAGAAAAAGGTGACACTAAATGCAGTAAAGTCACCATGGAGACACTTTATTTTACATTTCAGGTTGCCCTTCGGTGAAAACATCTGGTACCCTTGTGGGGACATCTATGGTGCCACTGCTGTAGGAGATTTTTCTCTTATCTGCTCTGGTTTAAAGGGTTCTGTCTGACAGCCATAGTCTGGACCTCCTTTCTGTCTGTATTGTGTCTTAGTTTCTGGCCCTTTAAGACATCTGCAATAATGTGTTGATATTATAAATTGTTTTTGGGGAATGATCTTAGCTGAATGTGTGTCTAAATGATGATGTTTTATTTTAACAATCTGGTAACTGAATGGGTTTTTGAAGCATTGCACAATCTTGGAGTAAAAAGTCGGGTTTAGGTAATTGTTTAGTTTATGATTTCAGATAATTCATGCCAGAGAACTTAAATACTTAGGATGGATAACTGAAGAACTCTACTTCCAAGTTGGCAAGAAACTTCCCAATCATACGGTCTTTTTTTTTTTTTTCACCAATTTTGAATTGGGTAGCCTGGGAAAATGTCACTGTGTGTACCAGTGCATTAATTTGGACATAAATAGTAAATCATAGTATGGTGTCTGTTGACAAAACAAGATGTAAAGATATAAAATTTTGTGAATTGTATCTTAAACTTGTATCATAATTTTCAACATCTGAACCTGAAAATTATGGTTAAAATGCCTTAGTCCTCAGATGTCTGTTCAGAATAGCAGTTTTTTTGCTGCTCCTTCCAGACCTCAGCCATGACTTATGTTGAAATGCAAATGAAAGAAGCCTGCAAGCTTTGTAGGAGAGTGATTTGAGGTCTAAGGGAAAAAAAGGTAAATTGTATGTTATTTACTAATTACTGGCAAGTCATTTTTTCTAGGACTCTTATTTTTTTTCTTAGATACTTTATGTTTTTTGACCTCATGATTTTGAGCATACAGACCTAGGTTAATGTTTTTCTGATCAGTTCTATCTTTGACCAACTGTGGACTTTTTGAAACATTGCAATAAAGATTTCAACTACGAAAAGCTACAAGGCCTTTACTATTATTATGTGTGCACAAATTGTTATGTGTTGTATGTCTATATATACATATATCCGTATATCATATATATGATACACAAATTAACATATATAAGGAGCGCTCATAAAAAAATAGCGCTCGTAAAAACAAATTTTAAAAAAGTGGATCCAAAGATCTTTAATTCACGTGATTTAAATGTTTCAATTTAAATTGGATAAAGAGATAAAAACAAATGTCTTTAAATTTAAGCTTACAAAGTTTTCTAGGTGTTCAAACATCTAACAAAATATTAACATCTACAAAATGTCTAATATGCCTTGGCTCTAGTACCTTTCCTTCAACATAAAAAATGGTTTACACTGTTCAATACATTTCTCTAACTTTTTGATAAATAAGTAAAGTAAATTTGATATGGGATTACTCATTCATGAGTACTTTTGTTAGATATCTGATTGATTTACTAAGATCTGTATTTTTTTTAGTAAACTCTGTATAAGATTGTAAAAATCAGTCATGTGTTAATGAGACAAAAATTTCTTAAAACATAAGTTTACCCATAACATTGAGTTTATTAAGATTTATGTTTTCTAGAGCAAGCAACCATAAAAATTAAACAACTGATTAAATAAAAACTGTTATTTTAGAGCACCGTACTGCCATTTCTTTAAAAGCCAAACTTGATTAATGTAGAAACATAAATGTAATTGTTATGCTATTAATGTTTTCATATCTTACAGGTATGGAAGTCTGTAAGGTAGAAACGTTTAAAGAGTATTATATCAAGCTGGTGCTCTGAAGTTGTGTGGTAAAAAATATATTGTGGATTTATTTACCTGTTATCAATAAGATATGTAAATTTTTATGTTACTTTTTACATTGGGGAACAATTTAAATGTATTTTTAAGTTAATTAGAGCCTAATCTTTGTAAAGGTTAAAAACTTTCAGCCTTTCTTTAATTCATGTTTTAAATGTGATATCATATGGTGTTAGCTAATGTTCATGTGACCTCAAACAATTTATTTAAACATTGTCAAATGATATTTAAAAATAAAGATCAGCTTTAGAACTAAAATAGTTAAGATTTATAAAGAGCCCTGCCTTTCCTGAGATAAGGCTGTGTGTCCCATCTTACTACATGTGAGAATGACTATGAAACGATTAGGTCAGATAATATTTCTTTAAAGTTATGTTAAAAAGTTTTTTTTTTATTGTCAATATTCCTAGGATCTCAAACAGGGGATATAATGTATAACTCAGCCAAAAAATTCAGGGAAGATATTACACGAACTAAGTATTTTTACTTTTGTTAATTTTAGTTTGAAATTTTCTTATAAGTGATCTAAAGATTCCCTGTTAGTGTTTTACAAATGCGTTGCTATAAGAACACAACATGGGTTTATTCAAGATAATAAGTCATCAACTACAATACAGACAGAATAATACAGATCCCAATTAATAAAAAGGTAATTATAAAGTTATAGACATTAAAGCCCAGTACTCTTAATGTAAGGCTGTTAAAATTTATTTGCTGGATTTTTAAGATTAGGATTTAAAATGAATGTTAAATGAAAAGGGCCAAGAAAACCAATATTTGGCTCTTGCCCTCTGAGTCAGTCTGAATCCAGGGAACAGGGGACTTCTCTAAAGAGCTTTGCAACTCTGGGCCACATAACCTCCTGATCAGGGAGATTAATGAGACCACTGGAGAACAGAAAGCCAATCAGTGCATTTGTTACAAAGAGGAGAGTCATCAGAGAAAGGAGACATCCCTGATGCTTCTGAGGGAAGCCAAATGGTCAAGCAAGACCTGGACCCACCTAGCGCAAATGGCACTAGCAGAACTGAGAATCTCCTCTCAAGTTTCCCCAGAATTGATTCCCACAAAAGCTCAGCTGACTGTTAACAATAGATAGAAACAAAAGTCAGTTTGACTGCTTCATCTTAAACACTTAGCAAAGACAGTTAAGACCAAAATACAGCCACTCCTGGGCATTTTAAATAATAATAATAATAATAATAATAATAATAATAATAATAATAATAATAATAATAAAATTTTAAGGTATGCACTTTATCTTATCCTCCCAAAATAAGTAAGACTGGAGGCTACAAAGAAGGATTCTCACACAGGAATGCCTGATACTTATAAAAAGAGACTATCAAGAAGAGCTGCCACAGGCAGAAGTTTTTAGTTTAAGACCTACAGATATTCCTAACCTACACAGGTAGGCTTGGTGTTTGCTAGTACGATTATCCAGCCCTGAGTAACAGAATTAAAGGTTTCTCTATTAGACGCAGAGGTCATACTAGTAAAAGGATTTTTACAAGATCAGATGACATTAAATTATTAAACTGTGTCTTATTGGGAGGGCCAACTGTAACACTTAAAGTTAAATATTAAGTTGACAGTCCTGATAATTGGGGATTTTAAAGACTGGTGAGGGAATTTCTATACAGTGACATGTTCCAGCTGCTGCAACATTTATTCAGTACTCATGGTTTTTGTTTCACTCATAGAAGAATCCATTCACAGATGACTTTACAACCTGTTCTTCCCCAACCTGACTTCAAACCGAACTGACTTCTAAAGGGCAACTCATGTCTCTCAACTGACTTCTAATAGTCAACTCATGTCCCTCACGATGAGCCCACTCACGTCACCCTGTCTCAGGAGAGAAGAAGAAAAAATTAGTGATGCCACTCTTTTTACAACAATGGAGAGAAAGATAAATAGACTATCAATATAAATAATTAATTAAGTCAGGTAAAATCAGGGAGATCGGTTTTGAGTGAGTTGTAAAATTTTGGAGACTCTTATCTGAGGGATAAAAATTTCCTCAGTGTTCTTCCCATAATCTATCAAAGATTTGAAAGGGACACAGAGAAAAGGGGGAAATTGTAGACCCAACCTGATCTTTTATTAAAATTGGGAGCCATCATGCCACAAAGCCATGAAAAGATAATTTTGGCTTTACCATAAATTACTTCAAATTCTGAACCTGCGTGGAATGCCTGCCCACGTCTTGAACTCACGCATGCCCAGCTCTCTGACCAGATAGCAGCCCTCTCTGAAACTTTAGTGACACATCATAAATATTTGCCTTCTCTGGCCAGACAACAACCCTCTCTGAGGCTCTAATGGTCCTCATGAATTCTGATGTAGGGACAGCAAAAAAATTGTAAACTACCTTTAATGTGATGTTTATCAGAGTTCTGTTATCTGTAACCCCCCTTTTGTGTAACTTTCTGGGCTATAAAACTGGGCTGTAGGAAAGCTGGGGATGCTGTCTTGTTCCCACCATTTTGGGAGGGAGAGGCAGCACGGCCGGTGGAAATAATAAGCTTAATTTTATTTGATTTTAATTTGAGTCAGTGGTCTTTTCTAGCGTCCTGGTCTAACAGGTAAACACTCCAAAGACATGGAGCTCTGCCGGCCTAAAGACTTCTTGAGAAACTTCCTCTGAGGTTGGGCACTTGAAATATATGTTGTTGTAAGGAGATTTAGCTTCCTTTCTAGTGACACCATAAAAGCTGGGTCTGCATCTACGTGACCTGGAGGACATGGTTTCTTGTATTCTAATGAACATGAGGCAGCAGTGCTGAATTTTGTATTTATAGGTAAACTGTGGCCACTTGGTGCTCAGTGTCTCCCCGTGTGAACTGTGAAGCCATTTGGTCATCCTCCACTTTTTGTGGTGTTTCTTGCTGCTGCACTGGGAGTTTGGTATTTGCTTCATGAAATACAACGAGTTCAACTGGGACCCAGTATTGGAGGGAGTTCTGTCACTTGTGGTGACAGAGAATGCACCAACCAGGCTTCTATCTCACAAAGCTTGCCCATTTGTCCATAGAAATCTGACTCTGAACTTTGCCCAGAAACCTCTCCATGTAACAAGAAGGGTCTGCTGGCTGCACCATATCAGTCACAAGCCATTTTGAAGGCAATGGAAAATCCTCCTGGCCACACCACAGATGTATTATCACACACCTGCCCACCACTGCAATAGGCCCACTACTCAGCAGGGTCCAACTTACTGGCATCTTTGTTCTACACCATTTTCATGAAACCCCGTCAATCATGGCATTCTCTTGTACACTCATGATCAGGAAAAAGACATCCAAAGGTTCTCCAGTGCCACCTGGTTAAGGGAATTTCAAAAATTTTATTGTATTTATTTAGCCATTTTTCATGGATGAAGTTGGAGGCATTGTGGGTTTCAGTTCATTCAGGAACCATTAAATGGTGAGGAAACTCATTTCAATGAAATCTCTGGAGAAATCTCACAGGCAAGTCATCCCATAGAGTGGTCAAAAGGTCACATGAAGCCAGGCCCATTGAGGTCTTCAATGTGACGTCCATGGGTGTTCTGACTGTCAACTATGGCTGCCACATCTTTCAGAATAAAATCATGTGATATCTTAGCTGAGATTCCAAGGCTCTGTGGAAAGTCACCCTTCTTTTTTGATCTCAGTTTCCAAGGGGAAATCCAATGTGTGGCCTCCTAAAATCTGAACACAGTTCATGGCAATATTTCTCTGAGATCAGTTCCAGAACTCAGACTCTAAGGGGAATCACACCAGAGTTCAAGCCCAGGTAGACCCTGTCATCACTTCCAAGCACTACACAAATGATCACAATTAAAACCAAAACACTCCCACAAGGCCCTCATCTTCTTCCATATAGACACTCATCATAACCTGTGGCTGGAGGTTTCCATGAGGGGCTCAGCCCAAGACAGTGTACAAAATAAACTCCCTTGCCCATAATTTGCCTAAAGTCAGGGTTGCCTGGATACCCTTCCTGAGAACCAGGAGTGATCAAATAAGCCTGCCATAAATACTGCTCTGCTTCTCCAATTTGAGGCCTACTGACTCTCGGGTATAGACTCTTTATGTGAATTGGAATCATGAGAAAACCCAAGCACATATGGGCTATCATCTGCAGTGTTTTGAGAACTCATTTGACACAAAGGATCCCTATTTTCACTTGATGGAGGTTAGGAACGTTACAGAGGAAGGCGAGAGACTTCGTCCACAATGACTGCTTTTTTGGCCATTTTGGTTTTGGAAGCACACGTGGGAACTTTCTTTAGATCCATCAGGTGCTGAGAATCTATGCAACAGCCTCACACATGGCCAAGAGTCTGATGCAGACACATTCCTTTCCAAAGCAATTAAGCAAAGAGCAACAGATGATGCCCATTAATTCCCCTTGAAAACCGTTTCCTTCAGGCTTCACAAAGGAGTGGCCTGAGGCAAAGACCTTTCTGACATTCAGGGCAACAGAACAATAGATAAGCAAATGGCCCATTGCAGGGTTTCTGGAATGATATCTGAGTTTTCTGAGATGATCCCATTCCCTTCAGCTATCCAGTACATGGCCATGTCACAGAGCTTGGAGGTGGTACATATCGTGGACACAAAACCCTGAACCTATTCTGGAGAGTGGCCAGAATTCAAGAAGACATACAGGAACTTAGGAAGATAGTAGTTGTTGCCCATCCATTAGGAAAGCCACAGTCCATTCATAAATTGGGCAGGATGAATGCTGTGAAGTTTTCTACTAGACAGGACACATCCATTGATGCATTCTCTTTTCTAATGTCTACAACCACGGACACAGTGGGATAAACAGACATAGAAACACTCGCATTGTCAAAAGACTTACTAGAAACAGTCCACTCCAAATCAAACAAACCGACTTTCCTATATATTCTAAGATCATGAGACAAAACCACAAACTCACACGCACACCCACAAAGTCAACTCCTTCCCCCAAGTAGGTCTGTGACTATCCGGAGTGTCCTCTGACTGATGGGACATACTACGTTTCCCCGAAATGGGCTGTCCTATGTCACATCTGGTCTCCTTGGCCAACACTGTGAAGTTGTCAGGTGCCAGTAGTAAGACACTACCTGCTTTCTCAGGAAAGGCCCCTCTTCAGAGCTCTCCTGGAATTTGGCTATCCTCACATCAGTAGTTACACAGAAAGACCGATTCTGTCCTTGGTAAATCCAAACATGTGTGGCCACTGGGACTGGGACTGGGAATGACTCTGGGTACCTGGCTTCCTGGATCCCAAGTTCAGAGAGTTCCATCACCAAGAAAGTTATATAGGTCACTTCCTTCAGGAACTGAATGAGGTCACTGCCTTGGCAACATCTTTGTCCTAACAGTTGCTTCCAAGTGTCCCAATAGATGGAGGCTGCCCCTACTTCCTGTGACACTTTCACAAGTAAGAATGGTATATCAAACATAGGCACCCGTAAACAGCTCTCCACACAAGCCTGGTTTGGTCCATCTTCTCTACATTAAGAAGAGAGAGACTGCTTCAGACACACCCCTTCATCCTGACCTGTTTTTTTTTTTTTTTTTTGTCATGAAAGATGACTTTCGCTCTCTCAGGTCCTTCATAGCTTTCTATATCTTCCCCAGGGTTCACTTCTGCATGGACCTTTGAGGTTCTCAGCAGGTGGAAGATCTCTTACATTTCTATATAAGAACAACTTTGTCCTTGCTTTTCTGTAAAGTTAGGTTGAGGAAACAAAGTATGGTTAGGATTAATAACATGATTGATTTGGGTTAGGAATCATTCTGCTGCATGAATAATGGTATTGGGAACCTGCAATATTTATAAGGATATATAGAGGTGAAATATATGTATGAAAACACAAATCTAGGTAAGATTTGAAGCCCAAAAGGGCATTGGATCCTTGATTGGGATACTTTACTCTGAATTATGTTGTGCACATGTGTCTCAGATAAATCTATACATAATGGCATAGGACCTTGTACCTTGGATAATTGAATGTTGAAGAGAACATCCAGTCAAAAAAGGATAGTTGGTAGGATTAGGAAGATACTTGATAGGATTAGAAAAAAGAGTCAGTATAGGATTTGGACAAAAACTTCCTTAGCAATAGGGTTTCAGGTAGACAGAAAATGTAAATGTCAGCACATTTGAAGAGTCAGTCACAATGATGAACTGGGGAAAATATGTAGGAAAGCAGATATCATTAGAGACATTAGGAAATCAGGCAAATGATGAAGTGATTGATAGGATTAGACATTTTCAACAGGCTTGAGGTTGAATACATAATCTTAGGAAGAAACAAATATGTAGTCACCAATAGGATTGACATTTGAGAGCATTAGGCAACATGGACATGGGTGATTTTCATAATCCATACTCACATTCCATTTAGGCTTTGGTACAATTGTAAGTGTGACTTTGCATTTTGTGGCCAGAATATTACTGTGATAAAATGTATATGTAGATCAGGTGACATGAGTCTTTCTTGCACCATTTCTGGGAGCAATATTTAGAAGAGATATAAATTAGTATTGGGGGCACAAATAGGTGTACCATGTGTGAATATATAATATAACAGATTCCAACTTTAGAAATTGGAATAAATTGATATCTGAAAATACACAGGAAATGTCATATTGACATACATACATTCATTCCAACCAGTTATACATCTAATGGTAATATTAGGGTTGTGGTTTATCATAAAGTGTGTGTGAGTTTTGCTTCAAAATTGATTATGGAAATCGAAAATAATGTGTTTGGAAAGAAGTCTCAATAAATAACCAGTCAAAAGCAAGGAGGAATACATGTGTACTGAAGCAGGAAGTGATTGAATGTGTTTCAAATGTCTTTAAATTTGTGAACTTGTGGATGAAATGTATATACTATGATGTACAAAAACTGAAGAAATAGTAATGTACCAGTGTTAAATAAAAATGAACGTCAAAATACACATCATGCCCCTTTGGAATCTACTTGCATTGATGTTAAATTGGGTCAGTTACAGTAGAAATATAAGGATTTGTTTGCACCATTCAGTGAAGTGAGTTTTCAGTACTAGAAACCAAATATGTATTTCAGGTGGATGAATATTTCTGAAAATAATCGTATGAAAATTTGATTATAAAACCACATACATGAGCATGAGTGAATTATTTAGGGAGTGTATAATAGGACACATATATTTTATATTTGGAAAAATCTAGAGAATATATATATATATATCTCACAGAGAAACATTAGAAAGTAGCAATATATATGCCAATCAAAATTCATCGTGAAATATATATCATCCACCGATCCAAAAATATTAATTTTACTGAACATGGATTTATGTATAATGTTGTTCAACTAAAAATCTCACTCATAGTTTGAATTTTCAGTTCCAAAAGCGTTTAGGAGGGGTGATCTCTTCTCATACTTTGTTTCTGCCAAGTTAGCCACCTCACAAAAATGTACGTGTGATACCAGGTATGATTTTATATGTGCATATAAAAATACATGTGCTGAATTGGCTACAGAAACAAGGAGACAGAAATTCACATATGTGTTAACTTTAAAAACACATGGAGTACTATTTCAACAAACAATTGACAAGATTTATAACTCCTACACTATATCATGCAAAAGGCAAGACCAACTATACACCATGCCTCCTCTGAACTGCTTGTATTAATATTATGTTTGGGTTATTTGTCTCCATCATATTAGGATTAGTAGTCAGAGTCTATTAGGGTATGGGTTACTGACAGGGATTCAGTATTTCGAATGGAAAATTGGAAAATGAATCCAATGTGTATGTAAATATGTGCTACACAAAAATCTTCCCACTCTCATCCAGAACAATACCTTGACAACACCTTCACCCCATGTAAGACACAATTAGAGGAGAAGAGTTAGAAAATCCATGAATACATATCTGGAATGGAATGCGATCAGAAGTTCACAACCTTGGAAGTGTTAGAGGAGTTTCCAAAAGTAAGGGACAGGGTAAACACTTCAAAAACATGGAGGTCTGTTGTCCTAGAGACTTCTTGAGATACTGCCTGTGAGGTTGGGCACTTGAAATATATGTTGTTGTCACGTGCTTTAGCTTCCTTTCTAGTGAAACCATAAACCTGGGCATCTATGTGACCTGGAGGACATGGTTTCTTATTTTCCAATGAACATGAGACACCAGTGCTGAATTCTCCCTTTGAAGGTAAACTGTGGCCCCCTGGGGCTAAATGTCTCTAGTGTGGACTATGAAGCCATATGGTCATCCTCTATTTTCGTGGTGTTTCTTGGTGCTGCACTGGAAGTTTGGTATTTGCTTCATAAAATACAAGGAGTTCAACGGGGACACAGTGTGTGAGGGATTTCTGTCACATGTGGTGGGTCAGGGTCTGTAGGAGAATAAAAGAACCAGGCTTCTATTCCACATAGCTTGCCCTCTTGAACATAGCAACCTGATTCTGAACAATGTCCTGAATCCTCTCCATGTAACAAGATGCCTTTACATATAAGGGTCTGCTGGCTTCACCATGTCAGTCACAAGCCATTTGGAAGCCAATGGCATATCCACATGGTCCCACCACTGATGTTTTATCACACACATGCCCACCTTTGCTCTTGGCCCACTAATCAGCAGGATCCAACTTTCTGGCATCTCTGTTAAACACCATTTTCATAAAAACCAGTCAATCAAGGCACTGTCTGGTATACTCATTGTTGGGAAAAGTATAAACGGCAGCCATACCCCAGAAAAAAAAAACCAACATGGCGCCTAAGCACTTCTTCTTCCTACATTCTTCTTTTCTGCAGTGGTGCGAAATGTTCCCGCCCGTGTGAACTCGTCTGCTGGCGCCAATTTCAAACCTTGCTGGCCGGGAATCTTAGCCCCAATAAGAACTAATTCCTAGGCTCCGGAGCTGATATCTGAAAGAACTTGCCAATAAACGGATTGCCTGCCATTTATCCAAGCCCTCCAATCTCCTCCTTAGTTCTATATAAGCACACAGCTTTTTGCAATAAAATTGGAATTCTCCCGGTGAAGTGCCTTTGCGTGGGGAGTTCTTTCATTCTGGTGCCCCGTGTGAGGATATGGGTGAGCTCTTTCCAACAAGAGCCCCGTCCACTGCTCCACCGTGGCACTCTGCCCTGGTCTGCTCTTTTCAGACGCAGGCTTCCTGCACTCACCACTGATTTGTTGTATGTAAGCCTCCCCTGACCCCGGCTCGCCAACTCCCTTCGGGCTACCGCTGGCTTTGTGACCATGATCATCTGTCACACTCTAGACGCCTGGTAGGGGGGAGGGAATTCCTCCCACTAAGACCTTTACTGGTTGCAGTGGACCCTCTGGTGATCCGTTTTCCCTTTGGGGTGTGAGGCTTCTGAGTTTACATGAGAGGCTCTGTGGTTTTTCCTCCTCTGCTGCTGCTGCCGCTGCTGGCTAGAGTTGCTGTTTCCTGCGGGCCTGCTGTGTCTGGCTGAAGCTGCCTCTCTGCTCGGGGAAAACTGAACTCCCATCCTGGAACTGCATTCTGCTGGAGCCGGAGTTCTGTTTTCATTACTTACTTCTTCTGCTGCGTTCGAAAACTTTCCTGATGTCAGGTTGCCCGTGGCTCCGAACCCATTGGGTCTCACAGATCGCACTTCACTGGTGACGATCAGGTAGTGCCCTCTGTATTTCCTCATGATGGCTGGTCATTTTGGGGATGCCCACCTGACCCCCATTCGCCCTGAGCGCTTCCCGGAGTCCGTTCCAGGCCGGGTTTTCTCTTTGTCTCTCTTGCTTACACTTATTCTCTCTCTCTCTCTCTCTCTCTCTCTCTCTCTCTCTCTCTCTCTCTCTCTTCCATCTCTCCCTGTGACTGTGGACACCTCTTTATCTGTACCTGAAACCTCACCTCTCTAAAGTTTAATAAAAAATCTGGCCACACTCTCCCTCACACCAGACATCAAGCCCAAACTTCTAATCAAATTCTGTACCCAAGATTGGCCTACATATCCACTGGATAATGGCAATCATTGGCCTCCAGAAGGCTCCTTAGATCCAAACCTCCTCTTGGACCTTTTTAATTACTGCCAGCATCTGAAAAAGTGGAGTGAGATTCCCTGTATTGAATGTTTTAGCCTTCTCGCACAGCACCCTGTCTCTGCTCCTCCTGCCCTCCCTCTCAGGTCCTTCTTGCTTGCAAACCCCTCTCTTCCCCTTGTTCTACTCCTGACTTCGCAGATTCTTCCTCATTCGACCCAGCAGATCAACCCCCACCTTATCCCCCAGCCCCAACTGACCCTTCTCTCCCGCAAAATCCTCCTCTTCCTCTGCCTGATTCCACGGATCCTCAACCTTCCATTTCATCCCCCTCCCTTCCCCACTCTTCTGCCTGCTCCACCTCCTCCTCTTCCACAGAGACATTCCCTTCCCCTCCCTCTCCTTCCTGTCCACCGCCTGCCTCTTTCAGTCCTCCTGTTATCAGGTCTAAGGAACTCCTTCCCACGCCCAAGACAATCGCACCCCTTCGTGAGGTAGCTGGTCCCAAGGGTGTCATCAGAGTCCACGTGCCCTTCTCCATGTCGGACATTACTCAGCTAGAGAGGAAGTTAGGCTCTTTCACCACTGACCCCACCACTTACATTCGGGAGTTTCAATGGGTACTGCAAGCATATAGCCTCACTCATCATGACATCTACATGCTCTTGGCCAATAAACTTCTCCCCAAGGAAAGGCAATGGTTCTGGGAGCTAGCCCAAGCCCATGCTGATGAAAATCATAGGACCAATCATAACCACCCACAGGCCCTCATGCTGTCCCAGAGCAGGATCCCCTATGGGCTTACAGTCTAGTGAACTTTTTACATCCTGCCTCTTGGCGGGACTGAAAAAGTCCACCCGCAAGGCTGTTAACTTTCAAAAGATGCAGGAGGTCATTCAAAGGAAGGAGGAAACACCTTCAGAATTCCTGGATAGACTAACCAAGTCCCTTCAGCAGTACACAAACCTCGACCCAGAAACCCCTGATGGCCGTCATGTCTTAATGACATATATTCTGGCCCAAAGCTACCCTTACATTAAAGCCAAGCTTAAAAAGTTTGAACAGGGCCCTGCTACTCCTCAGACCAAAATCCTCGCTGTCACTTTCAAGGTTTTTCATGGTAGAGAGGATGAAAGTGAATTCCGTAGGCAGAGGGCTGAAAATGCCAAATTCCAAATGTTGGCCCAGCTCATTCAGAGAAGGCCATCACCATGCCGTCCCAATATGACCCCCCCTGGAGCTTGCTTCAAATGAGGTAAGGAGGGACATTGGACCAGGAATTGTTCTTCGCCGAGGACACCCTACAACCCCTGCGCAAAATGCCATCAAAGTGGACACTGGGGGGCAGACTGCCCAACAACCCAGAAGGAAGGTTGGTCTGCTGCCCAGCAACCCCAGCCTCACCTGGGCTTGGCAGAGGAGGATTGATGGAGTCCTGGGCCTTCCCTCCAGACTATTACCATCAAGAATCAAGAGCCTAGGGTCACCTTCCTGGTGGATGGACGCTTCATTAACTTCCTCTTGGATACTGGTGCCGCTTTTTCGATTTTGAGGGAGTATTAGGGTCCTACCACACCCTCAAAAACTCCTATTGTCAGGGTAGGAGGTAAAAAGATTTTTCCTCAAACCCCCCCCAATCATGTTATATGCAGCGATCCCTTTTGTCCTTCACTCACTCCTTTCTTGTTATGAGCCATTGCCCCATTCCCTTTCTGGGAAGGGACATACTCTCACTATTAAAAGTCACCATTCACTTATCAACCCACACCTCTCCTACCTCTCATTTCCTCATGATATTCCTAGGGGCAGATACACCTCCTTCATGCACTCTCCCACGACTATCTAAACCATTTAACCCTGAGGTTTGGGACACAATTACACCCTTTATGGCTAAATGCAGTTCTATTCATATTGTCTTACGGGACCCTTCAAGATATGTTAGTCAACCACAATATCCACTCACAACCACATTTCTCCTTGGATTAGAACCCATCATCCAGGATTTATTATGAAAGGGGTATCTTAGGCCTACACACTCTCCTTTCAACACACCCATTCTGGCAGTTAAGAAACCTAACGTGTCCTACAGGCTGGTTCAAGAACTTCGCCTTGTCAACTCCTCTGTGGACCCCATCCACCCGCTAGTGCCCAACCCTTACACCCTCCTCTCTCAGATCCATGCCAGTACTACTCACTTCTCAGTCCTAGATTTAAAAGATGCATTCTTTTCTATTCCCCTGTTCTCAGAATCTCAGGATATCTTTGCTTTTTCATGGACTGACTCTCACACCCGCCATTCTCATCAGCTTACCTGGACTGTCCTCCCACAGGGATTCAGGGATAGCCCCCATCTCTTTGGCCAATTTCTTGCCCAGGACCTCACATCCTTTCACCTGACCTGTCCTGACTCTACTCTACTTCAATATGTCTATGACCTTCTTCTATGTAGTCTTTCTGGAACACTCTCAATCCCACACTGCTCAGCTTCATAAATTTCTAGAAGACAAGGGATATAGGGAGTCTCCCCACAAGGCCCAGGTTTCCCAGTCTTCGGTCACCTATCTTGGTTTTTGCCTTACACCCGGGAAAAAGGAAATAACACTGGATAGGAGGCAACTCCTCTGTGATCTTTCAGTGCCCTATACGAAAGCCAAAATACTATCATTCCTAGGATTAGCAGGTAATTTTAGGGCCTGGATCCCAAATTATTCTCTTCTCTCCAAACCCCTGTATGACCTAGCAAAGGGACCCCCTAGTGAATCTCTTGCCTCCTTTCCCATCTACCACTTCCGCAGGCTTCAGCAACTCCTCTTAAAGGCACCTGCCCTTCACCTTCCAGATCTTTCAAGAACATTTCATCTATATGTCCATGAAAAAGGGGGGCAAGCACTTGGGGTCTTAGGTCAAAACTATGGGCGTACATTTGCACCTGTGTCATATTTGTCCAAGCAACTAGACCCTACCATCCGTGGGTGGGCCCCTTGCTTAAGAGCTCTGGCTACTGGACAAATTTTACACAAAGAAGCCTCTAATCTGACTTTTGGGGCCCCTTGAACTATCCACTCCCCACATCACTTGAAGGATCTTTTAGCTTAAAAGGGCCTTCAAACTCTCCCTACATCCAGATTTCTGTCGCCCCTCACTTCCTTTCTGGAAAACCCTAATATTATTTTCCTCCCCTGCTCTGCACTGAACCCTGCCTCACTGCTCCCAATGACTCCCATGTCTCACATACCAACTCATAATTGCTTGGAAACCTTAGATGATTTCCTCCCCTGTCATTCTTCCATTTCTGAGAGACCACTCAGCAAGCCTGACCTTATCTGGTTTACTGACAGCAGTTCCTTTAGGGAGAACGGAACTCATTACTCTGGATACGCTGTATTTTCAGCCACTGAGATTATAGAGGCCAAAGTTTTGCCTTCAGGAACTACAGACAAGTAGGCTGAACTTATAGCATCCACTCGTGCCTGCCTTCTAGCACAAGGCAAATCCCTCACCCTCTAAACTGATTCAAAATATGTCTTCCATATCTTATTATCCCATGCTGATATTTGAAAGTAGCGAGGCCTACTTACCACCAAAGGTAATGCGATCACTAATTCAGCTTTTATAACCAATCTAATAGAGGCCACTTACCCACCCAGTTGGGAGTTGTCCATTGTAGGTCCCATCAGAAGGACGGCTTTCTTATCACTGAGGGCAATGCCAAAGCTGACCAGGCGGCACGAATGGCTGCTACCACTTTCAATTATGGCCTCCATGGGGGACATATAATGGCCACTTTAGACAGCTCATCTGAAGCCCCTACGTCTTTCAGTAAGAACAAGAATCTTTTAAAGTTCCTTCATACTCTATTCCTTTCCAATTCTCAGTCTTTGACCCTCTTTTTACAGAGTTTCTTTTCCCTCACCCCCTCTGACAAGCCATGCTACAGAATATAGCCTCTAATTGTCAGATCTGTCAGCGGACCAACCCTCATACTCCTTTAAGGCCCAAACCTTTCCCTTTCCACCAAGCCCGGGGACACATTCCCGCTGCTGACTGGCAGGTAGACTTCACCAACATGCCCACAGTATGGCGCACTAAATACCTCCTTGTCTTTGTGGACACTTTCTCTGGTTGGGTTGAGGCATTTCCCACTTCCAATAAAAAGGCTTCCACTGTAGCTTCAATCTTACTTACAGACATCATCCCCAGGTTTGGTATGCCCACTTCCCTACAATATGACAATGGCCCTGAGTTTACTTCTAGGATCACACAAAAGGTCTCTCAAGCCCTCTCCTTCAAGTGGCATTTCAACTGTCCATATTTCCCCCAGGCTTCAGGGAAAGTGGAAAGGGTAAATCGTACTCTAAAGGAAGTCCTTACCAAATTGACAATGGAATTAAACATAGACTGTTTCAAACTCCTTCCCTTGGCTTTGCTTCGAATCAGAGCTCTCCCTAAGAAACCATCTTTACTGTCTCCTTTTGAGATAATGTATGGAAGACCTCTTATAACCCCTGGGTTGGTCATTTCACAAGGACCTCTCACCCGAGATTTGTCTTTGCCTCTCTTGCTCCATCTCCACTCGGAACTCTGGAAATATCAGGACTGGCTTCTTCCGGACCCAGTCTCCTCTCCAAACACTCCTCCCTTAACACCTGTTAGTCTAGTCTATTATAATACCCCAGAGGAGAAAGGGACTCTTGCCGCAAAATGGGAAGGCCCCTATCCTGTCATTCTCTTTACCCTTACCGCCGCCAAACTCTCCTTACCAGAAAACTGTCTCACTCCCTGGATTCACATGTCTAGGTTGAAGCCACAACACCAGGAGGCCCCACCTGCTGAAGACAGGGCCACCCCAGAGGAACTCCAAGAATCACCTCCTGAACCTCCCCTTTACTCCTGCTCTCCACACCCATCTCACCCATTTAAGTTGCGGCTCACACGGTGTTCCCTGCAGCCCAATTCCTCTTAAAGAAGGCACAATGAGCTCTCCCAACACCCTAGTCTTCTCTAACTGCTTGTTTTTTGTGCTCTGCTTATTTTCTGTGCTCTGTCAGGACTGGTCTTTACCCTCCTCACCTACCATGCATTTATTCACTCTTCGGGAACGATACTCAGAACATGGCATGCAGACGGTCCGCGGAGTGGATGCAACTACTTGCTTCATCCACAACTGCACCTCTATTTCCCTAAAATTGTCACCTTCAAGGACCTTCGTCCCTGGTAGCTGGAACTGGCCTTTCATTTGCTTCCTTTTTGATCAAACAAAAGATTATTGTCATTGGTGGCCTGAGATATATAATGGGTGCCCCTATTGGTCATGCAGGTTCCATGATGAACGTGGTAGCTATTCTTACCACTCACTCGGTTACCCTGAAGGGTGGACTTCTAGTTACATAAAGTGGCATAAAGGCTCTTCATCCAATAACAATGCATGGTATACTTTAGATAAACCTGACCCCAAGGCCAAACGTTGGGGCTATGTTGAGTTTGCTGTCTATGCTCAGACAACCTCAGTCAGACCCACAGGGTGGATGACTATTGGCCGCACCCTGATTACGCCACCTAAGGCAACCATCCAGGTAGTCGAACACATTAAGGACTCAGAATAAAAACTTCAAGATCGTATCCATAGCTCATCCAAAGAGGATTCAGAGCCTTCAACCCCCTCAGGTCCCTCTCCCACATGGCTCAATTTGCTACACCAAACGTTTTGATTATTAAACTCCACCCGTCTTTCTTTGCCTACTTCTCAGTGCTTTCTCTGTGCTTCACTTAGTCGTCCACTTCTAGCAGCAGTCCCATTAGCGGCAGAAAATATTCCAGCAAAACCCTACAATTTCTCTAAAAAGGACAAACCCTACATGTGACACGTAACCCACTGTGGGAAAGTTATTCCACCAATACTTTATTTCCTTTCATCTGTTTCCACCTGCCAATAATGAATCCTTTACCCGTTTGTTCCTTGAGCTACAACACCCCATAGAGCCCTGTGTTTAGGCAACCTGAACATTTCCTCTGGTGTAATGGGTCTTTAAGTACCTCAACCATCAATGTCTCTGGCACCTGTTTCTTGGTTACTGTAGTTCCTCAGCTATCTTTGTATACTCCCACCGAATTCCGACAGTTGGCCCTACCTTCCCGCACCCGTAAGGTAGTCTTTCTGCCGGTTCTGGTAGGCCTCATTTTAACAACCTCAGTGACGAGTCTCGGACTCTCTGGTGGAGCTATAGGTCATGCTCTATGGGCATCCAATGACCTTCAACAAAAACTGCAGGAAACACTCAATACCATGGCTGAGTCTCTGGGTTCCTTGCAGCGGCAGGTTACATCATTGGCACAAGTGGCTTTACAGAACCAAAGGGCAATTGATCTTCTCACTGCAGAAAAAGGGGTTACATGCCTATTCCTCAGAGACGAATTTTGCTATTATGTTAATGAATCTGGGCTAATAAAAAAAAAATGTTGTTAAATTGCAGGAATTATCGACCGAATTTCTCAAACATACCTCCTCCAATCCCATCATAGGGTTCTTCCAATCCTATCTTGCCATGTACTTACTACATATCTTGGGGCCCCTTATTGGGATGCTCCTTTTTGTGCTCTCTTGCCCTGCAAAATGAAGTGCCTTCAAACCCAACTGCAAAAAATTCCTAATCAAACTTTCAACCAGCTTTTGCTTAGGCACTACCAGCCTCTGATGACCGATGAACCCCCAACATCTCCAAGAGAACAGTAACTCAGTGATGAAGCTCACTACCAGGCATGATGGAATGCAATGGGTATCAGACAGCGGGAGACAACGAGCTCTGAGAACCTCTTAATCTGCCATCCTGGATTCATGAGTCTTTACCACCTTCTAAGATTTCTCATGGCCCTTGGCCTCTTCTATGTCAGTCCCCCAACATGGAACTTCTGCCAAAAAATGACATTTCCTTTAATTTTTATCTTCATTCTGTTTTTATTTGCTCTGATCTTCTTCAGGTGCTGGTGACGCCATGTCCAGGCAACGCTTCCAGTATTTCCTAGAGTCTCTGTTACAGGACCAGTGGCTGATACCAACAATCTCTTCCATCCAGGACTAATTCCATGCCATCGACAACTTTGGCTTCAGGGAACATTCATTGACTTCACCCCTACGAAAGTAGCTGTCTATAGCCACTGGGTTTTATTTCTGGCTGCCATGATAATCCCAAACCTGCTCCATGAGCATTCCTCCACTTCTCTTTCTAGGCCCCACACCACCCCCACACAGCAGGAAGCAGCCAGATCTGACAAATGACGCCCCACTTCCTAAGAAAACAAAAAGGGTGGAATGTTGGGAAAAGAATAAATGGCAGCCATACCCCAGAGAAAAACCTCAACATGGCGCCTAAGGACTTCTTCTTCCTACCTTCTTCATTTCTGCAGTGGCGCAAAAAGTTCCCACCCTTGTGAACTCTCACGTCAGCGCCAATTTCAAATCTCACTTGTGGGGAACCTTAGCCCCAATGAGAACTAATTCCTGAGCTCTGGAGCTGATATCTGAAAGAACTTGCCAATAAACGGGTTGCTGCCATTTATCTAAGCCCTACCATCTCCCCCTTAGTTCTATATAAGCACACAGCTTTGAGCAATAAAATTGGAATTCTCCCGGTGAAGTGTCATTGCGTGGGGAATTATTTCACTCATGATCAGCAACAGGATATCCAAAGGTTCTCCAGTGCCACCTGGTCATGGGAATTTCAGAAATTTGATGGTATTTATTTAGCCATTTTTGAAGGATGAAGTTGGAGTCACTGTACGTTTCAATTAATGCAGGAACCATTATGTGGTGAGGAAGATCATTTAAATTAAAACTCTGGAGAAATCTCACAGGCAAGGCTTCCCAAAGAGTGGCCAAAAGGTCACATGAAGCCAGGATCATTGAGGTCTACAATATGAGTTCCATATGTGTTTAGATTCTCAACTATGGCTGCCAAGTCTTTCAGAATAAAATCATGTGATATCCTGGCTGAGATTCTCACTGCACTGTGGAAAGACACCCTGGCACTCGATCTCAGTTTTCAAGGGAGGCTTCTCATGCGTGGCCTCCTAAAATCCCAACACATTTCATGGCAATACTTCTTTGAGGTAAATTCCAGAACTCAGTCTCTAAGAGGAATCATGCCAGAGTTCAAGCCCAGGTGGATCCAGTTATCTCTTCCAACCGCCAAACAAATGACCACAATTAAAACCAAACACTCCCACATGTCCCTCATCTTCTTCCATATAGACACTTATCATAACCTCTGGCTGGAGTTTTTCATGAGGGGTGCAGCCCAAGACAGTGTCAAAAATAAGCTCCCTTGGCCCTCATTTGCCTAAAGTCAAGGTGGCCTGGACACCCATCCGGTGAACCAGGAGTGATCAGATAGGCTAGCTGTTAATACTGCTCTGCATCTCCAATTTGAGGCCTACTGACTGTCAGGTATAGATTCTTTATATGATTTGGAGCCATGAGAAAACCCAAAAACCTATGGGCTAGCCTCTGCAGGGCTGTGCATAACTCATTTGACCCAAAGGATCCGTATTCTCACTTGATGGTGGTCAGGAACCTTACAAATGAATGCGAGAGACTTCATTCACAATAATTGCTCTTTTGGCCATTTTGGTTTTGGATGCACACATGGGATCTCTCTTTATATCCATCAGGTGCTGAGAATCTAAGCCACAACCTCACACAGGGCCAAGAGGCTGATTTAGACACATCCCTTTCCAAAGCAATTAAGCAAAGAGCCACAGGTGGTGCCCATTCATTTTCATTTGAAAACTGTTTTCTTCAGGCTTCACAAAGGGGTGGCCTGAGGCAAAGACCTTCCTGACATTCAGGGAAACAGAACAATTGATAAGCAAAAGGCCAAAAGCATGGTTTCTCAACTGAGACTTTCTTGGTCACACTGATATCTGTGTTTTCTGAGATGCTCGCCATTCCCTTCAGCTATCCAGGACATGGCAATGTCACAGAGCTTGGAGGTGGTACATATTTTGGACACAAAACCATGAGACTATTCTGGAGAGTGGTGAGAATTCTGGAAGAAACAGGAACTTAGGAAGGTAGCAGGTGTTGCCCATGGATAAGGCAAGCTGCAGTCCATTCATAAATTGGGCAGGATGAATGCCGGGAATCTTTCTACTATACAGGACATATCAATTGTTGCATTCTATTTTCTAATGTCTACAACCACGGACACAGTGGGATACACAGACATAGAAACACTTGCCTTGTCCAACGACTTACTAGAAGAAGACCACTCCAAATCAAACAAACCGTCTTTCCTACCTATTCTCAGATCATGAGACAAAACCACAAAATCACACCCACACCCACAAAGACACCTCCTTCCCCCATGTAACTCTGTGACTATCCGGAGTTTCCTCTGAGTGGTGGGCCATACTATGTTCCCCCAAAATGGCCTGTCCTATCTCAGATCTGGTCTCCTTGGCCAACTCTGTGAAGTTGTCAGGAGCCTGCGGTGAACCACTACCTACTTTCTCAGGAAAGGCCCCTATGCAGAGCTCTCCTGGTATTTGGCCATCCTCACATCTGTAGGTACCAAGAAAGACTGACACTCTCCTTGGTAAATTCAAACAAGTGAGCCTACTGGGTCTGGGACTGGACTGGCTCTGGGTGCCTGGCTTCCTGGATCCCAAGTTAAGAGAGTTCCATCACCAAGGAAGTGAGGTAGATCATTTCTTCAGGAACTGAATGAGGTCATTGCCTTGACAACCACTTTGTCCTAACAGTTGCTTTCAAGAGTCCCATGAGATGGAGGCTGCCCCTACTTCCTGTGACACTTTCACAAGTTAGAATGGTATATAAACCATGGGCACCCGGGAACAGCTCTCCACCTAGCACTGTTTTGGTCCATCTTCTCTACATTAAGAAGAGAGAGGCTGATTCATACACATCCCTTCATGCTGACAAGGTTGTTTGCCATAGAAGATGACTTTTCTCTCTCAGGTCTTTCGTAGCTGCCTACATCTTCTCAAGGGATCATTTCTGCATGGACCTTTGATGTTCTCAACAGCTGGAACATGCCCTACATTCCTGTATTTTAAGAGCAACCCTGTCCCTGCTGTTCTGTAAAGTTCGATTGAGAGAACAATGTATGGTTTTGGGTTAGTAACATGTTCAATTTGGGGTTAGGAATCCTTCTGCATGACGAATAATGGTATTGGGAAACTATGATATTTACAAGAATATATAGGTGAAATATAAGTATAAAAACAGAAATCTATGGAAGATATGAAGTCCAGAAGGGCATTGGGCCCTTAATTGGTACACTTAGCTTTGAATTATTTAAGGGAAATTGCTTGGAAATGAAAGGAGACCCTCAGATAAATCTATATACAATGGCATAGGAGCTTGTACCTTGGATGATTGAATGTCGAAGAGAACATCCACTCAAAAAGGGATAGTCGGTAGGATTAGGAAGATAGTCAGTAGGTTTACAAAGAACAGTGAGAATAGGATTTAGACCAAAAGTTCTTAAGCAATAGGGTTTCAGGTAGACAGTGAATGTAAATGTCACCACAAGTGAAGAGTCAGTCACAATGATGAACAGGGGAAAATATGTAGGAAAATAGATATAAATAGAGACATTACTAAATCAGGCAAAGTATAAAGTGAGTGATAGGATTAGACATTTTCAACAGGCTTGAGGTTGAATATATAATCTTAGGAAGAAACAAAAATGTAGTCACCAATAAGATTGACATTTGAGAGCATTAGGCCACCTGGACATGGAAGGTTTTAGTAATCCATGCTCACTTTCCATTTAGGCTTTGGTACAAACTTAAGGGTGACCTTTGATTTTTTTGTACAGAATATTACTGTGATAAAATGTATATATAGATCAGGTGACATGAGTATTTCTTCCACCATTTTTTGAGGAATATTTTGAAAACGTATAAATTAGTATTGAGGGTAAAAATAGGTGTACCCTGTGTCTATGAATATAGAGATAATGCATGAATAGATCATACAGTTAATAAATAATATAACTGGTTCCCCTTTAAATAATTATTGAATTGATATCTGAAAATATATAAGAAATCATATATTTTTTTTTAATTAATTTTTATTGTAGGTTGTTCAAAACATTACATAGTTCTTGATATATCATATTTCACACTTTGATTCAAGTGGGATATGAGCTCCCATTTTTACCCCATATACAGATTGCAGAATCACATCAGTTGCAGAACCATTGATTTACATATTGCCATTCTGGTGTCTGTTGTATTCTGCTGCCTTTTCTATCCTCTACTATCCCCCCTCCCCCCTCCCCTCCCCTCTTCTCTCTCTACCCCCTCTACTGTAGTTCATTTCTCCCCCTTATATTTTCCTCCTTTCCCCTCACATCCTCTTGTATGTAATTTTGTATACCCCTAAGGGTCTCCTTCCATTTACATGCAATTTCCCTTCTCTCTCCCTTTCCCTCCCACCTCTCATCCCTCTTTAATGTTAATCTTCTTCTCATGCTCTTCGTCCCTACTCTGTTCTTAGTTACTCTCCTTATATCAAAGAAGACATTTGGCATTTGTTTTTAAGGGATTGGCTAGCTTCACTTAGCATAATCTGCTCTAATGCCATCCATTTCCCTCCAAATTCTATGATTTTGTCATTTCTTAATGCAGAGTAATACTCCATTGTGTATAAATGCCACATTTTTTTTATCCATTCGTCTATTGAAGGGCATCTAGGTTGGTTCCACAGTCTTGCTATTGTGAATTGTGCTGCTATGAACATGGATGTAGCAGTGTCCCTATAGTGTGCTCTTTTTAGGTCTTTAGGGAATAGACCGAGTAGGGGAATAGCTGGATCAAATGGTGGTTCCATTCCGAGCTTTCCAAGAAATCTCCATACTGCTTTCCAAATTGGCCGCACCAATTTGCAGTCCCACCAGCAATGTACAAGAGTACCCTTTTCCCCACATCCTCGCCAGCACTTGATGCTGTTTGACTTCCTAATGGCTGCCAATCTTACTGGAGTGAGATGGTATCTTAGGGTGGTTTTGATTTTCATTTCTCTGACTGCTAGAGATGGTGAGCATTTTTTCATATACTTGTTGATTGATTGTATGTCCTCCTCTGAGAAATTTCTGTTCAGGTCCTAGGCCCATTTGTTGATTGGGTTATTCGTTATCTCATTGTCTAATTTTTTTAGTTCTTTGTATATTCTGGATATTATGGCTCTGTCTGAAGTGTGAGGAGTAAAGATTTGTTCCCAGGACGTAGGCTCCCTATTTACCTCTCTTATTGTTTCTTTTGCTGAGAAAAAAACTTTTTAGTTTGAATAAGTCCCATTTGTTGATTCTAGTTATTAACTGTTGTGCTATGGGTGTCCTATTGAGGAATTTGGAGCCCGACCCCACAGTATGTAGATCATAGCCAACTTTTTCTTCTATCAAATGCCATGTCTCTGATTTGATATCAAGTTCCTTGATCCACTTTGAGTTAATTTTGTGCATGGCGAGAGAAAGGGATTCAGTTTCATTTTGTTGCAAATGGATTTCCAGTTTTCCCAACACCATTTGTTGAAGATGCTATCCTTCTTCCATTGCATGCTTTTAGCCCCTTTATCGAATATAAGATAGTTGTAGTTTTGTGGATTGGCTTCTGTGTCCTCTATTCTGTACCATTGGTCCACCCGCCGGTTTTGTTACCAGTACCATGGTGTTTTTGTTACTATTGCTCTGTAGTATAGTTTGAAGTCTGGTATAGCTATCCCGCCTGATTCACACTTCCTGCTTAGCATTGTTTTTGCTATTCTGGGTCTTTTATTTTTCCATATGAATTTCATGATTGCTTTCTCTATTTCTACAAGAAATGCCGTTGGGATTTTGATTGGCATTGGATTAAACCTATAGAGAACTTTTGGTATTATCGCCATTTTGATGTTGTTACTTCTACCTATCCATGAACAGGGTATATTTTTCCATCTTCTAAGATCTTCTTCTATTTCTTTCTTTAGGGTTCTGTAGTTTTCATTGTATAAGTCTTTCACCTCTTTTGTTAGGTTGATTCCCAAGTATTTTACTTTTATTGAGGATATTGTGAATGGGGTGGTTGTCCTCATTTCCATTTCAGAGGATTTGTCGCTGATATACAGGAATGCCTTTGATTTATGCGTGTTGATTTTATAGCCTGCCACTTTGCTGAATTCATTTATTAGCTCTAATAATTTCTTTGTAGACCCTTTTGGGTCTGCTAGGTATCGAATCATGTCATCTGCAAATAGTGATAATTTGAGTTCTTCTTTTCTATTTTTATGCCTTTATTTTTTTTCGTCTGTCTAATTGCTCTGGCCAGTGATTCGAGAACTATGTTGAACAGAAGTGGTGAGAGAGGGCATCCCTGTCTTGTTCCAGATTTTAGAGGGAATGCCTTCAGTTTTTCTCCATTCAGAATGATGCTAGCCTGAGGCTTAGCATAGATTGCTTTTACAATATTGAGGTATGTTCCTGTTATCCCTAGTTTTTCTAGAGTTTTGAATATAAAGGGATGCTCTACTTTGTCGAATGCTTTTTCCACATCTATCGAGATGATCATATGGTTCTTATTTTTAAGCCTATTGATGTGGTGAATAACATTTATTGATTTCCGTATATTGAACCAACCTTGCATCCCAGGGATAAATCCTACCAGATAATGTTGCACAATTTTTTTGATATGTTTTTGTATCCGGTTCGCCAGAAGTTTATTGAGGATTTTTGCATCTAGGTTCATTAGAGATATTGGTCTGTAGTTTTCTTTCTTTGAAGTGTCTTTGTCTGATTTAGGAATCCGGGTGATGTTGGCCTCATAGAATGAATTTGGAAGTTCTCCCTCTTTTTCTATTTTCTGAAATAGCTTGAAAAGTATTGGTATTAGTTCCTCTTTAAAGGTTTTGTAAAACTCTGCTGTATACCCATCCGGTCCTGGGCTTTTCTTAGTTGGTAGTCTTTTGATGGTATCTTCTATTTCCTCAATTGATATTGGTCTGTTAAGGTTGTCAATATCCTCCTGACTCAATCTGGGCAAATCATATAACTTAAGAAATTTATCGATGCCTTCACTATCTTCTATTTTGTTGGAGTATAAGGATTCAAAATAATTTCTGATAATCTTCTGTATTTCTGAAGTGTCTGTTGTGATATTGCCTTTTTCATCCCGTATGCTGGTAATATGAGTTCTCTCTCTTCTTCTCTTCGTTAGCGTGGCTAAGGGTCTGTCGATTTTTTTTATTTTTTCAAAGAACCAACTTTTAGTTTTGTCAATTTTTTCTATTGTGTCTTTCGTTTCGATTTCATTAATTTCAGCTCTGATTTTAATTATTTCTTGTCTTCTACTTCTTTTGCTGTTGTTTTTCTCTTCTTTTTCTAGGATTTTGAGTTGAAGTATTAGATCATTTATTTGTTGGTTTTTTCTTTTTTTAAGGAATGAACTCCAAGCAATAAATTTTCCTCTTAGAACTGCTTTCAATGTGTCCCATAGATTCCAATATGTTGTGTCTGTGTTTTCATTTATCTTTAAGAATTTTTTAATTTCCTCCTTGATGTCTTCTATAACCCATTGATCATTCAGTAACCTATTGTTCATTCTCCAAGTGATGCATGATTTTTCCTTATTTCTTTTATCGTTAATTTTCAATTTCATTCCATTATGATCAGTTAAGATGCATAGTATTATCTCTACTCCTTTATATTGTCTAAGAGTTGCCCTGTGACATAATATATGATCTATTTTTGAGAAGGATCCATGTGCTGCTGAGAAAAAAGTGTAACTGCTTGATGTTGGGTGGTATATTCTATATATGTCAATTAAGTCTAGGTTATTAATTGTGTTATTGAGCTCTATAGTTTCCTTATTCAACTTTTGTTTGGAAGATCTGTCCAGTGGTGAGAGAGGTGTGTTGAAGTCTCCCATGATTATTGTATGGTGGTCTATTAGACTCTTGAACTTGAGAAGTGTTTGTTTGATGAACATAGCTGCACCATTGTTTGGGGCATATATATTTATGATTGTTATGTCTTGTTGGTGTATGGTTCCCTTGAGAAGTATGTAGTGTCCATCTTCATCCCTTTTGATTAACTTTGGCTTGAAATCTATTTTATTTGATATGAATATGGACACTCCTGCTTTTTTCCGAAGTCCATATGAGTGATATGATTTTTCCCAACCTTTCACCTTCAGTCTAAGTATGTCTTTTCCTATCAAATGCGTCTCCTGAAGGCAGCATATTGTTGGGTCTTGTTTTGTGATCCATTCTACTAGCCTGTGTCTCTTAATTGGTGAGTTTAAGCCATTAACATTTAGGGTTATTATTGAGATATGGGTGTTCTTCCAGCCATATTGGTTTATTTATGTTACTAAACATGGTTTGTTTTCCTCTTTGATTATCCCCCCCCCTTCACTGTACTACCTCCCGCTGTTGGTTTTCATTGACATTTTCCATTTCCTCTTCCTGTAATATTTTGCTGAGGATGTTTTGAAGAGATGGTTTTCTAGCTGCAAATTCTTTTAACTTTTGTTTATCATGAAAGGTTTTAATTTCATCTTCCATCCTGAAGCTTAATTTCACGGGATACACAATTCTTGGTTGTAACCCATTTTCTTTTAGTGTATGAAATATGTTATTCCAGGATCTTCTAGCTTTCAGAGTCTGTGTTAAAAGATCAGCTGTTATCCTGATTGGTTTACCCCTAAATGTAATCTGCTTCCTTTCTCTTGTAGCTTTTAAAATTCTCTACTTATTCTGTATGTTGGGCATCTTCATTATAATGTGTCTAGGTGTGGATCTCTTATGATTTTGCACATTCGGCGTCCTGTAGGCTTCTAGGATTTGGGATTCTGTCTCATTCTTCAAGTCTGGGAAGTTTTCTCGTATTATTTCGTTGAATAGATTGCTCATTCCTTTGGTTTGGACCTCAATACCTTCCTGTATCCCAATGACTCTTAAGTTTGGTCTCTTTATGTTATCCCATATTTCTTGAATGTTCTGCTCATGGTTTCTTAACAGCTTTGCTGAGCTGTCTATGTTCTTCTCCATTGAAATACTTTGTCTTCATTGTCTGATCTTCTATCTTCTAAGTGTTCTACTCTGCTGGTAGTATTCTCAATTGAGTTTTTATGTTGGTTTATTGTTTCCTGAATTTCCAGGATTTCTGTTTGTTTGTTTTTTATAACCTCTATCTCCCTGAATAATTGATCTTTTGCTTCTTGGATTTGTTTATGTAATTCATTGTCGAAGTGGTCGAAGTGGTCTTTCATTGTCTGATTTTGCTGTCTAATATCTTCCTTGAGACTCCAGATCATCTGAAGCATGTATATCCTGAATTCTTTATCTGACATTCCATCTGCTGCAGATATTACCTCTTCTAAAGTTGAATTGACCTGCATTGCTTGTGGTCCTTTTTTTCCTTGTCTTTTCATACTGATCGCGTTTCTTTCTGCTTGGTGAAACTGTTGTGTTATTGATTTTTCCCCCTATATATTTATATTGCTTTTGTATAGCTGCATCGTCTCCCTTGCAGGCTTTGGCGGTGGTTCTGCCCCTCCTTCAATTGAGGCAATGTGCCTACCACGCCGGGAGGCCGCTGTGCCTCTACTTTCGATGGGCCTGTTCTTTCGGTGGTCACAGGTCCGCCTACCTTGCAGGAGTGAGCAGCGGTTTTGCCCCTCCGCTGGCCACTAGGCCTGTTCTGTCTGTCGGTTGCAGGTATGTCTACCTAAAAGGCGCTGGTGGCGGCTCTGCCCCTCCCCCAACCGGGGTGATGTATCTGGCGGGCCACTGGGCCTGTTTTGTCGGTGGTCACGGTTCCGCCTACATTGCACGTGCGTGGAGCAGCTGTGTCCCTCTGAGAGTTGCTGAGCCTGACCTGCCGGTGGATGGCAAGTCTGCCTACCTTGCAGGCGCAGGGGTGGCTCTGCCGCTCCGCGGGTCACTGCGCCTGATCTGCTGGTGAGTTGCAGGTCTGCCTAACTTGCAGGCGCCCGGCGGCTCTGCCCCTCCCCCAACCGGGGCGGGGCGATGTGTCTGGCCGGCCGCTGGGCCTGTTCCATTGGTGGTCATGGTTCAGCCTACCTAGCAGGCACGTGGGGCAGCTGTGTCCCTCCGCAGTTTTTTGGGCCTGACCTTTTGGTGGGTCGCAGGTCTGCCTACCTTGTAGGCTCGGGGGGTGGCTCTGCCGCTCTGTGGATTGCTGTGCCTGTTCTGCTGGTGGGTCGCGGGTCCACCTACCTTGCAGGCACCCGGCGCCTCTGCCCCTCCACAACCGGAGCTATGTGTCTGGCGGTCCACTGGGCCTCTTTTGTCGGTGGTCACGGTTCCGCCTACCCTGCACGCGCATGGAGCAGCTGGGTCTTTCTGAGAGTTGCTGGGCCTGACCTGTCGGTGGGTGGCAAGTGCGCCTACCTTGCAGGCCCGGGGGTGGCTCTGCCGCTCCGCGGGTTGCTGGGCCTGATATGCTGGTGAGATGCAGGTCTGCCTAACTTGCAGGCGCCCGGCGGCTCTGCCCCTCCCCCAACCGGGGTGGGGCAATGTGTCTGGCCGGCCTCTGAGCTTGTTCTGTTGGTGGTCAGCGTTCTGCCTACCTAGCAGGCTCGTGGGGCAGCTGTGCCCCTCCGCAGTTTCTTGGGCCTGACCTGCCGGTGGGTGGCAAGTGCGCCTATCTTGCAGGCCCGGGGGTGGCTCTGCCGCTCCACAGTTTCTGGGCCTGATCTGCTGGTGATTCGCAGGTCTGCCTACCTTGCAGGCGCCCGGCTGCTCTGCCCCTCCCCCAACCGGGGCGGGGCGATGTATCTGGCCGGCCTCTGGGCCTGTTGTGTCGGTGGTCAGGGTTCTGCCTACCTAGCAGGCTCGTGGGGCAGCTGTGCCCCTCCGCAGTTTGTTGGGCCTGACCTGCCGGTGGGTGGCAAGTGTGCCTACCTTGCAGGCCCGGGGGTGGCTCTGCCGCTCCGCGGTTGCTGGGCCTGATCTGCTGGTGATTCGCAGGTATGCCTAACTTGCAGGCGCCCGGCTGCTCTGCCCCTCCCCCAACCTGGGCGGGGCGATGTGTCTGGCCGGCCGCTGGGCCTGTTCTGTTGGTGGTCACGGTTCAGCCTACCTAGCAGGCACGTGGGACAGCTGTGCCCCTCCGCAGGTTTTTGGGCATGACCTGCCGGTAGGTCACAGGTCTGCCTACCTTGTAGGCTCGGGGGGTGGCTATGCCGCTTTGTGGATTGCTGTGCATTTTCTGCTGGTGGGTCGCGGGTCCGCCTACCTTGCAGGCGCCCGGTGGCTCTGCCCCTCCCCCAACCGGAGGGATGTGTCTGGCGGTTCACTGGGCCTGTTTTGTCGGTGTTCACAGTTCCACCTACCTTGCACACGCGTGGAGCAGCTGTTTCATTAGTGCCTGGGCACACTCTTCTTGTTGGCCTCCCTCAGGCCCTAAGTTTGTACAGCTTGGGGCTGAGAAACCCCAGCCAATTTGCTTACCTTCTGGTAGCCACGCCCCCGTATCTGGTGCAAGAGACCTCAGTTGTCAGCACTGGTGGGAGCGGTAGCCGTGAGTCCCACGCCGAGGCGAGTCGGTGCAAGAGACCTCAGTTGTCAACACTGGTGGGAGCGGTAGCTGGGAGACCCGCGCCGCGCAGCTACCGCCGGCTCCTGTGCCAGTGCTGCCTCCGGGTTTTCTTGACTACCACGCCGGCAGGTCGCTGGACCTGTTACGGGACCGGGCGGTGGCTCTGTTCGGCCCCTCTGGCCTCCACAGTATTCAGCAGGACCCGGACCGAGAAACAGTTTCCGCGGGTTCTTTATCACCGAGCCAAAACAGTTCCGGGAGCCAGAATTCGGCCTCTCCGGACTTGGTGCATGCTCCGACAGGAGCAGGCTCCAAGAAGCAGTTTCCGCGGGTTATTTAGCACTAAGTCTGAGCAATTTGTCTGCGAGATGCAGACAATTGTCAGCCTGAAATTACCTGTTCTATAGCTGAAAGAGCTGCAATCAGTCGAAAACAAGGATGGTGACGTCAGCTCTCCAAGATGGTGACCGCTGGCTTCCTCCGTGGACTGACCGGTGTGGAGAACCAACCTGGACCGTTTCCTTTCCCTGTCTCCAACCCAGAATTCAGCTCCGAGCTCAGCAAATGCCTAGCTGGCAGGAGCCCACAGAATCAGCATTGCTGTATCTCTGCGCCACCAGCCTGTCATTTCCCAGAGCGCGCCACAGACTCCAGCCATGGGGTGATCTGCCGAACAAGCAGCGCTCCATACAGACGGACAGATCGCTTGCATTTGAGCCCCTGAAGCTGATCCTCGTGCGATGAAAATCCTTCCACTAGGTTTTGGAGCACCCCAATTTTGCTGGAAATTCCTAACAAGATAGCTTTTAGCCGTTCTAACTCGTCATTTTCCCTCACAGTGACGCAGTACACGGAGTTACTGCACTCCCTTTGCGGCCATCTTGCCTCTCAAGAAATCATATATTGATATAGAATCATTCATAACAACTAGTTATACATCTAATTGTAATCCTAGGCTTATGGTTTATCATGAAGAGTGTGTGAGTTTTGCTTCAAAAGTGATTATGGAAATCAAAAATAATGTGTTTTGAAAGAAGTCTCATGAAAAGACCAGTTTGAAACATGGCGGAACACGTGTTTTCTGAAGCAGAAAGTGATTGAAAGTGAAATATATGCCTATAAATTTGTGAACTTGTGGATGAAATATATATCCTATAATGTGCATAAACTGAAGAAATAGTAATGTACCAGTGTTGAAATAAAAATGACCTTCAAAATACTTATCATGTCCCATAGGAATCTACTTGCATTGATGTGAAGCTGGATCAGTTACTGTAGAAATATTAGGATTCATATGCACCATTCACTGAAGTTAGTTTTCAATACTAGGAAAAAAATACGTATATCAGGTGAATGAATATTTCTGAGAATAATCTTGTGAAAAGTTTTTTATAAATCCACATACATATTCGTGAATGAATTTAGGGAGTGTATAATAAGACACATATATTAAATATTTTGAAATATCTGGAGAGAATATATATATATATATATATATATATATATATATATATATATATATATAACCACACACAGATTTTAAAAATTAGCAATATATATGCCAATCAAATTACACCGTGAAATACATATCATCCACAGATCCAAAAATATTCATTTTACTGGATATGGATTTATGTATAACTTTTTTCAACTAGGAAGCTCACCCATAGTTTGAATTTTCAGTTCAAACAGCGTTTAGGAGGAGTGATCTCTTCTCACACTTTGTATCTGCCAAGTTATGTAACTCACAAGAATGTACGTGTGATACCAGGTAGGATTCTAAATGTGCATATAAAAATACATGTGCTGAATAGAATACAGAGAAAGGGAGACAGGAATTCACATATTTGTTAACTGTAAAAGCACATGGAAAACAATTTCAACAAAAAATTTACTAGATTTATAACTCCTACCCTATATAATGCAAAAGGCAAGTCCAAGTATACAACGTGCCTCCTCTGAACTGCTTGTATTTCTATTCTGTTTCGGTTATTTTTCTCCATCATATTAGGATTAGTATTCAGAATCTAGTAGGGTATGTGTTAGTGTCAGGGATTCAGTATATCAAATGTAAAATAGAAAAATGAAACCAATGTGTATGCAAATATGTGCTAAACAAAATCTTCCCACTCTCATCCAGAACAATTCCTTGACATTTCCTTCCCCCAAAGTAAGACACAATTAGAGGAGTAGAGTAATAAAATCTGTGAATAATATGCTCAGGAGTTTACAACCTTGGAAGTGGTAGAGGAGTTTTCCTAGTATGGGACAGGATAAAAACTCCATATATATGGAGCTCTGCTGGCCTAAATACTTCTTGAGAAACTGCCTCTGAGTTTGGGGACTTGAAATATATGTTTTTGTCAGGAGCTTTAGCTTCTTTCTAGTTAGACCATCAAAGCTGTGTCTGCATCTATGTGACCTGGAGGACATGATTTCTTATTTTCCAATGAACATGAGGCAGCAGTGCTGAATTCTCTCTTTGTAAGTAAACTGTGGCCACTGGGGGCTAAGTGTATTCCCATGTGGACTGGGAAGCGATTTGGTCATCCTCCACTTTTCGTGGTGTTTCTTGCTGCTGCACTGGGACTTTGGCATTTGCTTCATGAAATAAAAGAAGTTCAACTGGGACACAGTTCTGGAGGCAATTCTTTCATGTGTGGTTGGTCAGGGTCTGCAGGAGAATGCACCAACCAGGCTTCTATCCCACATAGCTTGGCCACATGTCTATAGCAACCTGATTCTGAACATTGCCCGGAAATATCTCCATATAACAAGAAGCCTTTACATGGAAGGGTCTGCTGGCTGCACCATGTCAGTCACAAGCCATTTGGAAGCCAATGGCAGATCCACATGGCCCCACCACAAATTTTTTATCACACATCTGCCTACCACTGCTCTAGGCCCACTACTCAGCAGGTTCCAACATACTGGCATCTCTGTTCTACACCATTTTCATGAAACCCACTCAATCAAGGCACTGTCTTGCATATTTACGATCAGCAACAGGACATCCAAAGTTTCTCCAGTGCCACCTGGTCATGGGAATTTCAAAAATTTCATGATATTTATCTAGGCATTTTTCAAGGATGACGTTGCAGGCACTGTGGGTTTCAATTCATTCAGGAACCATTAAATGGTGAGGAAGCTCATTTCAATGAATGCTCTGTAGAACTCTCACAGGCAAGGCTTCCCAAAGAGTGGCCAAAATGTCACATGAAGCCAGGCCCATTGAGGTCTACAATGTGACGTCCATGGGTGTTGTGACTCTCAACTATGGCTGCCAAGTCTTTCAGAATTAAATCATGTGATATCCTGGCTGAGATACCCAGGGCTCTGTGGAAAGCCAACCTGGGCCTAGATCTCAGTTTCCAAGGGTGATTCTCATGGGTGGACTCCTAAAATCCCAGCAAAATTCATGGCAATACTTCTCTGAATTCAGTCTCTAAGGGGAATCACACCAGAGTTCAAGCCCAGGTGGTCCAGGTCATGTCTTCATACTGGACACAAATGACCAAATTTAAAACCAAAACCCTCCCATATGGCCCTCATCTTCTTCCATATAGACACTAATCACAAGCTCTGGCGGAAGGTTTCCATGAGTGGCGGAGTCCAAGAGAGTGTCCAAAATAACTCCCTTGCCCCTCATTGGCGTAAATTCAGGGTGGTCTGGACACCCTTCATGTGAAACAGGAGTGATCAAATATGCTAGACGTTAATACTTCTATGCTTCTCCAATTTGTGGAAAACTGAGTGTCAGGTATATATTTTTATGTGATTTGCAGTCATGAGAAATCACAAGCACCTCTGCAGGTCTTTGAAGAACCCATTTGACCCAAAGGATCCCTATTCTCACTTGATGGAGTTCAAGAACTTTAAAGAGGAAGGCGACAGACTTCATCCACAAGGACTGCTTTTTGGCCGTTTTGGTTTTGGATGCACACATGGGATCTCTCTTTACATCCACCAGGTGCTGAGAATCTAAGCCACAACCTCACACAGGGCCAAGAGGCTGATTCAGACACATCCCTTTCCAAAGCAATTAAGCAAAGAGCCACAGGTGATGCCCATTCATTTCCATTTGAAAACTGTTTTCTTTATACTTCACAAAGGGGTGGCCTGAGGCAAAGACCTTCCTGACATTCAGGGGAACAGAACAATAGGTTAGCAAATGGCCCAAAGCAGTGTTTCTCCACTGAGACTTTCCTGGTCACACTGATATCTGAATTTTCTGAGATGCTCACCATTCCCTTCAGCTATCCAGTACATGGCCATGTCACAGAGCTTAGAGGCGGTACTTATCTTGGTCACAAAATCATGAGCCTATTCTGGAGAGTGGCCAGAATTCAGGAAGAAAACAGGAACTTAGGAAGGTAGCAGGTGTTACCCATCCATAAGGCAAGCCGCATTCCTTTCATACATTGGGCAGAAAGAATTCTGGTAAGCTTTCTACTAGCCTGGACACATCCTTTGATGCATTCTCTTTTCTAATGTCTACAACCATGGACACAGTGGGATACACAGACTTAAAAACACTCGCCTTGTCAAATCACTTGTTAGAAATCGTCCACTCCAAACCAAACAAACTGCCTTTCCTACCTATTCTCAAAACAGGAGACAAAATCACAAACACACACTCACACCCACAAAGTCACCTCCTTTCCCAAAGTAGGTCTCTGACTATCGGGTGTGACCTCTGACTGGTGGGCCGTACTATGTTCCCATCAAATGGCCTGTTCTGTCTCAGATCTGGTTTCCTTGGCCAACTCTGTGAAGTTGTCAGGAGACAGCGGTGAGCCACTTCCTGCTTACTCAGGAAAGGCCACTCTTCAGAGCTTTCCTGGCATTTGGCCATCCTCACATCAGTAGATACCAAGAAAGACTGACTCTGTCCTTGGTAAATCAAAAGAAGGGAGACCACTGGGACTGGGCCTGGGACTAGATTTGTGTGCCTGGATGCCTGGATCCCAAGTTCAGAGAGTTCCATCACCAAGAATGTGAGGAGAGGTCACTTCCTTCAGGAACTGAATGAGGTCAATGCCTTGGCAAGCACATTGTCCTAACATTTGCTTCCAAAGGTCCCATGAAATGGAGGCTGTCCCTAATTTTTTTGACACTTTCACAAGTTAGAATGGTATATCAAATATTGGTAACCAGGAACAGCTCTCCACAGAGGCCTCGTTTTGTCCTTCTTCTCTACATAAAGAAGAGAGAGGCTGATTCAGACACATCCCTTCATGCTGACCAGGTTTTTTGCAATGAAAGATGACTTTTGCTCTCTCAGTTCTTTCATAGGTGCTACAACTTCTCTAGGGATCATTTGCGCATAGACCTTTGAGTTTCTCGCAGTTGGAAGATCCCCTACATTCCTGTATTTTAAGACCAACTCTGTCCTTGCTCTTCTCTAAAGTTAGATTGAAGGAACAGTGTATGGTTAGGGTTAATAACAGGTTTGATTTGGAATAGAAATCATTCTGCTGGATGAATAATGGTATTGGGAATCTGCGATATTTTCAAGAATATATAGGTAAAATATAGGAATCTGAAAACAGAAATCTAGGTAAGATTTGAAGCCCAGAAGGGCATTGGGCCCTTGATTGCGGTATTAAGCATAGGACCTTGTAACTTGGATGATTGATTTTCAAAGAGAACTTCCAGTCAAAATTGATAGTCAGGAGTATTAGGAAGATAGTCGGTATGTTTATAAAGGAGAGTGAGTATAGGATTTGGACCAAAAGTTCTTTAGCTATAGGGTTTCGGGTATTGAGTGAATGTAAATGTCAGCACATGTGAAGAATTAATCACAATGATGAACTGGGGAAAATATGTAGGAATGCAGATATCAATAGAGACTTTAGGAAATCTGGCAAAGTATAGTCGGTAGTGAAATGTTAATAAAATAGATTCTTGTCACTTCCTGTTTTTCTGTATGCTTAATAAAACACTGTTGAAATCTTGAGAAGTGTTTTCTAAACTTTTTCCCAGAATGTGCTGTCCCCAACAGCCAAACTTCAGAATGTACTCCCTCACCCAGTTGCACGCAAACTGCTCACCCGCCCAGGCCCATCAATAAACTTTCCTCCCTGCCCTCTTCAAGGAAAGTATATAAGCTCTGCTTAAGCTGTTCTCAGGGTTCTCTGCTCTATTCAAATGAGCTCTGAGCCCCAGCATGCTGGACCCCCAATAAACCCTTTGTTTTTGCATGAGAGAGTCTCTTAGTGGTCTCTTCCCCCAATGCTCTTCCGATCTTTATATATGGAGGTTCCACCGAAATCCAGCAGCGGTGAACGAGAGACCCCAATGGGCTACTCTCAGGGTAAGTAAGGCGCCTCTTTCTGGTTTCAGGTTTCAGGTTAGGGCTTGGCAAAATGGCTGTCGATGAAGTGTGTGAGCTCTCTTTGATGGTGGCTGGCAGACGTGTCACAGAGCCACAAGCCAAGTCCCTGGGGGAGGCTACAGAGGACTCGGGAATCGAGGAATAATAGTCCCCTTGACTCAGTGATACTTTGTTTCAGATTCGGTATTGCCAGCCCATCGGGTTTTGCCGCCTGCTCAGTCTTGGTCTCAGTGTTGGACGTCCATTGCCTGTCTTTATTGTTTTCTCTTGTCTGTGTCCTGTGTCGTTGCTTTTACTGTTTGTGTATCTTTCATTATGGGACAGATCACTTCAATGCCTCTGTCCCTGACCCTTGATCTATGGACCAAAGTCCGCTTAAGGGCTCAGAATGTTTCTTTTTCAGTAAAACGCTGAACCTGGCAGACTCTGTGTGCCTCAGAATGGCCCACCTTTGGATTCGGATGGCCCCTAGAAGGATCTTTCTACTTACCACTAATTTAAAAAGACAGAGATATTGTCTTACAGCCAGGGCCACATAGCCATACTGATAAACAGGAATATACCTTAACTTGGCAGGACCTCTGCAAATCTCCTCTTCCGTGGGTGAAGCCTTTCCTTGCTGTGTCCCCGTTCCTACTCCTTCCCCCACGATCTCTCAACCCCTCTGCTCCTCCTCCTCCTCCACCCTCTGTTCTCCCTGAGTCACAAGATTTGACTCTACTGGACTCTCCTCCCCTTCCTTATCTTCTACCCTTGTCCCACAACCCCCAACACCCTCTAAGTGATTCTCCAGCTGCTGACTCAGCCTCTCCGCAATTGGAGGACGCTAAGCCAGCCCAGGGCCCTCCAGATAACTCCCCTGCGTCACACACAGCCCCTCCTCCCCTGGAGGAAGCTGGACTTGCTAAAGGAACTCGCTGGTGGCAAATGATTGAAAACCCTGGAACTCCCGTGTTGCTTCCCTCCATCCCTAAGGGCCAATGATTGACGATGGCCATGGGGAAAAAAATGGAAGCCTACCAGTATTGGCCTTCTCCTCTTCAGACCTATATAAATGGAAAAATAACAATCCCCCTTTTACCGAGGACCCAACCTGGCTCTCAGGTCTGGTGAAGTCATTGATGTTTTCACACCAACCTACTTGGGATGACTGCCAACAACTCCTAGGCACTCTCTTCATGACAGAGGAACAAAAGAGAATCCTCCTGGAGGCTAGAAAAAAGTATCCTCGGACCAAATGCGTGACCGACACAACTTCCCAACATATTCAAAGCCGGCTTTCTCTTGAAACGACCCAACTGGGACCCCAACACCTTTGAAGGTAGGGAGCATCTGTCCACTTATCGCCGGGCTCTAATAGTGGGTATCTTAGTGGCCGCTAGGTGACCAACTAATTTGGCCAAGGTAAGAGAGATTATTTAAGGGCCTAATGAATCTCCCTGTATGTTCCTAGAGATAATTATGTAGGCATATAAGAGACATACTCCTTTCGATCCTCAGGCAGAGGATCAAAAGGCATCTGTCACAATGGCCTTTATTGGGAAAGCTGCCCTGGATATTAAAAGAAAGTTACAATGCTTAGATGGATTACAAGATATGACTTTGAGGGATTTAGTCAGAGAACCCGAGAAGGTATACTTTAAGAGAGAAACTGAGGAAGAGAAGGGAGCTGAGTGAGGATAAAAGAAACAAAAGACAGACTAAGGCATTGACTAAGGTCCTGGTCACAACAACAAATAGGCCAGAAACTAAGAAACAGAGAGACAGGAAGGGATACCTGGGCACACACTAGAGGCCACCCCTGGCCTCAGATCAATGTGCCTACTCTAAAGAAAAAGGACACTGGGCCAAAGAGTGCCCTAGAAAGAGACAGCCATGCCAGCCAGATATTCTGACTCTGGAGGAATACTAAGAAAGTCCGGGCTCAGATCCTCTCCCTGACCTCAAGGTAACTTTTGAAATGGAGGGGAACACAATAAACTTTGAAGTAGATACAGGGGCAATATACTCATCCCATAAGGCCCATTGGGCCCTCTACCGAATAAAAGGTCTCTAATTCAAGAGTCTAACAGAAGTAAATATCGGGCTTTGACAACTAAGAGGACCATGGACCAGGGAAAAGGAAAAATCCATCACTCCTTCCTAGTAATCCCAGAATGCCTGGCCCCATTGATGGGCAGAGTTCTGCTCACCAAGCTCTGGGCCAAAATAACTTTTAACCCTGAAGGCCCCCCAAGTGGAATTTTTTAATCCTTCAGTAACTACTCCTATAATCATGGCTCTAACTATGTCAGTAGCAAATGTTCATCAACTCACTCACCTTTGTTCAAAGAAACTGCATTCATTCGTGAAGGATCAAGAACACAGTTTTCCACTAACCTACTCACAGCAAAAGGAAATAACTGAATGGGTAACAAAAGCCTGTCAGGTCCATTAATTGGTTAAAGCTTACACTTCCAAGCTTCCTGCAGGAAAGCACCTATGAGTAACCAGACGAGGACAATTCTGGGAAGTGGACTTTACTGAAATTAAGCCAGTAAGGTATGGACTTAAATAACTCCTAGTCTTTGAACATACATTTTCAGGATGTATTGAAGCCTTCCCCACACACACAAAAAAAAGAAATAAAAAAGAAGAAAAAAGAAACATCGCAAATGGTTGTAAAGAAGATCCTGGAAGATATTTATTCTCCCCTTGACGACCAGTAGTCTTAACCCTCATCAGCCCCTTAAGCTGCGATGGCTGATCACAAATCCTACTGGACACGAAGTATGGCCTATCTTGAATACAGCCCCCTTACAAACCTGGTGGCCATCTCTCCACCCAGTCATTTGTCAGCTGGCTATAGGTCTTTCCTATTGGGATATCCCTGATTAACAGGATCCCACTAAAATTCCATTAAATCCCTTCCGTACCATAGATAATGGAAACAAACATTATAGATGTAGGGACACGTGAGCCAGATGCAGGTTGGCTAGCCTAGATTACTATGTTTGCCCGGCAGACTATCAAAGCCACAAACAGTCACAGCTGTGGAAGGGGAGAGCAGACTTCTATTGTAAGTCATGGGGATGTGAGCATACAGGGACTGTCAGATGGAACCCAAACTCCTCATCAAATTCTGTACACAGCATTGGCCATATTACGAATTAGATAACCAAAACCGATGGCCCCCAGAGGGGTCTCTAGATCCTCAAATTCTGTGTGACCTTTTTAACTTCTGCAAGTGCTCAAAAGAATGAAAGGAGATTCCGCTATGTGGAGGCCTTCTCTCTCCTTTGCTCACATCCTGAACTATGCTTCTCCAATAGATGCTCACCCTCAGCCTTGTGCTCTAGACTCTCTGCTGTCACTCCCACCTCAGCAACTTGACTTCTCCCCTCCAATATCTAGATCAAAAACCCAAATCTCGACTGGTTCTCAGACCATTGCTCCCTTGCTGAGGTTGCAGGTACTGAGGTACCACTCCATTCACTCACTCCTCTCCTCTCCTGTCAGTGCCCGCACCGGGTCCCACCCAGTCCTCTTACCACCTAATGCAAAGCTCAAACCCGCTGAGAAGAATCCTCAGACCCTAATACAAGATGTAATGAAAATGGCCTTTAATGTTGCTTTGTCATCACTAAAAACAGGTTACTAAGAATTTAAAGTCCCTCACAGGCTTTTTGGAATCTCACTCCCGTCTCCCCCTCTGTTCTATCTGTTCTACTGCTCAAGTTTTTGTTGCTATTAAGATCCCAAAGCCCTCTCCCAATATTCTTTTACATCTCTCCTTCCTCATTCTCAGATCCACAGAGCTGCTCTTATTTCTGCTCTTCCAAATTGTCCCCCTCTGTACCAGGCCCACAGAAAAGTCTTAACTGACCTTCTCCAGAAGTCTTCACCATGGCTGATTTAGGACTTTCAGCAAAAGAGTCCCTATAAAAGAGTTCACTGTAGATAAACTTCCTATTTTTGTGTTGCCCTGGTCTCCTTGGCAACTGGCTAAAAAATTAAGCACTCCTGATCTAGACACACCCTTACTAGTTTTTCACAAAATATTTGAAAAAAAGTCCTCTGGCCTTGAGCTGGGGCTTCACAGAGATGGCTACATTTCTAAGATAAAGAAGTTACAAACTGGGCTGTATGGAAACAGCTGGAAGGGGGAAAAAAAGAAAGGGAAGACACCCACACCCAGGTGTCCTTGAAAAGTTAACTTGCCCAAACTGAGGAAAAAAGAGAAACAAAAACTGCTTTTTGTGAACTTCTGCAGACTGTGAACTTCTGAGCCCCTTCCCTTACGTGTTGGGTACAAAATTCTGAAACTACGTAACTTGGGTTTCAGGGGATTAATTGATTACAACAGAAGCAATGCCCTCTGAATCTGGTTGAAACCAAAAAAGACTGTTTCCGTGTCTTTGGTGCTATCTTAGGTGCCTTGCCTTGTCCGTCCCTACAACAGTATAATTCTATATACTTAAACATTGTTTATGTTTTCATGAAATGGTCAACAGATGTGATTAATTGTGAAATGGTGCAGATGTTTCCCAGAGTGCTCTATCATGACGCATGTTCATCTGAAGATCAAAGAGGGGGACATACAACCCGGTTCCGCTGGGAACATATGTCCCTCACCTTAGCCATTCTATTACGAATAGGAGTTGCTGCAGGGTTGGGCACAAGAACCACTGCTCTGGTCCATGGGACACAACAAGTGACCCAATTAGAAGAAGCAATAGATCAAAACTTAAAGATTTTAGAAACCTCCATCACAGCTTTGCAGGAATCTTTAACCTCTCTCTCTGAAGTTGTTTTACAGAAAAGGCGAGGGTTGGACCTCCTTTTCATGACAGAAGGGGGCCTTTGTGCTTCATTGAGGGAAGAATGTTGTTTTTATGTCGACAATACTGGAGTTGTAAAAAAATCTATGAGTAAATTAAAAAGATGCCTTGAAGAGCAACAACGAGAGAGAGAGGCACAAAAACGGTAGTTTGAGTCTTTTTTTACACAGTCCCCCTGGTTAATTACGTTTTTATCAACCCTGGCTGGTCCAATAATAATCCTCATAGTATTACTAACTATAAAACCCTGTTTCCTCAATCATGTAATTTCTTTTCTCCAAGCTCAAATTGGACAAATTAAAATTATGGTAATACCCCACTAGCAGACATAGAATGTGACACCCCACAATGATCACTTTTATGATTAAAAGTAGCCAGAAAAAGAAGTGGGGAATGAAAGGTTAATAAAATATGTACTTGTCACTTCCTGTTTTTCTGTACGCTTAACAAAACACTGTTGAAATCTTGAGAACTCTTTGCTAATCTTGTTGCCAGAATGTGCTGTCCCCAATTGCCAAACTGCAGAATCTACTCCCTCACCCGGTTGAATAGAAACCTGAACTGTACTTGGATCATTGAATGTAGAAGAGAACATCCATTCAAAAAGTTATAGTCAGTTGGATTAGAAAGATAGTCGGTAAGTTTAGGAAGAAAAGTGAGTATAGGATTTGGAACAAAAGTTCTTTAGCAATAGGGTTTTGGTTAGAGAGTCAATGTAAATGTCAACACAAGTGAAGAGTCAGTCACAATGATGCACAGGGCAAAATATGTAGGAAAGCAGATATCAATAGAGACATTAGGAAATCAGGAAAAAAATAAAGTGAGTGATGGGATTAGATATTTTCAACAGGGTTGAGGATGAATATGTGAGCTTAGGATAAAACAAATATGAAGTCAACAATAGGATTGACATTTGATAGCATTAGCGTAGCCCAAGACAGTGTCCAAAATAAGCTCTGTTGCCCCTCATTTGCCTAAATTCCCAGTGGCCTGTACACCCTTCCTGTGTACCAGGAGTGATCAAATAGGCCTTCCCTTAATACTGCTCTGCTTCTCCAATTTGAGTCCTACTGAGTGTCGGGTACAGATTCTTTATGTGAATTGGAAAGATGAGAAAACTCAAGCACCTATTGGACAGCCTCTGAATAGATTTGAAGAACTCATTTGACCCAAAAGATCCCTATTCTCACTTGATGGAATTCAGGAACCTTACAGAGGAAGGCAAAATACTTCATCAACAATGACTGCTCTTTTTGCCATTTTGGATTTTATGCACCCATGGGATCTTTCTTTAGATCCATCAGGTGCTGAGAATCTAAGTCAAAGAATCACACTGGGCCAAGAGGCTGATTCACACACATCTCTTTCCAAATCAATTAAGGAAAGAGCCAAAGGTAAAGCATATTCATTTCCATTTGAAAAATCTTTCCTTCAGGATTCACAAAGGGTTGGCCTGAGACAAAGACCTTCCTGACTCTCAGGGCAACAGAACAATAGGTAAGCAAATGGCCCAAAGCAGGGATTCTCCACTGAGACTTTACTGGTCACACTGATATCTGAGTTTTCTGAGATGCTCGACATTCCATTCATCTATCCAGTACATGGCCATGTCACAGAGCTTGGAGGTAGTACATATCTTGGACACAAAACCATGAGCCTATTCTGGAGATTGGCCATAATTCAGGAAGAAAACAGCAACTTAGGAAGGTAGCAGGTATCGCCCATCAATAAGGCAAGCCACAGTCAATTCATAAATTGTGCTGGATGAATGCTGGGAAGCTTTCTATGAGACAGGACACATCCATTGATGCATTCTCTTTTCTAATGTCTACAAGCACGGACACAGTGGGATACACAGACATAGAAACACTTGCATTGTCAAACGACTTACTAGAAACAGTTCACTCCAAACCAAACAAACTGCCTTTTCTACCTATTCTCAGAACATGAGACAAAACCACAAACCCACACCCGCAATGGCACCTCCTTCCCCCAAATAGGTCTGTGACTCTCCGGAGTGTGCTCTGACTGATGGGCCATACTATGATGCTCCGAAATGGCCTGACCTGTCTCAGATCTGATCTTCTTGGCCAACAATGTGAAGTTGTTAGAAGCCAGGAGTGAGCCACTATCTGCTTTCTCAGGAAGAGCCCCTCTTCCGAGCTTTCCTGGCATTTGGCCATCCTCACATCAGTAGGTATCAAGAAATACTGACTCTGTCCTTTGTAAATCCAAAAAAGTGAGACCACTGGGACTAGGACTGGGACTGGCTCTGGGTGCCTGGCTTTCTGTATACCAAGTTCAGAGAGTTCCATCACCAAGGAAGTGAGATGAGATCACTTCCTTCAGGAACTGAATGAGATCACTGCCTTGGCAACCACTTTGTCATAACAATTGCTCACAACGGTCCCATGAGATGAGGGCTGCCCCTACTTCCTGTGACACTTTCACAAGTTAAAATGGTATATCACCCGTAGGCAAAAGGGAACAGCTCTCCACACAAGCCGGGTTTGGTACATCTTCTCTACATTAAGAAGAGATAGGCTCATTCTGACGCAACCCTTAATCCTGACCAGGTTGTTTGCCATGGAAGATGATTTTTGCTCTCTCAGGTCTTACATAGCTGCCTACATCTTCTCCAGAGATCATTTCTGCATGGAGCTTTGAGGTTCTCAACAGATGGAAGATCCACTGCATTCCTGTATTTTAAGACCAACACTGTCCCTGCTCTTCAGTAAACATAGATGTGAATTGGAGTCATGAGAAAACCCACGAACCTATGGGATAGCCTCTGCAGGGCTTTAAAGAATTCACTTGACCCAAATGATCCCTATTCTCACTTAATGGAGGTCAGGAACCTTACAGACGAAGGCGAGAGACTCTATCCACCATGACAGTTCTTTTGTCCATTTTGTTTTTGGATGCACACATGGGATTTTTCTTTAGACCCATCATGTACTGTGAATCTAAGCCACAGCCTCACATAGGGCCAAGAGGCTGATTCAGACACATCCATTTCCAAAGCAATTAACCGAAGAGGCACAGGTAATGACCATTCAATTCCATTTGAAAACTATTTTCTTCAGGCTTCACAAAGTGTGGCCTAAGGCAAAGACCTTCCTGACATTCAGGGCAACAGATTAGGTAAGCAAAAGGCCCAAAGCAGGGTTTCTCCACTGAGACTTTCTTGGGCATACTGATATCTGAGTTTTCTGAGATACTCACCATTCCCATCAGCTATCCAGTACATGGCCATGTCACAGAGATGGAGGTGGTACATATCTTGGACACAAAATCATGAGCGTATTCTGGAGAGTGTCCAGAATTCAGGAAGAAAACAGGAATTTAGAAAGATGGCAGGAATTGCCCATCCATATGGCAAGCTGCAGTCCATTCATAAATTGCACAGGATGAATGCTTTGAAGCTTTCTCGTAGACAGGGCACATCCATTGATGCATTCTCTTTTCTACTGTCTACAATCACGGACACAGTATGATATATAGACACAGAAACACTCACGTTGTCAAAGGACTTACTAGAAACAGTTCACTCCAAAACAAACAAACCAGCTTTCCTAACTATTCTCAGAACATGAGACAAAACCACAAACTCACACTCACACCCAAAATGGTACCTCTTTCCCCAAAGTAGGTCTGTGTCTATCCGGAGTGTCCTCTGACTTGTGGGCCATACTATGTTCCCCAAAAATGGCGTGTCCTGTCTTCAATCTGGTCTCCTTAGCCAACTCTGTGAAGTTGTCAGGAGCCCGTGGTGAGAAACTACCTGCTTTCTCTGGAAAGGCCAGTCTTCATAGTTTCCAGGCATTTGACTGTCCTCACATCAGTAGGTACCAAGAAAGAGTGACTCTGTCTTGTTAAATCCAAACAAGTGAGCCCACTGGGACATGGAGTGGGTTTGACTCTGTGTGCCTGGTTTCCTGGATCCCAAGATCACAGACTTTCATCACCAATAATGTAAGGTGAGGTCACTTCCTTCAAGAACTGAATGAAGTCACTGCCTTGGAAACCACTTTGTTTTAACAGTTGCTTCCGAGGTTCTCAAAAGATGGAGTCTGCCTCTACTTGCTGTGACTCATTCATAAGTTAGAATGGTATATCAACCATAGGCACCGGGGAACAGCTCTCCACACAGCCATGGTTTGGTCCATCTTCTCTACATTAGGAAGAGAGAGGATAATTCAGACACATCCCTTCAACCTGACCAGGTTGTTTGCCATGCAAGATGACTTTTGCTCTCTCAAATCCTTCATACCTGCCTACACCTTCTCCAGGGATTATTTCTGCAGGGACTTTTGAGGTTCTCAGCTGGGGGATGATACCCTACCTTCCTGGATTTTAAGACCAACTCTGTCCCTGCTCTTCTGTAAAGTGAGATTGAGGGAACAGTGTATGGTTAGTGTTAATAGCATGTTCGATTTCTGTTAGGAGTCATTCTGCTGGATGAATTATGGTATTGGGAAACTTTGATATTTATAAAAATATAAATGTGAAATATATGTATGAGAACAGAGATCTAGGAAAGATTTGAAGCCCAGAAAGGCATTGGGCCCTTGATTGGTATACTTAGATTGAATCATGTTCTGCACCGAGGTCTCAGTTAAATCGATATACAATGGCATAGGACCCTATACCTCGGATGATTGAAAGTAGAAGAGAACATCCAGTCAAAAGGGATAGTCTGTAGGATTAGGAAGATAGTAAGTAGGTTTAGGAAGAAGAGTGAGTCTCGGAGTTGGACCAAAAGTTCTTTAGCAATTGGTTTTCAGTTAGAGGGTGAATGTAAATGTCAGCACATGTGAAGAGACAGTCACAATGATGAACTGGGAAAAATATGTAGGAAAGCAGATATCAATAGGGGCATTAGGAAATCAGGAAACGTATAAAGTGAGTGATAGGATTAGATATTTTCAAAAGGCTTGAGGTTAAATATATAATCTTAGGAAGAAACAAATATGTAGTAACCAATAGGATTGACATTTGAGAGCAGTAGGCACCCTGGACATAGATGCTTTTAGTAATCCATGGTCACTTCCCATTTAGGCTTTGGTACAATCATATGTGTGACCTTTGCATTTTGTGTACAGAATACTACTGTGGTAAAATGTATATGTAGATCAGGTGACATGAGTATTTCTTGCACTATAAAGGGGAGTAATATTCTGGAAACTTATAAATTAGTACTGGGGATAAAAATAGGTGTACCTTGTGTTGATGATTATTGAGATGATGCATGAATAGACCATGTTGTGAATAAAGTATGTAACTGGATCCAACATTAAATAATGGTTTGAGTTTGCATCTGAAAATATATTGGAAATCTTATATTGATATATATACCATCATTCCAACGAGTTATATATGCAATGGTATTATTAGGGTTACGGTTTATCGTGAAGAGTGAGTTTTGCTTCAAAAATGATTATGGAATCGAAAATAATGTGTTTAGAAAGAAGTCTAGTGAAAAGACCAGTAAAGAAACATGGAGGAATACATGTGTTCTGAAGTAGTAAGTAATTGAAAGTGAACCAAATGCCAAAAAAATTTGTGAAGTTGTGGATGAAAAAATACATCCTATGATGTCCATAAACTGAAGAAATAGTAATGTACCAGTGTTGAGTAAAAATGAACTTCAAATTACACATCATGTCCCATAGCAATCTACTTGCATTAATGTTAAACTGGGTCAGTTACTGTAGAAATATTAGGATTTTTAAGCACCATCCACTGAACTTAGTTTTCAGTAGTAGGAAACCAAAATATATTTCAGGTGTATGAATATTACTGAGAATAATCTTGTGAAAATTTGAATTTAAATGAACATAAATGAATATGAATGAATTTAGGGAGTGTATAATAAGACACATATTTTTCATATTTTTTTTAAAATCTGGAGAATATACACACACACACACACACGCACACACACACACACACACACACGCACACACACACACATTAATATTTAGCAATATATATGCCAATCGATATTCATCATGAAATATAATTCATTCACAAATCCAAAAATATTCATTTTACTGAACATGGATTTATGTATAGTGTTTTTCACTAGGAAGCTCACCCATAGGTGGAATTTTCAGTTCCATCATTATTTAGGGAAAGTCATCTCTTCTCACAATTTTTATATTCCAAAGCCAGTGATCTTTCAAGAATGTACGTGTGATACCAGGTAGGATATTGTATATGCATAAAAAAATTACATGTGCTGAATAGGATACAGAGAAAGGGAGACAGGAATTTACATATGTGATAACTTTAAAAAATCATGGAGAAATATTAAAATGAAAAGTTTACTAAATTTAAAACACATACTCTTGATAAAGAGGAAGACAAATACAAATATACACCATGCTTCCTATGAAAGGACTGTACTTCTATTCAGTTAGGTTTTTTTTTCTCCATGATATTAGGATTAGTAGTCAGAGTCTAGTAGGGTATGGGTTAGTGTCAGGGATTCAGTATTTCAAATGGAAAATAGGAAAATGAATCTAATGTGTATGCAAACATGTGATACACAAAAATCATCTCTCTCTTATCCAGAACAATGCCTTGACATAACCATCGCTAAAAGTAAGACACAATTAGAGGAGAGGAGTTAGAAAACCTGTGAATACATATGTGGAATAAAAAATGCTCAGGAGTTCACAACACTGGAGGTGGTAAAAGAGTTTACAAAAGTATGGGAGAGGGTAAACACTCCAGAAACATGGAGCTGTGCTGACCTAAAGACTTATTGAGAAACTTCCTCTGAGGTTAGGCACAAGAAATATATGTATGGCAATATGTAAATCAATGGTTCTGCAACTGATGTGATTCTGCAATCTGTATATGGAATAAAAATGGGAGCTCATATCCCACTTGAATCAAAGTGTGAAATATGATATATCAAGAAGTATGTAATGTTTTGAACAACCTACAATGAAAATTAATTAAAAAAAGAAAAAGAAATATATGTAATTGTCAGGAGATTTAGCTTCGTTTATAGTGACACCAAAAATCTGGGTCTGCATCTATGTAACCTGGAGGACATGGTTGTTTATTTTGTAATGAACATGAGGCAGCAGGTGTGAATTCTCCCTTTGTAGGTAAACTGTTGCCACTGGGAGCTAAGTGTCTTCCCGTGTGGTCTGTGAAGCCACTTGGTCATCCTCCACTTTTCAGGGTGTTTCTTACTGCTGCACTGGGAATTTGGTATTTGCTTCACGAAATACAATATGTTCAACTGGGACACAATGCTGGAGGGAGTTCTGTCATGTGTGGTTGGTCAGGGTCGGTAAGACAATGTACGAACCAGGCTTCTATCCCACATAGCTTTCCCCTTGACTATAGCAACCTGATTCTGAACATTGCCCTGAAACCTCTACATATAACAAGATGCCTTTACATATAAAGGTCTGCTGCCTGCACCATGTCAGTCGCAAGTTTTGGAAGCCAATGGAAGATCCAGGTGGTCCTACCAAAAATATTTATTTACACACCTACAGTCCACTGCTCTACACCCACTACCCAGCAGGCTCCAACTTACTGGCATTTCTGTTCTACACCATTTTCACGAAACTCAGTCAATCAAGGCACTGTTTGTTATACTCATGATCAGCAGCAGGATATCTAAAGGTTATCCAGTGCCACCTGGTCATGGGGATTTCAAAAATTTCATGGTATTAATCTAGTCATTTTTCAAGGATGAAGTTGGAGGCACTGTGTGTTTCATTTAATTCAGGAACCATTAAATGGTGAGGAAGCTCATTTCAATGAAAGCTCTGGAGAACACTCACAGGCAAGCCTTCCCGAAGAGTGGCCAAAAGGACACATGAATCCAGGCCCATTGAGGTATACAATGTGAGGTCCATGTGTGTTTGGACTCTCAACTATGGCTACCAAGTCTTTAAGAATTAAATCATGTGATATCCTGGCTCAGAATCCCTGAGCTCTGTGGAAAGCCATCCTGGGCCTAGATCTCAGTTTCCAAAACCGATTCTCATGCGTGGTCTCCTAAAATCCCAACACTATTCATGGCAATACTTCTCTGAGGTCAGTTCCAGAACTCAGTCTCTAAGGGGAATCACACCAGAGTTCAAGCCCTGGTGGACCCAGTCATCTCTTCCAACTACCACACAAATTACCACAATTAAAACAAGAACCCTCCCATATGGCCCTCATCTTCTTTCATATAGACACTCATCATAATCTGGCTGGAGGTTTCCATGAGGGGCGCAGACCAAGACAGTGTCCCAAATAAGCTCCTTTGCCCCTCATTTGCCTAAAGTCAAGGTGGCCTGGACACCCATCCTGTGAACCAAAAGTGATCAAATAGGCCTGCCATTAATACTGCTCCAATTTGAGGACTACTGTCTGTGGGGTTTAGATTCTTTATGTGAATTTTAGTCATGAGAAAACCCAAGCACAATGGGCTAGCCTCTGCAGGTTTTGTAGAACTCTTTTGACCCAAAGGATCCCATTCTCACTTGATGGAGGTCAGGAACCTTACAGAGGAAGTCGAGAGACTTCATCCCAATAATTGTTCTTTTGGCGAATTTTCTTTTGGATGCACACATGGTAACTTTCTTTAGATCCATCAGGTGCTGAGACTCTAAGCCACAGCCACACACAGGGCCAAGGGCCTGATTCAGACACATCCCTTTCCAAAGCAATTAAGGAAAGTGCCACAGGTATGCCCATTCATTTCCATTTGAAAACTGTTTTCTTCAGGCTTCACAAAGGGGTGGCCTGAGGCAAAGACCTTCCTGACATTCAGGGCAACAGAACAATAGGTAAGCAAAAGGCCCAAAGCAGGATTTCTCCTCTGAGACTTTCCTGGTCACACTGATATCTGAGTTTTCTGAGATGCTCGCCATCACCTACAGCTATCCAGTACATGGCCATGTCACAGAGCTTGGAGGTGGTACATATCTTGGACACAAAACCATGGGCCTATTCTTGAGATTGGCTGGAATTCAGGACGAAAATAGAAACTTAGGAAGGTAGCAGGTGTTGCTCATCGATAAGGCAAGCTACAGTCCATTCAAAAACGGGGCAATATGAATGCTGAGAAGCTTTCTACTAGACACGATATATCCATTGATGAATTCTCTTTTCTAATGTCTACAACCACGGAAACAGTGGAATACACAGACATAGAAACACTCGCCCTGTGAAAAGACTTACTAGAAACAGTCCACTTCAAATGAAACAAACCGACTGTCCTACCTATTCTCAGAAAATGAGACAAAACCACAAACCCACAACCACACCCACAAAGGCACCTCCTTCCCCTAAGTAGGTCTGTGAATATCCAGAGTGTCCTCTGACTTGTGGGCCATAATATGTTCCCCCAAAATGGCCTTTCCTGTCTCAGATCTTGTCTCCTTGGCCAACTCTGTGAACTTCTTAGGAGCCAACGGTGAGCAACTACCTGCTTTCTCATGAAAAACCCTGCATCCGAGCTTTCCTGGCATTTGGCCTTCGTCACATCTGTAGGTACCAAAAAATACTGACCCTGTCCTTGGTAAATCCAAACAAGTGAGACCACTGGGACTGGGACTTGGATTGGCTCTGTGTGCCTGGCTTCCTGGATCCCACGTTCAGAGAGTTCCATCACCAAGAAAGTGAGGTGAGGTCACTTCCTTCCTGAACTGAATGAGGGCACTGTCTTGGCAGCCACTTTGTCCTAACTGTTGCTTCCAAGGGTCCCAAGAGATTGAGGCTGCCCCTACTTCCTGTGACATTTTCACAAGTTAGAATGGTATATCAACCAAAGGCACCCAGGAATAGATCTCCACACAGGCCTGGTTTGGTCCATGATCTCTACATTAAAAAAAATCTGATTCAGACACAACCTTTTATCCTGACCGGGTTGTTTGCCATGGAAGATGACTTTTGGTCTCTCAGGTCCTTTATTGCTTCCTACATCTTCTCCAGGGATCATTTCTGCATGGACCTTTGAGGTTCTCAGCAGGTGGAAGTTTTTCTACATTTCTGTATTGTAATATCAACTCCTTCCCTGCTCTTCTGTAAAGTTAGATTGAGGGAACAGTGTCCGGTTATGGTTAAAAACATGATCGATTTGGGTTAGAAATCATTTTGCTGGATGAATGATCGTATTGAGAACTTGCTATGTGTAGAAGAATATATAGGTGAAATATATGTATGAAAAAAGAAATCTAAGTCTGATTTGAAGTCCAGAAGGGCATTGGGCCCTTGATAGGGATACGTGGTGTTGAATTACGTTCTGCAGAGTTGTCTCAGATAAATCGATATACAATGGCATAGCACCTTGTACGTTGCATGAATTAATGTAGAAGGAACATCAAGTCAAAAAGGCATAGTCGGTAGTGAAAGGTTAATAAAATTAATAAAATAGGTACTTGTCACTTCCTGTTTTTCTGTATGCTTAACAAAACACTTTTGAAATCTTGAGAAATGTTTGCTAATCTTGTTCTAGAATGTACTGTTCCCAACAGCCGAACTGCAGAATGTACTCCCTCACTCGGTGTCATGCAAACCGCCCACTCGCCCTTACCCATCACTAAACTTCCCTCTCTTCCCTCTCCAAGGAAAGTATATAAGCTCTGCTTAAGCTGTTCTCAGAGGTCTCTGCTCTATTTAATTTAGCTCATGCTGGAGAGCATGCTGGACCACAAATAAACCCTTTGCTGTTGCATGAGACAATCTCTTGATAGTATCTTCCTCTGACACTCGCCTGACCTTTACATATTGAGGTTCCACCGAGTTCCAGCAGTGGCGGAGGAGAGACCCCAACGGGCTCCTCTTGGAGCAAGTAAGGCGCCTCTTTCCGGTTTAAGGTTTCTTGTTAGGGCTTGGCAAAATTGCTGGCGATGAAGAGCCTGGGCTCTCTCCGACGGTGGCTGAGAGACGTGTCACAGAGACAAAGGGCACCTCTCTGGAGGACCCCGCAGAGAACTCGGGAAATCAAGGAACAATAGTCTTCTCGACTCAGTGATATTTTCTTTTAGATTCGTTGTTGCCATACCATTGGGTTTTGCCGGCAACTCATTCCTGGTCTCAGTGTTGGACGTTCATTGCCTGTCTTTATGGTCTTGTCTTATCTGTGTCGTGTGTCCTTGCTTTTACTGTTTGTGGAACTTTCATTATAGAACAGAGCACGTCAATGCCTCTGTCCCTGACCCCTGATCACTGGACCAAAGTCCGCTTAAGGGCTCAGAATCTTTCTTTTTTTAGTAAAACGCTGGACCTGGCAGAATCTCTGTGCCTCAGAATGGCCCATCTTTGGAGTCGTATGGCCCCTAGAAAAATCTTTCTACTTCCTACTAATTTAAAAAGTCAGAGGTATTGTCTTTCAGCCAGCGCCACATAGCCATCCAGATCAACAGCCATATATCTTAACTTGGCAGGACCTCTGCAAATCTCCTCCTCCATGGGTGAAGCCTTTCCTTGCCCCTACCTCTGCTCCTACTCCTTCCCCCATGATCTCTCAAACCCTCTCAACCTCCTCCTCCTCCACCCTCTGTTCTCCCTGAGTCACAGATTTGACTCTACTGGACTCTTCTCCCCCTCCTTATCCCCTGCCCTCGTCCCCTAACACACAACACACTCTAAGTGATTCCGCTGCTGCTGACTAAGCCTCTCTACCATTGGAGGAAGCTAAGCCGGTAATAGGATCTGACAATGGACCGATGTTCATGGCCCAGGTAAGTCAGGGGTTAGCCAGGAACCTGGGGATTAATTGGAAGTTAAATTGTGCTTATAGACCACAGAGTTCAAGACAAGTAGAAAGAATGAATAGAACCATTAAAGAGACCTTAACGAAATTAAGCTTAGAGACCAGCATAGGATTGGACTATGCTCCTGCCTTATGCAATGTTTCATGCAAGAAAAAATCCCTTTGTTTCTTTGAGTAACCTTACCACGTGTGAAATTCTTTATGGTGGCCCTCCTCCAGTAGGGGACCTAAGCCCAACTGTAAGACCTAAAGATCCTTTCCACACCCCCTTGCTTGACAGACTTAAAGATCTTGAAAGAACTCAGTAATACCTGTGAAAACAGCTGGCCACTGCCTACCCAACTGGGAACCAGGGGATTCCACATCCATATCAAGTAAGAGATTTCATCTATGTAAGATGATATCAGGTGTCATCCCTGGTACCCCGCTGAAAAGGACCATACCAGGTGCTATTATAACACCTACAGTGGTAAACGTAAACAGAATCACTTCCAGGATCCATGCCTCTCATCTCAAGCCTGCTCCCTGTACAGAATCTTTCTGGAAACTGAAAAAGACTGGTAACAGTTTCAAATTGTGTATTCGCAATGTGAATAAGGTTATATACTCTCCCCTTGGCTACAAGTAGTCCTAACCCTCATCAGCCCATTAAGCAGTGATGGCTGATCACAAATCCTACTGGAAAAGAAGTATGGTCTATCTCGCATACAGCCCCCTTAGGGACCTGGTGGCCATCTCTCCACCCAGACATTTGTTAGCTGGCTATAGGTATTTCCTATTGTGATATCCCTGATGAAGAGGATCCCACTAAAATACCATTAAATCCCTTCTGTACCATAGATAATGGAAACAAACATTATGGATGTAGGGACACGCAAGCCAGATGGAGGTTGGCTAGTCTAGATTACTAAGTTTGCCTGGCAGACTATCAAAGCCACAAAGAGTAATGGCTGTGTGGGGGAAAAGCCGACTTTTTCTGTATGTCATGGGAATGTGTGCATACAGGGGCTGCCTGATGGAACCCCAATTCTTCATCAAATTCAGTACACAGCATTGGCCACATTACCAATTAGACAACCAAAAACTATGGCACCCAGAGGGGTCTCTAGATCCTCAAATTTTGCATGACCTTTTTGACTTCTGCAAGTGCTCAAAAGAGTGAAAGGAAATTCCCCTATGTGGAAGCCTAGTCCCTCCTTCACTCACATCCTGAACTATGCTTCTCCAATAGATCATTATCCTCAGCCTTCTGCTCCAGACCCTCTGATGTCACTCCCATCTCAGCAACTTGATTTCTCCCCTCCAATAACTAGATCAGAAACCCAAAGCTCCACCAGTTCTCTGACCATAGCCCCCTTGCTGAGGTAGCAGGTACATAGGTACCGCTCCACCGACTCATTCCTCTCATCTCCTGTCAGTGCCCTCACCGGGTCCCACCAGGTCCTCTTACCAGCTAACCCAATGCTCAAACGAGCTGAGGAGAGCCCTGAGACCCTTATCCAAGATGTAATATAATTGGCCTTTAAAGTTGCTTTGTCATCACTGAAAACAGGTTACTAAAATTTAAAGTCCCTCACAGGATTTTGGGATCCTCACTCCCGTCTTTCACTCTGCTCTACCTGATCTACTGCTCAAGTTTGCTGCTAGGAAATTCCAAATACCCTTTCGCATTATTCTTTTACATCTCTCTTTTCCCTCATTCTCAGATCCTCGGAGGTGCTCTCAGCCCCAACTTCCCCGTCTTTCCCCCTCTGTACCAGGTCCACAGAAAAGTCTTAAATGACCTTCTTCAGAAGTCTTCACCATGGCTGAGTTTTGAACTTTCAGCCAAAGAGTCCCAATAAAGACTTTAATTTAGATAAACATTCTCTTTTGTATTGCCCTGTTGTACTTGGCCACTGGCTAAAAATCTCAGTACTTCTAAGCTAGACAACCTCTAACTAGTTTTTCACAAAATATGTGAACAAGTCCTCTGGCCTTCAGCTGGGGCTTCACAGAGATGGCTACATTTCTAAGATAAAGAAATTACCAACCGGGCTCCATGGTAACAGCTGGCAGGGGGAAAATAAGAAATGGAAGAAAAAGCTCTCCTCCTCCCAGGTGTCCTTGAAAAGTTAACTTGCCCAGAACAGAAGGAAAAACAGAAACAAATACTGCTTTTTTAAACTTCTGAAGACTGTGAACTTCTGAGCCCCATGCCTTATATGTTGGGTACAAATTTCTGAAACTACCTAAACTTGAGTTTCAGGGGATTAATTGATTACAATAGAAGCAATGCCCTCTGAATCCGGTTGCAACCAAATAGGACTGTTTCCCTCTCTTGAGTGCTATCTTAGGTGCCTTGCTTTGTCAGTGCCTACAACAGCATAATTCTATATACTTAAACATCGTTTATGTTTTCATGAAATGATCAAGATATGTGATAATTTGTGTAATGGTGCAGATGTTTCCCAGAGTGCTCTATCATGACGCAGGTTCATTTGAGGATCAAATAGGGGGGGCATACAACCGGTTCCACTGGGAACATATATCCCTCACTTTAGCCATCCTATTAGGAATAGGAGTTGCTGCACGGGTGGGCAGAGGAACCAGTGGCATTGTCCATGGGACACAAAAGATGACCCAATTAGAAGCAGCAATAGAGCAAAAGTAAGATATTAGAAACCTCCTTCAGGGCTTTGCATGAAACTTTAACCTCTCTCTCTGAAGTTGTTTTACAGAACAGTTGAGGGTTGGACCTCCTCTTCATTAGAGAAGGGGGCCTTTGTGCTGCATTGAGGGAAGAATGTTGTTTTTATGCTGACTATACTGGAGTTGTAATAAAATCTATGAGTAAATTTAAAAGACACCTTGAAGAGCATAAACAAGTGAGAGAGGCCCAAAAAGGGTGGCTTGAGTCTTGGTTCACACAGTCCCCCTGGTTAACTACGTTTTTATCAACCCTGGCCGGTCCAATAATAATCCTCATATTATTGCTAACTATAAAACCCTGTTTGCTCAAAAGTGTAATGTCTTTTCTCCAGGCTCAAATTGGACGAGTTAAACTTATGGTAATACCCCACTAGCTGACATTGAATGTGACACCCTCCAATGATCATTTTTATGATTAAAATTAGCCAGAAGACGAAGTGGGGAATGAAATATTAATAAAATAGGTACTTGTCACATCTTGTTTTTCTGTATGCTTAACAGAACACTGTTGAAATCTTGAGAAATGTTTGCAAATCTTGTTCCCAGAATGTTCTATCCCCAGCTGCCAAATTGCAGAATGTACTCCCTCTCCCAGTTGAATGCAAACCGCCCACTCGCCCTGACCCATCAATACAATTCCCTCCCTTCCCTCTCCAGGGAAAGTATATAAGCTCTACTTCAGCTATTCTCAGGGCTATCTGCTCTATTCAGGTGAGCTCTGAACCCCAGCCTGCTGGACACCCAATAAACCGTTTGATGTTGCATGAGATAGTCTGTTGGTAGTCTCCTCCTCTGAAGCTCGCACCACATTTACTTGGATGATTAAATGTAGAAGAGAACATCCAGTCAAAAAGGGATAGTCTGTAGCATTACGAAGATAGTCAATAAGTTTAGGAAGAAGGGTGAGTATAAGATTTGGAACAAAAGTTTCTTAGCAATAGGATTTCGATTAGAGAGTGAATGTAAATGTCAGCACAGGTGAAGAGTCAGTCACAATGATGAAATGGGGAAAATATGTAGGAAAGCATATATCAATATAGACATTACAAAATCAGGCAGAGTATAAAGTGAGTGATAGGATTAGACATTTTGAACAGGGTTGAGTTTAAATATATAATCTTAGGAAGAAACAAATATGTAGTCACAAATAGGATTGACATTTGAGAGCACTGGGCAAATTTCAGGTGGATGAATATTTCTGAGAATAATCTTGTGAATAGTTGATTATAAATCCACATACATGAACATGAATGAATTTAGGGAGTGAATATAAGACACATATATTTCATATTTTGAAAAATCTGGAGAGTGTATATATATATACATATATATATATATATACATATATATATATATATATATATATATATATACACATATATATACATATACATAAAACACTCACACAGACAAAAAAGTAGAAATATATATGTCAATCAAAATTCATTATAAAATATATACCATCCACAGATCTAAAAATATTCATTTTACTGAACATGGATTTATGTATAATGCTGTTCAACTAGCAAGCTCACCCATAGGTTGAATATTCAGTTCCAACAGGGTTTAGTAGGAGTGATCTCTTCTAACAATTTGTATCTGCCAAGTCAGCCACCTCACAAGAATGTACGTGTGGTACCAGATAGGAATCTATATGTGCATATAAGAATACAGAGAAAGGGAGACAGGAATTCACATATTTGTTAACCTTAAAAATACTAGGACAACTATTTCAACAAACAATTGACTAGATTTATAACTCCACCTCTGTATCATGCAAAAGGCAAGTCCATCTATACACCATGCCTACTCTGAACTGCTTGTATTTCTATTCTTTATGGGTTATTTTTCTCCATCATATTAGGATTAGTAGTCAGAGTCTGGTAGGGTATGGGTTAGAGTCAGGTATTCAGTATTTTGAATTGAAAATAGGACACTGAATCCAATGTGTATGCAAATATATGCTACGGAAAAATCTTCCCACTCTCCTCCAGAACAATGCCTTGACATTACCTTCGCCCCAAGTAAGACACAATTAGAGGAGAAGAGTTAGAAAATCTGTGAATACATATCTAGAATGGAAAATGCTCCAGATTTCACATCTTTGGAGGTGGTAGAGGAGTTTCCAAAAGTAAGAGACAGGGTAAACACTCCACAAACATGGAGCTCTGCTGGCCAAAAGACTTTTTGAGAATCTGCCTCTGAGGTTGGGCACTTGAAATATATGTTGTTGTCAGGAGCTTTAGCTTTATTTGTAGTGAAACCATCAAAGCTGGATCTGCATCTATGTGACCTGGAGGAAATGGTTACTTATTTTCAAATAAAAATGAGGCAGCAGTGATGAATTCTCTTTTTGTAGGTAAACTTTGGCCACTGAGGGCTAAGGGTCTTCCCGTGTGGACTGTGAAACCAATGGTCATCCTCCAATTTTCGTGGTGTTTCTTGCTGCTGCACTGGGAGTTTGGTATTTGCTTCATGAAATACAACGAGTTCAAATGGGACACAGTGCTGAAGGGAGTTCTGTCAGGTGTGGTTGGCAGGGTCTCCAGGAGAATGCACCAACCAGGGTTCTATCTCAAGTAGCTTGCCCCCTTGACAATTACAACATGATACTGAACATTGCTCTGAAACCTCTCCATATAAAAATATGCCTTTAGATATATGGGTGTGATGGTTGCACCATGTCAGTCACAGCCATTTGGAAGCCAATGGAAGATCCACATGGCCCCACCACAGATGTTTTATCACACATTTGCATAACACAGCTCTAGGCCCACTACTTACCAGGCCCCAACTTACTGGCATCTCTGTTCTACACCATTTTCATGAAACCCAGTCAATCAAGGCCCTGTCTGTTATACTCATGATCATCAACAGGACATCAAAGGTCCTCCAGTGCCAGCTGGTCATCGGAATTTCTAAAATTTCATGGTAATTATCTAGCATTTTTTCACAGATGCATTTGGAGGCAATGTTGGTTTCAATTCATTCAGGAACCATTAAATGGTGAGGAAGCTAATTTCAGGGAAATCTCTGGAGCACTCTCACAGGCAAGTCTACCCAAAGAGTGGCCAAAAAGTCACATGAAGCCAGGCCCATTGAGGTCTACAAAGCGAGGTCCAAGTGTGTTTTGAATCTCAATTATGCCTGCCAAGTCTTTCAGAATAAAATCATGTAATATCCTGGCTGTGATTCCCAGTGTTCTGTGGAAAGCCACTCTGGGCCTTGAACCCAGGTTCCCAATGGCAACTCTCATTCCTGGCCTCCTAAAATCCCCACACAATTCATGTCAATACTTCTCTGAGGTCAGTTCCAGAACTCAGTCTCTAAGGGGAATCACAGCAGAATTCATGCCCAGGTGGACCCAGTCATCTCTTCCAACTGCCACACAAATGACCACAATTATAACCAAAACACTCCTACATGGCCCTCATCTTCTACCATAAAGATACTCATCATAACATCTGGATGGAGGTTTTCATGAGAGGCACATCCCAAGACAGTGTCCAAAATAAGCTCCCTTGCCCCTCATTTGCCGAATGACAGGGTGGCTTGGACACCCTTCCTGTGAACCAGGAGTGATCAAATAGGCCTGCCCTTAATACTGCTTCGCTTCTCCAATTTGAGCCTCTCTGACTGTGGGGTCTAGATTCTTTTTGTGAATTGGAGTCATGAGAAAAGCCAAGCACCTCTGCAAAGATTTGAAGAACTCATTTCACCCAAAGGATCCCTATTCTGACATGATGGATTTCAGAAACCTAACAAAGGAAGGCAATATACTTCATGCACATTGATTGAACGTATTTCCATTTTGGTTTAGATGCACATATGGGATCTTTCTTTACATCCATCAGGTGCTGAGAATCTAAGTCACAGCCTAAAACAGGGCAAAGGGCCTGAATCAGACACATCGTTTTCCAATGAAATTAAGCAAAGAGCCAGAGGTGATGCACATTCATTTCCATTTGAAAACTGTTTTCTTCAGGCTTAACAAAGGGGTTGCATGAGACATAGACCTTTCTGATATTCAGGGCAACAGAACAATAGGTAAGCAAAAGGCCCAAAGCAGGGTATCTCCACTGAGACTTTCCTGGTCACACTGATATCTGAGTTTTCTGAGATGCGAGCCATTCCATTCAGGTATCCAGTACATGGCCATGTCAAAGACCTTGGATTTGGTACGTATCTTGGACACATAACCATGAGCCTATTCTAGAGAGTGGCCAGAATTCAGGAAGAAAACAGGGACTTAGGAAGGTATTAGGTGTTGCCCGTGCATAAGGCAAGCCACACTCCATTCATAAATTGGGCAGGATGAATGCTGGGAAGCTTTATACTAGACATGACACATCCATTGCTGCATTCTCTTTTCTCATGTCTACTACCACAGGCACAGTGGGATACACAGACATGGAAACACTCACCTCGTCAAACGACTTACCAGAAACAGTTCACTCCAAAACAAACAAACCGCCATTCCTACCTATTTTCAGAACATGAGACAAATCACAACCCCACACCCACTCCCAAAAAGGCACCTCCTTCCCCAAGTAGCTGTGTGACTAACCAGAGTGTCCTCTGACTGGTGGCCATACTCTGTTCTTCTGAAATGGCCTGTCCTCTCTCAGATCTGTTTTCCTTGGCCAACTCTGTAAAGTTGTAAGGAAAAAATGGAGAGCTACTACCTGCTTTCTCAGGAAAGTTCCCTCTTCAGAGCTCTCCAGGCATTTGGTAATCCTCACTTCAGTAGGAACCAAGAATGACTGACTTTATCCTTGCTAAATCCAAACAAGTGAGCCCACTGGGACTGGGACTGAAACTGCCTCTGGGTGCCTGGCTCCTTGGATACAAAGTTCAGAGAGTTCCATCACCAAGGAAATGAGGTATGTCACATTCTTTGGAACTGAATGAGGTCACTGCCTTGGCAAAGGTATATCTTATGATGTGCAAAAACTGAAGAAATAATAATGTACCAGTGTCGAATACAAATGAATGACAAATTACATATCATGTCCCATAGGATTCTACTTGCATTGATGTTAGACTGCGTCAGTTAATGTAGAATAATTAGGATTTGTATGCACCATTCACTGAAGTTAGTTTTCAGTACTAGGAAACAAATATGTATTTCAGGTGGATGAATATTTCTGATTATAATCTTGTGAAAAGTGGATTATAAATCCACATACATGAACATGAATGAATTTAGAGAGTGTATATTAGACACATATATTTCATATTTTGAAAAATTTGGAGAGTATATCTATATCTATATCTACATCTATACACACACACACACACACACACACACACACACAACACTCACAGACATTAAAAAGTACCAATATAAATGCCAATCGAAATTCATCAGTAAATATATATCATCCACAAATGCAAAAATATTTATTTTACTGAACATAAGTTAATGTATAATGTTGTTCTACTAGGACGCTCTCCTATAGGTTGAATTTTCATTTCCAACAGCATTTAGGAGGAGTGAACTCTTCTCACAATTTGTATCTGCCAAGACAGCCACCTCACAAAAATGTACGTGTGATACCTGGTAGGATTCTATATATGCATATAAATATACATGTGTGAATAGGCTACAGAAAAGGGAAACAAGAATTCACATATTTGTTAAGTTTAAAAACACATGGAGAATATTTCAATTAATATTTGACTAGATTTATAACTCCTACCTCATATAATGCATATGTCAAGTCCAACTATACAACATGTCTCCTCTGAAGTGCTTGTATTTCCATTGTGTTGGGTTAATTTTCTCCATTATATTAGGATGAATAGTCTGAGACTACTAGGTATGGGTTAGTGTCAGGGATACAGTATTTCGAATGGAAAATTGGAAAATGAATCCAATGTGTATGTAAATATATGCTGCACAAATATCCTCCCGCTCTCATCCAGAACAATGCCTTGACATTACCTTCACCCCAAGTAAGACACAATTGGAGGAGAAGAGTTACAAAATCAGTGAATACATATCTGGAATGGAAAATGCTCAGGAGTTCACAACCTTGGAGGTGGTAGAGGACTTTCCAAAACTAAGGGACAGGGTAAACACTCCACAAACATGGAGCTCTGCTGGCCTAAAAACTTTTTGAGAAACTGCCTCTGAGCTTCCACACTTGAAATATATGTTGTTTTCAGGAGATTTGGATTCCTCTGTAGTGAGACCATCAAAGCTGGGTCTGCATCTATGTGACCTGGAGGACATGGTTTCTTATTTTCCAATGAACAAGATGAAGCAGTGCTGAATCCTCTCTTTGTAGGTAAACTGAGGCCACTGGGGACTAAGTGTCTCCCCGTGTGGACTGTGATGCCATTTGGTCCTCCTCCAATTTGTGGTGTTTTTGCTGCTGCACTGTGAGTTTGGTATTTGTTTCATGAAATACTAGGAGCTAAACTGGGACACAGTGCTGGAGGAGGTTCTGTCACGTGTGGTGGGTCAGGGTCTGCAAGAGAATGCACCAACTAGGCTCCTATCTCTCACAGCTTGCCCCATTGCCCCCTTGTCCATATCAACCTGATTCTTAATTTTCCTCTGAAAACTCTCCATGTAAAAAGATGCCTTTACATATAAGGGTCTGCTAGCTTCACCTTGTAAGTTACAAGCCATTTGGAATTCAATGGTAGATCCACATGGCCCTACCACGGATGTTTTATCAAACACCTCCCCACCACTGCTCTAGACCCACTACTCAGCAGGCTCCAACTTACTGGCATCTCTGTTCTACACCATTTTCATGAAACTCAGTAAATCAAGGCACTGTCTGGTATACTCATGATGAGCAACAGGACATCCAATATTTCTCCAGTGCCACCTGGTCATAGGAATTTCAAAAATTTCATGGTATTTATCTAGCCATTTTTCAAGCATGAAGTTGGAGGCACTGTGGGTTTCAGTTCATTCAGCAAACATTAAATGGTGAGGAAGCTCATTTCAATGAAATCTCTGGAGCACACTCACAGGCACGGCTTCCCAAAGAGTGGACAAAAGGTCACATTAGGCCAGGCCCATTGAGGTCTACAATGTGAGGTCCATGTGTGTTTTGACTCTCAACTATGGCTGCCATTTCTTTAAGAATAAAATCATGTGATATCCTTGCTGAGATTCCCAGGCCTCTGTGGAAATCCACCCGGGGCCTAGGTCTCAGTTTCGAAGAGTGACTTTCATGCGTGGCCTCTTAAAATCCCAACAAAATTCATGGCAATGCTTCTCTGAGTTCAGTTCTAAAACCCAGTCTCTAAGGGGAATCACACCAGAGTTCAAGCCCACGTGGACCCAGTCATTTTTTCCAATGCAACACAAATGACCAAAATTAAAACCAAAACACTCCCACATGGCCTTCATCTTATTCCATATAGTCAATCATCTTAACCTCTGGCTGGAGGTTTCCATGAGGGGCGCAGCCCAAGACACTGTCCAAAATCAGCTCGTTTGCCCCTCATTTGCCTAAAGTCAGGGTAGCCTGGACACCGTTTCTGTGAACCAGGAGTGAACAAATAAGCCTGCCGTTAATACTTCTTTGTTTCTCCAATTTGAGGCCTACTGATTTTAGGTATCGATTCTTTAGGTGATTTAGAGTCATGCAAAACACAAGCACCTCTGCAGGGCTTTGAAGAACTCATTTGACCCAAAGAATCCCTATTGTCATTTGATGGAGTGCAGGAACCTAACAGAGGAAGGCAAGAGACTTCATCCACAATGAATGATATTTTTTGCCATTTTGGTTTTGGAAGCTCACATGGGATCATTCTTAAGATCCATCAGGTGCTGAGAATCTAAGTCACAGCCACACACAGGTCCAAGAGGCTGATAAAGAGCCACAGGTGAGGCGCATTCATTTCCATTTGTAAACTGTTTTCTTCAGGCTTCACAAAATGTGGCCTGAGGCAAAGACCTTTCTGACATTCAGTGCAACACAACAATAAGTAAGCAAAAGGCCCAAAGCAGGGTTTCTGCACTGAGACTTTCCTGGTCACACTGATATCTGAGTTTTCTGAGATGCTCGCCATTCTCTTCAGCTATCCAGTACATGGCCATGTCACAGAGCTTGGAGGTGTTAAATATTTTGGACACAAATTCATGAGCCTATTCTGGAGAGTGGCCAGAATTCAGGAAGAAAACAACAACTTAGAAAGATAGCAGGTGTTGCACATTGATAAGACAAGCTGCAGTCCATTCATATATTGGGCAGGATGAATTATGGGAAGATTTGTACTAGACAGGACACATCCATTAATGCATTCTCTTTTCTAATGTCTACAACAACGGACACAGTGGGATACACAGAAAGAGAAACACTCGCCATGTCAAATGACTTACTAGAAACTGTCCACTCCAAACCAAACAAACCGCCTTTCCAGTCTATTCTCAGAACATGAGACAAAACAACAAACCCACACCCACTCCCACAAAGGCACCTCCTTCCCCCAAGTAGGTCTGTGACTATCAGGAGTGTCCTCTGACTTGTGGGCCATACTATGTTCCCACGAAATGGCCTGTCTTCTCTCAGATCTTGTTTCCTTGACCAACTCTGTGAAGATGTCAGGAAAAAGTGGTTAGCCACTACCAGTTTTCTCAGGAAACGTCTTTCTTCAGAGCTCTCCTGGCATTTGGCCATCCTCACATCATTAGGTACCAAGAAAACTGACTCTGTCCTTGGTAAATCCAAACAAGTGAGCCCACTGGGACTGGGTCTGGGACTGCCTCTGGGTGCCTCGCTTCTTGGATACCAAGTTCAGAGAGTTCCATCACCAAGGAAATGAGGTATGTCACATTCTTTGGAACTGAATGAGGTCACTGCCTTGGCAACCACTGTGTCCTAACAGTTGCTTCCAAGGGTAACATAAGATGGAGGTTGCCCCTACTTCCTGTGACACTTTCATAAGGTAGAATGTATATCACCATTGGCACCTGGGAACAGCTCTCCACTCAGCCCTGGTTTGGTCCATCTTCTGTACAATAAGAAGAGAGAGAGGCAGATTCAGACACATCCCTTCATCCTGACCAGGTTGTTTGCCATGGAAGATGACTTTTGCTCTCTCAGGTGCTTCATACCTGCCTACAACTTCTCCAGGTACCATTTGTGCATGGACATTTGAGGTTCTCATCAGGTTGAAGGTCCCCAACGTTCCTGTACTGTAAGAACCACTCTGTCTCTGCTCTTCTGTAAAATGATTGAGGGAACAGTGTATACTTGGGGTTAAAAACAGGTTTGATTTGGATTACGAGTGATTCTGTGTGATGAATAATGGTATTGGGAACCTGCAATATTTACAAGAATATAGAGGTGAAATATAAGTAGGAAAACAGAAATCTAGGTATGATTTGAAGCCCAGAAGGGTTTTGCCCTTGATTGGGATACTTAGCTTTGAATGATGTTCTGCAAAGATGCCTCAGATAATTCCATATACAATGGCATAGGACCTTGTACATTGGATGATTGAATTTAGAAGAGAACATCCAGTAAAAAGGGATATTCAGTAGGATTAGGAAGATAGTCGGTAGGTTTAGGAAGAAGAGTGAGTGTAGGATTTGGACCAAAAGTTCTTTAGCAATAGACTTTCGGTTGTTGAGTGAATGTAAATGTCAGCACATATGAAGAGTCAGTCACTATGTTGAACTGGGGAAAATATGTAGAAAAGCAGATATCAATAGAAACATTACGAAATCAGGCAAAGTATAAAGTGAGTGATAGAATTAGACATTTTCAACAGGGTTGAGTTTGAATATATAAATTAGGAAAAAAACAAATATGTAGTCACCAATAGGATTGACAATTGACAGCATTAGGCAACCTGGACATGGATGTTTTTAGAAATCCATGTTCACTTTCCATTTAGGCTTTGGTACAATCATAAGTGTGACCTTTCCATTTTTGTCCAGAATATTACTGTGATAATGAGGTGACATGAGTATTTCTTTCACCATTTCTGGGAGCAATATATTGAAGATGTAAAATGAGAATCGGGGGTACAAAGAGGTGTAACCTGTTTCTAGGAACATAGAGAAAAAGCATGAATAGACCATACTGTGAATAAATAATATAACTTTTTTGAACTTTAAATAATGAATTGAACTGATATCTGAAAAATTAAAGGAAATCGTATATTGATATACAATCATTCATTCCAACCAGGTATATATGTAATGGAAATATTTGTGTTTAGGTTTATCATAAAGAGTGAGTGAGTTTTGCTTCAAAATGATTATGGAAATTCAAAATAATGTGTTTGGAAAGAAGTCTCATGAAAAGACCAGTCAAGAATACCCTGACAATACATGTGCTCTGAAGCAAGAAGTGGTTAAAGTTGAAACAAATGCTTATTAATTTGTGAACTTGTGGATGAAATGTATATCCTGTGAAGTGCAAAAACTGAAGAAACAATAATGTACCAGTGTCGAATACAAATGAATGACAAATTACATATCATGTCCCATAGGAGTCTACTTGCATTGATGTTAGACTGGGTCAGTTACTGTAGAATAATTAGGATTTGTATGCACCATTCACTGAAGTTAGTTTTCAGTACTAGGAAACAAATATGTATTTCAGGTGGATGAATATTTCTGATTATAATCTTGTGAAAAGTGGATTATAAATCCACATACATGAACATGAATGAATTTAGAGAGTGTATATTAGACACATATATTTCATATTTTGAAAAATTTGCAGAGTATATCTATATCTATATCTGTATATACACACACACACACACAACACTCACAGACATTAAAAAGTACCAATATAAATGCCAATCGAAATTCATCAGTAAATATGTATCATCCACAAATGCAAAAATATTTATTTTACTGAACATGAGCTAATGAATAATGTTGTACTACTAGGACGCTCTCCTATAGGTTGAATTTTCATTTCCAACAGCATTTAGGAGGAGTGAACTCTTCTCACAATTTGTATCTGCCAAGACAGCCACCTCACAAAAATGTACGTGTGATACCTGGTAGGATTCTATATATGCGTATAAATATACATGTGTGAATAGACTACAGAAAAAGGAAACAAAAATTCACATATTTGTTAAGTTTAAAACACATGGAGAATATTTCAAATAAATTTGACTAGATTTATAACTCCTACCTTATATAATGCAAATGTCAAGTCCAACTATACAACATGTCTCCACTGAAGTACTTGTATTTCTAATGTGTTGGGTTAATTTTCTCCATTATATTAGGATGAATAGTCTGAGTCTACTAGGTATGGGTTAGTGTCAGGGATTCAGTATTTCGAATGGAAAATTGGAAAATGAATCCAATGTGTATGTAAATATATGCTGCACAAATATCCTCCCGCTCTCTTCCAGAACAATGCCTTGACATTACCTTCACCCCAAGTAAGACACAATTAGAGGAGAAGAGTTACAAAATCAGTGAATACATATCTGGAATGGAAAATGCTCAGGAGTTCACAACCTTGGAGGTGGTAGAGGAGTTTCCAAAACTAAGGGACAGGGTAAACCCTCCACAAACATGGAGCTCTGCTGGCCTAAAAACTTTTTGAGAAACTGCCTCTGAGCTTCCACACTTGAAATATATGTTGTTTTCAGGAGATTTGGCTTCCTCTGTAGTGAGAACATCAAAGCTGGGTCTGCATCTATGTGACCTGGAGGACATGGTTTCTTATTTTCCAATGAACAAGATGAAGCAGTGCTGAATCCTCTCTTTGTAGGTAAACTGAGGCCACTGGGGACTAAGTGTCTCCCCGTGTGGACTGTGAAGCCATTTGGTCCTCTTCCACTTTTTGTGGTGTTTTTGCTGCTGCACTGTGAGTTTGGTATTTGTTTCACGAAATACTAGGAGCTAAACTGGGACACAGTGCTGGAGGGAGTTCTGTCACGTGTGGTGGGTCAGGGTCTGCAAGAGAATGCACCAACTAGGCTCCTATCTCTCACAGCTTGCCCCATTGCCCCCTTGTCCATATCAACCTGATTCATAATTTTCCTCTGAAAACTCTCCATATAACAAGATGCCTTTACATATAAGGGTCTGTTGTCTGCACCATGTCTGTTACAAGCCATTTGGAATGCAATGGTAGATCCACATGGCCCTACCATGGATGTTTTATCAAACACCTCCCCACCACTGCTCTAGACCCACTACTCAGCAGGCTCCAAATTTCTGGCATCTCTGTTCTACACCATTTTCATGAAACTCAGTAAATCAAGGCACTGTCTGGTATACTCATGATCAGCAACAGGACATCCAATGTTTCTCCAGTGCCACCTGGTCATAGGAATTTCAAAAATTTCATGGTATTTATCTAGCCATTTTTCAAGCATGAAGTTGGAGGCACTGTGGGTTTCAGTTCATTCAGCAAACATTAAATGGTGAGGAAGCTCATTTCAATGAAATCTCTGGAGAACTCTCACAGGCACGGCTTCCCAAAGAGTGGACAAAAGGTCACATTAGGCCAGGCCCATTGAGGCCTACAATGTGAGGTCCATGTGTGTTTTGACTCTCAACTATGGCTGCCATTTCTTTAAGAATAAAATCATGTGATATCCTTGCTGAGATTCCCAGGCCTCTGTGGAAATCCACCGGGGGCCTAGGTCTCAGTTTCCAAGAGCGACTTTCATGCGTGGCCTCTTAAAATCCCAACAAAATTCATGGCAATGCTTCTCTGAGTTCAGTTCCAAAACCCAGTCTCTAAGGGGAATCACACCAGAGTTCAAGCTCACGTGGACCCAGTCATTTTTTCCAATGCAACACAAATGACCAAAATTAAAACCAAAACACTCCCACATGGCCTTCATCTTATTCCATATAGTCAATCATCTTAACCTCTGGCTGGAGGTTTCCATGAGGGGCGCAGCCCAAGACAGTGTCCAAAATCAGCTCGTTTGCCCCTCATTTCTCTAAAGTCAGGGTAGCCTGGACACCGTTTCTCTGAAACAGGAGCGAACAAATAAGCCTGCCGTTAATACTTCTTTGTTTCTCCAAATGGGGCCTACTGATATTAGGTATCGATTCTTTAGGTGATTTAGAGTCATGCGAAAACACAAGCACCTCTGCAGGGCTTTGAAGAACTCATTTGACCCAAAGAATCTTTATTGTCATTTGATGGAGTGCAGGAACCTAACAGAGGAAGGCAAGAGACTTCATCCACAATGAATGATATTTTTTGCCATTTTGCTTTTGGAAGCTCACGTGGGATCATTCTTAAGATCCATCAGGTGCTGAGAATCTAAGTCACAGCCACACACAGGTCCAAGAGGCTGATAAAGAGCCACAGGTGAGGCCCATTCATTTCCATTTGAAAACTGTTTTCTTCAGGCTTCACAAAGGGGTGGCCTGAGGCAAAGACCTTCCTGACATTCAGTGCAACACAACAATAAGTAAGCAAAAGGCCCAAAGCAGGGTTTCTGCACTGAGACTTTCCTGGTCACACTGATATCTGAGTTTTTTGAGATGCTCGCCATTCTCTTCAGCTATCCAGTACATGGCCATGTCACAGAGCTTGGAGGTGGTACATATTTTGTACACAAATCCATGAGCCTATTCTGGACAGTGGCCAGAATTCAGGAAGAAAACAACAACTTAGAAAGATAGCAGGTGTTGCACATTGATAAGACAAGCTGCAGTCCATTCATATATTGGGCAGGATGAATTATGGGAAGATTTATACTAGACAGGACACATCCATTAATGCATTCTCTTTTCTAATGTCTACAACAACGGACACAGTGGGATACACAGAAAGAGAAACACTCGCCATGTCAAATGACTTACTAGAAACTGTCCACTCCAAACCAAACAAACCGCCTTTTCTATCTATTCTCAGAACATGAGACAAAACAACAAACCCACACCCACTCCCACAAAGGCACCTCCTTCCCCCAAGTACGTCTGTGACTATCCGGAGTGTCCTCTGACTGGTGGGCCATACTATGTTCCCCCGAAATGGCCTGTCTTCTCTCAGATCTTGATTCCTTGACCAACTCTGTGAAGATGTCAGGAAAAAGTGGTTAGCCACTACCTGTTTTCTCAGGAAAGGTCCATCTTCAGAGCTCTCCTGGCATTTGGCCATCCTCACATCATTAGGTACCAAGAAAACTGACTCTGTCCTTGGTAAATCCAAACAAGTGAGCCCACTGTGACTGGGACTGGGACTGCCTCTGGGTGTCTGGCTTCTTGGATACCAAGTTCAGAGAGTTCCATCACCAAGGAATTGAGGTATTTCACTTTCTTTGGAACTGAATGAGGTCACTGCCTTGGAAACCACTTTGTCCTAACAGTTGCTTCCAAGGGTAACATAAGATGGAGGTTGCCAGAACTTTCTGTGACACTTTCATAAGGTAGAATGTATATCACCATTGGCACCCGGGAACAGCTCTCCACTCAGCCCTGGTTTGGTCCATCTTCTGTACAATAAGAAGAGAGAGAGGCAGATTCAGACACATCCCTTCATCCTGACCAGGTTGTTTGCCATGGAAGATGACTTTTGCTCTCTCAGGTGCTTCATACCTGCCTACAACTTCTCCAGGTACCATTTGTGCATGGACATTTGAGGTTCTCATCAGGTTGAAGGTCCCCAACTTTCCTGTATTGTAAGAACCACTCTGTCTCTGCTCTTATGTAAAATGATTGAGGGAACAGTGTATACTTGGGGTTAAAAACAGGTTTGATTTGGATTACGAGTGATTCTGTGTGATGAATAATGCTATTGGGAACCTGCAATATTTACAAGAATATAGAGGTGAAATATAAGTAGGAAAACAGAAATCTAGGTATGATTTGAAGCCCAGAAGTGTTTTGCACATGATTGGGATACTTAGCTTTGAATGATGTTCTGCAAAGATGCCTCAGATAATTCCATATACAATGGCATAGGACCTTGTACATTGGATCATTGAATTTAGAAGAGAACATCCAATCAAAAAGGGATATTCAGTAGGATTAGGAAGATAGTCGGTAGGTTTAGGAAGAAGAGTGAGTATAGGATTTGGACCAAAAGTTCTTTAGCAATAGACTTTCGGTTGTTGAGTGAATGTAAATGTCAGCACATATGAAGAGTCAGTCTCTATGTTGAACTGGGGAAAATATGTAGAAAAGCAGATATCAATAGAAACATTACAAAATCAGGCAAAGTATAAAGTGAGTGATAGAATTAGACATTTTCAACAGGGTTGAGTTTGAATATATAAATTAGGAAAAAAACAAATATGTAGTCACCAATAGGATTGACAATTGACAGCATTAGGCAACCTGGACATGGATGTTTTTAGAAATCCATGTTCACTTTCCATTTAGGCTTTGGTACAATCATAAGTGTGACCTTTCCATTTTTTGTCCAGAATATTACTGTGATAATGAGGTGACATGAGTATTTCTTTCACCATTTCTGGGAGCAATATATTGAAGATGTAAAATGAGAATCGGGGGTACAAAGAGGTGTACCCTGTTTCTAGGAACATAGAGAAAAAGCATGAATAGACCATACTGTGAATAAATAATATAACTTTTTTGAACTTTAAATAATGAATTGAACTGATATCTGAAAAATTAAAGGAAATCGTATATTGATATACAATCATTCATTCCAACCAGGTATATATGTAATGGAAATATTTGTGTTTAGGTTTATCATAAAGAGTGTGTGAGTTTTGCTTCAAAATGATTATGGAAATTCAAAATAATGTGTTTGGAAAGAAGTCTCATGAAAAGACCAGTCAAGAATACCCTGACAATACATGTGTTCGTAAGCAAGAAGTGGTGAAAGATGAAACAAATGCTTATTAATTTGTGAACTTGTGGATGAAATGTATATCCTGTGATGTGCAAAAACTGAAGAAACAATAATGTACCAGTGTCGAATACAAATGAATGACAAATTACATATCATGTCCCATAGGAGTCTACTTGCATTGATGTTAGACTGGGTCAGTTACTGTAGAATAATTAGGATTTGTATGCACCATTCACTGAAGTTAGTTTTCAGTACTAGGAAACAAATATGTATTTCAGGTGGATGAATATTTCTGATTATAATCTTGTGAAAAGTGGATTATAAATCCACATACATGAACATGAATGAATTTAGAGAGTGTATATTAGACACATATATTTCATATTTTGAAAAATTTGCAGAGTATATCTATATCTATATCTGTATATACACACACACACACACACAACACACACAGACATTAAAAAGTACCAATATAAATGCCAATCGAAATTCATCAGTAAATATGTATCATCCACAAATGCAAAAATATTTATTTTACTGAACATGAGTTAATGTATAATGTTGTTCTACTAGGACGCTCTCCTATAGGTTGAATTTTCATTTCCAACAGCATTTAGGAGGAGTGAACTCTTCTCACAATTTGTATCTGCCAAGACAGCCACCTCACAAAAATGTACGTGTGATACCTGGTAGGAATCTATATATGCATATAAATATACATGTGTGAATAGGCTACAGAAAAGGGAAATAAGAATTCACATATCTGTTAAGCTTAAAAACACATGGAGAATATTTCAAATAAATTTGACTAGATTTATAACTCCTACCTTATATAATGCAAATGTCATGTCCAACTATACAACATGTCTCCTCTGAAGTACTTGTATTTCTAATGTGTTGGGCTAATTTTCTCCATTATATTAGGATGAATAGTCTGAGTCTACTAGGTATGGGTTAGTGTCAGGGATTCAGTACTTTGAATGGAAATTTGGAAAATGAATCCAATGGGTATGTAAAAATATGCTGCACAAATATCCTCCCGCTCTCATCCAGAACAATGCCTTGACATTACCTTCACCCCAAGTAAGACACAATTAGAGGAGAAGAGTTACAAAATCAGTGAATACATATCTGGAATGGAAAATGCTCAGGAGTTCACAACCTTGGAGGTGGTAGAGGAGTTTCCAAAACTAAGGGACAGGGTAAACACTCCACAAACATGGAGCTCTGCTGGCCTAAAAATTTTTGAGAAACTGCCTCTGAGCTTCCACACTTGAAATATATGTAGTTTTCAGGAGATTTGGCTTCCTCTGTAGTGAGACCATCAAAGCTGGGTCTGCATCTATGTGACCTGGAGGACATGGTTTCTTATTTTCCAATGAACAAGATGAAGCAGTGCTGAATCCTCTCTTTGTAGGTAAACTGAGGCCACTGGAGACTAAGTGTCTCCCCGTGTGGACTGTGAAGCCATTTGGTCCTCTTCCACTTTTTGTGGTGTTTTTGCTGCTGCACTGTGAGTTTGGTATTTGTTTCACGAAATACTAGGAGCTAAACTGGGACACAGTGCTGGAGGGAGTTCTGTCACGTGTGGTGGGTCAGGGTCTGCAAGAGAATGCACCAACTAGGCTCCTATCTCTCACAGCTTGCCCCATTGCCCCCTTGTCCATATCAACCTGATTCTTAATTTTCCTCTGAAAACTCTCCATATAACAAGATGCCTTTACATATAAGGGTCTGTTGGCTGCACCATGTCAGTTACAAGCCATTTGGAATCCAATGGTAGATCCACATGGCCCTACCACGGATGTTTTATCAAACACCTCCCCACCACTGCTCTAGACCCACTACTCAGCAGGCTCCAAATTTCTGGCATCTCTGTTCTACACCATTTTCATGAAACTCAGTAAATCAAGGCACTGTCTGGTATACTCATGATCAGCAACAGGACATCCAATGTTTCTCCAGTGCCACCTGGTCATAGGAATTTCAAAAATTTCATGGTATTTATCTAGCCATTTTTCAAGCATGAAGTTGGAGGCACTGTGGGTTTCAGTTCATTCAGCAAACATTAAATGGTGAGGAAGCTCATTTCAATGAAATCTCTGGAGAACTCTCACAGGCACGGCTTCCCAAAGAGTGGACAAAAGGTCACATTAGGCCAGGCCCATTGAGGTCTACAATGTGAGGTCCATGTGTGTTTTCACTCTCAACTATGGCTGCCATTTCTTTAAGAATAAAATCATGTGATATCCTTGCTGAGATTCCCAGGCCTCTGTGGAAATCCACCGGGGGCCTAGGTCTCAGTTTCCAAGAGCGACTTTCATGCGTGGCCTCTTAAAATCCCAACAAAATTCATGGCAATGCTTCTCTGAGTTCAGTTCCAAAACCCAGTCTCTAAGGGGAATCACACCAGAGTTCAAGCTCACGTGGACCGAGTCATTTTTTCCAATGCAACACAAATGACCAAAATTAAAACCAAAACACTCCCACATGGCCTTCATCTTATTCCATATAGTCAATCATCTTAACCTCTGGCTGGAGGTTTCCATGAGGGGCGCAGCCCAAAACAGTGTCCAAAATCAGCTCGTTTGCCTCTCATTTGCCTAAAGTCAGGGTAGCCTGGACACCGTTTCTCTGAACCAGGAGTGAACAAATAAGCCTGTGTTAATACTTCTTTGTTTCTCCAATTTGAGGCCTACTGATTTTAGGTATCGATTCTTTAGGTGATTTAAAGTCATGCGAAAACACAAGCACCTCTGCAGGGCTATGAAGAACTCATTTGACCCAAAGAATCCCTATTGTCATTTGATGGAGTGCAGGAACCTAACAGAGAAGGCAAGAGACTTCATCCACAATGAATGATATTTTTTGATATTTTGGTTTTGCAAGCTCACATGGGATCATTCTTAAGATCCATCAGGTGCTGAGAATCTAAGTCACAGCCACACACAGGTCCAAGAGGCTGATAAAGACACATCCCTTTCCAAAGCAATTAAGCAAAGAGCAACAGGTGAGGCCCATTCATTTCCATTTGAAAACTGTTTTCTTCAGGCTTCACAAAGGGGTGGCCTGAGGCAAAGACCTTCCTGACATTCAGTGAAACAGAACAATAAGTAAGCAAAAGGCCCAAAGCAGGGTTTCTGCACTGAGACTTTACTGGTCACAGTGATATCTGAGTTTTCTGAGATGCTCGCCATTCTCTTTAGATATCCAGTACATGGCCATGTCACAGAGCTTGGAGGTGGTACATATTTTGGACACAAATCCATGAGCCTATTCTGGAGAGTGGCCAGAATTCAGGAATAAAACAACAACTTAGAAAGATAGCAGGTGTTGCACATCGATAAGACAAGCTGCAGTCCATTCATATATTGGGCAGGATGAATTATGGGAAGATTTACACTAGACAGGACACATCCATTAATGCATTCTCTTTTCTAATGTCTACAACAACGGACACAGTGGGATACACAGAAACAGAAACACTCGCCGTGTCAAATGACTTACTAGAAACTGTCCACTCCAAACCAAACAAACCGCCTTTCCTATCTATTCTCAGAACATGAGACAAAACAACAAACCCACAACCACTCCCACAAAGGCACCTCCTTCCCCCAAGTAGGTCTGTGACTATCCGGAGTGTCCTCTGACTGGTGGGCCATACTATGTTCCCCCGAAATGGCCTGTCTTCTCTCAGATCTTGTTTCCTTGACCAACTCTGTGAAGATGTCAGGAAAAAGTGGTTAGCCACTACCTGTTTTCTCAGGAAAGGTCCATCTTCAGAGCTCTCCTGGCATTTGGCCATCCTCACATCATTAGGTACCAAGAAAACTGACTCTGTCCTTGGTAAATCCAAACAAGTGAGCCCACTGGACTAAGACTGGGACTGCCTCTGGGTGCCTGGCTTCTTGGATACCAAGTTCAGAGAGTTCCATCACCAAGGAAATGAAGTATGTCACATTATTTGGAACTGAATGAGGTCACTGCCTTGGCAACCACTTTGTCCTAACAGTTGCTTCCAAGGGTAACATAAGATGGAGGTTGCCCCTACTTCCTGTGACACTTTCATAAGGTAGAATGTATATCACCATTGGCACCCGGGAACAGCTCTCCACTCAGCCCTGGTTTGGTCCATCTTCTGTACAATAAGAAGAGAGAGAGGCAGATTCAGATACATCCCTTCATCCTGACCATGTTGTTTGCCATGGAAGATGACTTTTGCTCTCTCAGGTGCTTCATACCTGCCTACAACTTCTCCAGGTATCATTTGTGCATGGACATTTGAGGTTCTCATCAGGTGGAAGGTCCCCACCTTTCCTGTATTGTAAGAACCACTCGGTCCCTGCTCTTCTGTAAAATGATTGAGGGAACAGTGTATACTTGGGGTCAAAAACAGGTTTGATTTGGATTACGAGTGATTCTCTGTGATGAATAATGGTATTGGGAACCTGCAATATTTACAAGAATATAGAGGTGAAATATAAGTAGGAAAACAGAAATCTAGGTATGATTTGAAGCCCAGAAGGGTTTTGCCCTTGATTGGGATACTTAGCTTTGAATGATGTTCTGCAAAGATGCCTCAGATAATTCGATATACAATGGCATAGGACCTTGTACATTGGATGATTGAATTTAGAAGAGAACATCCAGTCAAAAAGGGATATTCAGTAGGATTAGGAAGATAGTCGGTAGGTTTAGGAAGAAGAGTGAGTACAGGATTTGGTCCAAAAGTTCTTTAGCAATAGACTTTCGGTTGTTGAGTGAATGTAAATGTCAGCACATATGAAGAGTCAGTCACTATGTTGAACTGGGGAAAATATGTAGAAAAGCAGATATCAATAGAAACATTACGAAATCAGGCAAAGTATAAAGTGAGTGATAGAATTAGACATTTTCAACAGGGTTGAGTTTGAATATATAAATTAGGAAAAAAACAAATATGTAGTCACCAATAGGATTGACAATTGACAGCATTAGGCAACCTGGACATGGATGTTTTTAGAAATCCATGTTCACTTTCCATTTAGGCTTTGGTACAATCATAAGTGTGACCTTTCCATTTTTTGTCCAGAATATTACTGTGATAATGAGGTGACATGAGTATTTCTTTCACCATTTCTGGGAGCAATATATTGAAGATGTAAAATGAGAATCGGGGGTAGAAAGAGGTGTACCCTGTTTCTAGGAACATAGAGAAAAAGCATGAATAGACCATACTGTGAATAAATAAAATAACTTTTTTGAACTTAAAATAATGAATTGAACTGATATCTGAAAAATTAAAGGAAATCGTATATTGATATACAATCATTCATTCCAACCAGGTATATATGTAATGGAAATATTTGTGTTTTGGTTTATCATGAAGAGTGTGTGACGTTTTGCTTCAAAATGATTATGGAAATTCAAAATAATGTGTTTTTTAAAGAAGTCTCATGAAAAGACCAGTCAAGAAACCCTGACAATACATGTGTTCTGAAGGAAGAAGTGGTGAAAGTTGAAACAAATGCTTATTAATTTGTGAACTTGTGGATGAAATGTATATCCTGTGATGTGCAAAAACTGAAGAAACAATAATGTACCAGTGTCGAATACAAATGAATGACAAATTACATATCATGTCCCATAGGAGTCTACTTGCATTGATGTTAGACTGGGTCAGTTACTGTAGAATAATTAGGATTTGAATGCACCATTCACTGAAGTTAGTTTTCAGTACTAGGAAACAAATATGTATTTCAGGTGGATGAATATTTCTGATTATCATCTTGTGAAAAGTGGATTATAAATCCACATACATGAACATGAATGAATTTAGAGAGTGTATATTAGACACATATATTTCATATTTTGAAAAATTTGGAGAGTATATCTATATCTATATCTATGTCTATATCTATACACACACACACACACACACACACACACACACACACAACTCACAGACATTAAAAAGTACCAATATAAATGCCAATCGAAATTCATCAGTAAATATGTGTCATCCACAAATGCAAAAATATTTATTTTACTGAACATGAGTTAATGTATAATGTTGTTCTACTAGGACGCTCTCCTATAAGTTGAATTTTCATTTCCAACAGCATTTAGGAGGAGTGAACTCTTCTCACAATTTGAATCTGCCAAGACAGCCACCTCACAAAAATGTACGTGTGATACCTGGTAGGATTCTATATATGCATATAAATATACATGTGTGAATAGGCTACAGAAAAAGGAAACAAGAATTCACATATTTGTTAAGTTTAAAACACATGGAGAATATTTCAAATAAATTTGACTAGATTTATAACTCCTACCTTATATAATGCAAATGTCAAGTCCAACTATACAACATGTCTCCTCTGAAGTACTTGTTTTTCTAATGTGTTGGGTTAATTTTCTCCATTATATTAGGATGAATAGTCTGAGTCTACTAGGTATGGGTTAGTGTCAGGGATTCAGTATTTCGAATGGAAAATTGGAAAATGAATCCAATGTGTGTGTAAATATATGCTGCACAAATATCCTCCCGCTCTCATCCAGAACAATGCCTTGACATTACCTTCACCCCAAGTAAGACACAATTAGAGGAGAAGAGTTACAAAATCAGTGAATACATATCTGGAATGGAAAATGCTCAGGAGTTCACAACCTTGGAGGTGGTAGAGGAGTTTCCAAAACTAAGGGACAGGGTAAACCCTCCACAAACATGGAGCTCTGCTGGCCTAAAAACTTTTTGAGAAACTGCCTCTGAGCTTCCACACTTGAAATATATGTTGTTTTCAGGAGATTTGGCTTCCTCTGTAGTGAGAACATCAAAGCTGGGTCTGCATCTATGTGACCTGGATGACATGGTTTCTTATTTTCCAATGAACAAGATGAAGCAGTGCTGAATCCTCTCTTTGTAGGTAAACTGAGGCCACTGGGGACTAAGTGTCTCCCCGTGTGGACTGTGAAGCCATTTGGTCCTCTTCCACTTTTTGTGGTGTTTTTGCTGCTGCACTGTGAGTTTGGTATTTGTTTCACGAAATACTAGGAGCTAAACTGGGACACAGTGCTGGAGGGAGTTCTGTCACGTGTGGTGGGTCAGGGTCTGCAAGAGAATGCACCAACTAGGCTCCTATCTCTCACAGCTTGCCCCATTGCCCCCTTGTCCATATCAACCTGATTCTTAATTTTCCTCTGAAAACTCTCCATATAACAAGATGCCTTTACATATAAGGGTCTGTTGGCTGCACCATGTCAGTTACAAGCCATTTGGAATCCAATGGTAGATCCACATGGCCCTACCACGGATGTTTTATCAAACACCTCCCCACCACTGCTCTAGACCCACTACTCAGCAGGCTCCAAATTTCTGGCATCTCTGTTCGACACCATTTTCATGAAACTCAGTAAATCAAGGCACTGTCTGGTATACTCATGATCAGCAACAGGACATCCAATGTTTCTCCAGTGCCACCTGGTCATAGGAATTTCAAAAATTTCATGGTATTTATCTAGCCATTTTTCAAGCATGAAGTTGGAGGCACTGTGGGTTTCAGTTCATTCAGCAAACATTAAATGGTGAGGAAGCTCATTTCAATGAAATCTCTGGAGAACTCTCACAGGCACGGCTTCCCAAAGAGTGGACAAAAGGTCACATTAGGCCAGGCCCATTGAGGTCTACAATGTGAGGTCCATGTGTGTTTTCACTCTCAACTATGGCTGCCATTTCTTTAAGAATAAAATCATGTGATATCCTTGCTGAGATTCCCAGGCCTCTGTGGAAATTCACCCGGGGCCTAGGTCTCAGTTTCCAAGAGCGACTTTCATGCGTGGCCTCTTAAAATCCCAACAAACTTCATGGCAATGCTTCTCTGAGTTCAGTTCCAAAACCCAGTCTCTAAGGGGAATCACACCAGAGTTCAAGCCCACGTGGACCCAGTCATTTTTTCCAATGCCACACAAATGACCAAAATTAAAACCAAAATACTCCCACATGGCCCTCATCTTATTTCATATAGTCAATCATCTTAACCTCTGGCTGGAGGTTTCCATGAGGGGCGCAGCCCAAGACAGTGTCCAAAATCAGCTCGTTTGCCCCTCATTTGTCTAAAGTCAGGGTAGCCTGGACACCGTTTCTGTGAACCAGGAGTGAACAAATAAGCCTGCCGTTAATACTTCTGTGTTTCTCCAATTTGAGGCCTACTGATTTTAGGTATCGATTCTTTAGGTGATTTAGAGTAATGCGAAAACACAAGTACCTCTGCAGGGCTTTGAAGAACTCATTTGACCCAAAGAATCCCTATTGTCATTTGATGGAGTGCAGGAACCTAACAGAGGAAGGCAAGAGACTTCATCCACAATGAATGAAATTTTTTGCCATTTTGGTTTTGGAAGCTCACGTGGGATCATTCTTAAGATCCATCAGGTGCTGAGAATCTAAGTCACAGCCACACACAGGCCCAAGAGGCTGATAAAGACA